>NC_087167.1:5170000-5225000 GCF_035594125.1 Scylla paramamosain | reverse complement strand
GACGAGGACGAGGAGAAAGAAGATAAGAATGAGGAGGAGGAGGAAGAGGAGGCAGTGAACGACGAAAAGAAGGAGGCTGTGAACGACGAAAACAAGAAAGAAGAAGAGGAGAAGGAGGAGGAGGAAGAGGAGGAGTCGACGAAAATTAATACGACGACAAGAAAGAACAAAAACAAGAAGAAAATGAAAAGAAGGATGATGACGATGATGACGCTGATAATGATCGTGATAACGGTGATAACAGGACGAAAAAACTAAGTTCCCAAACATTTCATCATCTTGTCTCCTACATATAACAAACTAAAGTGCGAGTCATCTGAGGTTTCCAGGGGAGTTTTCATGATTGCAAGGATAGTTTAACAAGGATTCTGGCATTACCAATAAAGAAAATAAAAAAAATGTAAAAACACAACTAATCATCACTGTGGCCTCTCAAAGCTGTCCTGATGAGATGACATTGCTTTTAAGAACATGGACAGAAAATTAGCGTCCTCTCTCTCTCTCTCTCTCTCTCTCTCTCTCTCTCTCTCTCTCTCTCTCTCTCTCTCTCTCGTGCGTGCCTGGCTGGTTGACTGGGCACTATTGGGAACCGTTTTCTAATGAGTGATCGAAGTGACGACGTGGGTAACTATGAAATACTGCACTCCAGGGTGTATATATAATTACAACTCAGCGAGACATGTACGAGTATGTAAACCACAGGAATCAGTTTCTGTGTCTGTGTTTCTTTATCTCTCTCGAACCTTGCAACTTTTACCAGACGTACGATAGCTTGTAGCAGAGGTACAATAATTTCTTCCAAATGCAAAATTAGGAAGACTCACTGCTGCTGGTGTTCTCCTCCTCCTCCTCCTCCTCCTCTTCTTCTTGCTACTACTACTACTACTACTACTACTACTACTACTGAGTGCTATAAAAATGGTAACAAAGAATTCAATCCCAAAAACAGTATTTCTTTAAACCCTTCTCTTAACACACACACACACACACTCACACACACACACACACACACACACACACACACACACAGGAGAGAAACTTTACGACACTCATGTCTTTTCCTACAATGGGTGTCGATTGTCGAGAGAGAGAGAGAGAGAGAGAGAGAGAGAGAGAGAGAGAGAGAGAGAGAGAGAGAGAGAGAGAGAGAGAGAGTGTTTGTGTTATATACGACCCCAAAAAATTGTGATTCGTGATGTCTTCTCAACTCCCCCTCCTCCTCCTCCTCCTCCTCCTCCTCCTCCCCCTCCTTCTCCTCCTCCTATTTTCTATAATCCTCTTTCCTCATTCTCCTAAGCTGTCTTTTTCCCATATTCCTCTTTCATCTTCCTCCTCTTAGCTTTTCCCTTCCTCTTTTTTTTTATTTTCTCTCCTCCTTCTCCTCCTCCTCTTCTTATTACTCCTCCTTCTCTTCCTCGTTCTTATCTTCTTTTTCCTTATCTTCCTTTCATGTCATCCGAGAGAGAGAGAGAGAGAGAGAGAGAGAGAGAGAGAGAGAGAGAGAGAGAGAGAGAGAGAGAGAGAGAGAGATGGAGCAATAAAAAGGGGAAGTACTCGTATATTGTGAAAAATACGACGAAATGAAAAACCAGAAATAAAAGTATGGATCGACAAAACGAAGAAAAGAAAACAGAGAAATAGAAAAGAAAAAAAATAATGAGAAATGGATAGAAAATAAAACAATTGACGTTGATAAAGGAAAAAAATAAGGACACACACACACACACACACACACACACACACACACAGAGAGAGAGAGAGAGAGAGAGAGAGAGAGAGAGAGAGAGAGAGAGAGAGAGAGAGAGAGAGAGTAATAGTAGTCTGTCACCCTAAACTGGGTAGGATCTCTAGAAATGGGTATTATGGGAAATAAAGTAAAAGGGAGAAGGAAGAGATGGGAGGGAAGGCAAGGGGAGGAAGGAGAAAGGAAACGCAGGAGAGAAAAAGGGAGGAAGAAGTGATGGAAAGAGAAGAGAAAGGGAAGGAAGTTGGGAGAGAAGGAAGAGAGAGAGAAATTAGCCAGGGAAGAGAGGACTAAGAAAAAAAGGAAGAAAACGAAGGAAGGAATGGTAAATAATTAAATAAGAAAGAAAATAGATAATAAAAGAGGCTGTTTTCCATAGAATAAAAATGTGAAACAGAAAAAGATATAGAGAAATTCAAAACTGACGAAAATATTCCACAAGGTAAAGAGTGAAAATGAGAATAAATCACTAAAACAGAAAATATGTGGATAAAGGTTCAGAGAGAGAGAGAGAGAGAGAGAGAGAGAGAGAGAGAGAGAGAGAGAGAGAGAGAGAGAGAGAGAGAAAGGAAGGGGGACGAAGAAGCACAACCAGAAAAGAAGAGTAACACAAGGGTAGCATAAAAGGAAGAGGAGGAGGAGGAAGAAGAGGAGGAGGAGGAGGAGGAGGAGAAGGAGGAGGAGGAGGAGGAGGAGGAGGAGGAGGAGGAAGATTCTCTGGATACTTACAAACTTCATAAAGCCAGTGTGTGTGTGTGTGTGTGTGTGTGTGTGTGTGTGTGTGTGTGTGTGTGTGTGTGTGTGCTTGTTTGTTTGTTTTGCACATCAATCTGCCTTTCCATTTAATCTACATGCCCCTCTGCATGTGTGTGTGTGTGTGTGTGTGTGTGTGTGTGTGTGTGTGTGTGTGTGTGTGTTTGCAGTTTGGTATGTACTCGTTCATTATTCTGTCTCTCCGTCTGTCTGTCAGTTTGTCCATCTGTCTGCCTGCTTGTCCCTCTGTCTCTGTATGTATGTATGTATGTATGTTACTGCTCTCTCTCTCTCTCTCTCTCTCTCTCTCTCTCTCTCTCTCTCTCTCTCTCTCTCTCTCTCTCTCTCTCTCTCTCTCTCAAACCTCTATCTAAGAACATTCCAAACATCTCTCCCTTCCTTCCTCCCGCTCATTCACCCCCGCCTCCTGTTCCTCCGTTCCTCCCCCTCCGCCTCCTCCTGTCCCTCCGTCCCTTCCCCTCCTTCCCTGCGTCTCCCTCAAGTAAACTCATTAAGTCAAGATAAATTGGGTTCAACAAACGCACGGCCTTCCATCCTACAAGCACGAGAGAGAGAGAGAGAGAGAGAGAGAGAGAGAACCAGGTAGTCAACTAGTTAGTGTCATGTGTTGTGTTACCTAAGAACTTTGTGAGCAGACAGTTACTCGCTAAAGGCTGTATGTTGTGTTGTGTTGTGTTGGCTTGTGTTTCATTGTGTTGAGGACGTTGTGGATAGCTTGGGTCCTCCTCCAGCGGCTGTGTGCTGTGGAGTGCTGCGAGAGAACTTTGTGTGCAGAGATTATTGTTCCCTAAAGATTGCGTGTCGTTCTGAGTTGCGTTGTGTTGAGTGGGGACGTTGTGTAGTGACCGTGTACTGTGTCAGGTGGGAATATTGCCTGCCAAAGGTTGCGTGGTGTTATGAGTCGTGTTGCGGTTCGTTGTGTTGCGTTGGGCTGGGTGGTGACATCGCGGACAGCTTGGGCCGTCCTCCAGTGGCTGTGTTGTGTTGTGTAGTGTTGTGGGGACGCAGTGGACGCTCTAGTTTCTATCACGCCACAGAAAACTATTTGTCTCTTGTTTACAACGCCATGAACCACGACACGGTGCCCCTTATCTCTGTCAATTTCACGCACTGACCACTGTCCCCTGCTCTCTCTCTCTCTCTCTCTCTCTCTCTCTCTCTCTCTCTCTCTCTCTCTCTCTCTCTCTCTCTCTCTCTCTCTACGGGGGCGGGGAGCAGGACGAACCCATTTTGCGGCGTGGCCATTGATGCAAGGGGAGTACATGTGGCGAGGGTCCGGCCGTGCAATCTTGTTAATTACGTATGTGTGGGTGGCGCAGTGTGTGTGTGTGTGTGTGTGTGTGTGTTACAGATACTGAGAGAACGATGAATGTAAAGGTTTAAGTTCTAATGGCAGCAATCATGAAAGTCAGTAAAACAAAAAGAAAAAGCCATCAGCGACAGATCTTTCAGACCTAACAAGGGTGACTATGGAGTGAGATATGTTTGTAGGGTTCTAAACGCCAAGACTTATATATTTCTCACACAAAGATGCCTCCTGCTGGAACTGACAGAAAATACCAAGCAACATCGAAAAAAATAAATAAATAGATAAATAAATAGATAAATAAATAAAAAATAAACCTAATCAACACAACCTAATCTAACACTACAACAAGCACTACAAGCGACAACGTAAGAAAAAACTAACCTAACCTAACCTAACCTAACCTAACCTAACCTAACCTAACCTAACCTAACAACTAACAGTACCAGTATCAACTTTAGAAAATACCTAACCTAACCCTTTCAAATTTAACCTGACGAGACCAGACTTAGCCTAACCCAACAACAAACACTCCCAGCAACACCATTAAAAAAAAGAGGGGGGAAGCGCAACATTCCACTGAAAACATTTGGGAGACCTTAATTGAATTTGCTACGATAACGAGGAGGAAGAGGAAGAGTAAGATGAGAGTTTGTTGTTGTTGTTGTTGTTGTTGTTGTTGTTGTTGAATGATATTAAAGACAACAAGCATCAACTACAGCAACAACCAGATAATGAAAGTGAAAAAATAAATAAATAAATAATATATGAAAGAAAGGTAGAGTCTGTGTGTGTGTGTGTGTGTGTGTGTGTGTGTGTGTGTTTCATTTGTTGTTCCTGCCGCTGCTGTTGTTGCTACTGATGTTGTTGAAAATAGATTAAGTACCTCTGTGTGTGTGTGTGTGTGTGTGTGTGTGTGTGTGTGTGTGTGTGTGTGTGTGTTTTGGCTGTTGTTTGTTTTTTGGTTGGTGGAAAGGTTGAAAAACATGTGTGTGCTTATTTGTTACCTTGTTGTGTTGCGTTTGGTGAATTGTTTACTTGCTTGCTTCATACATTTATTTTTATATCCTTATTCTTACCTTTTATCACCTTTCTCTTTCCTGTTCATTTCTACATTTGCTGCTCTTCCTCTTTCCTGCATTTATCACCTTCCTTTATTCATGTCTTTTTCTTATCATCCTTTTTTTTTACATAATTTATTGAGGGTGATACGTGAAGAGAGGAGGAAAGGAATAGTGAAATGAGTATTGCCACTATCACTACAACCACCACCACCACCACCACTACAACCACCACAACCAGCACCACCATTGCAGAAGAGCTGTATATGCCTGCTTAGAAATACGAATGGGAAACGAAAGTAAAACGAAAGAAAGCCAAAGTAACATAAATGAAGGAAGAAAGGAAGGGAAATGAAGAGGAAACAAAAGTAGACATGGAAACTTAGAGCAAGAACAAGAACAGGAAAGGAAAAAAAGGACGATAGTACAGAGAGAGAGAGAGAGAGAGAGAGAGAGAGAGAGAGAGAGAGAGAGAGAGAGAGAGAGAGAGAGAGGAAGGATAAGGACATTGCAAGATTCTCTCTCTCTCTCTCTCTCTCTCTCTCTCTCTCTCTCTCTCTCTCTCTCTCTCTCTCTCTCTCTCTCTCTCTCTCTCTCTCTCTCTCAAAGCGGCACGAAAATGTCACTAAAAGACACACACACACACACACACACACACACACACACACACACACACACACACACACAAACAAAAAAAAAAAAGCAGAAACGAAGCGGAGAAGGAGGAGGAATGGAGGAAGAAGGGAAAGGTAAAAGAGAATAAGCGAAAATTTAAAGATAATCAGAATAAAATAAGGGGAAATAAAAGAAGAACGAAAGGAGAAGGAGAGTATGAAGAAAATGAAGGAATTTTGAATAAAGAAATAAACCAATGCAACGCAGGAGAGGAAGAAAGAAAGAAAAGAAAGAAAGAAAGAAAAGATTAAGTAAATAAATAAATAGATAGGTAAATAAATGAAAGAAAGAAAGATATGAATGAAAAGAAAGAAAGAAAGAAAGAAAGAAAAAGAAAGAATAAACTAATCACTACATAAATAAAACAAACAAACAAACAAACAAGCAATCAAACAGAGAAAAGGAAAGGAGAAGAGAAGAACAGAAAAGAAAGACGGTGGAAGAAGAAAGGAAGGGAGACATAGAGAGGGATAAAACAAGGGACGAGAAAAGGAGAATGATAAGCAAAAAGGAGAAGAACAACAGACTGAATGCATTAGTGAAGGAAAGAAGGAAGGAAGAAAGGCAGGATGGATGAATGGAAGGTGATAAAGAAGGAATGAAAGAGAAAAATAAAGGTGAAGGGTGCAGTGGGAAATAAGACAAGTATAAGAAGGAATAAAACACAGGGGGGAAAAAGAAGAAGAGGAAAAGGGAGACGAGAAAAATAAAGGAAGAATTAATAATACGAGAGAGAGAGAGAGAGAGAGAGAGAGAGAGAGAGAGAGAGAGAGAGAGAGAGAGAGAGAGAGAGAGAGAGTATACAATGCCAGAGGATAAAATAAAGAGAGAAAATAGGAAGACTAACTAAAGACACGAAAATCCTTAACTTAAATATTGAACGTAGCATTTCGTGGAAACAGTCCCCCCCTCTCTCTCTCTCTCTCTCTCTCTCTCTCTCTCTCTCTCTCTCTCTCTCTCTCTCTCTCTCTCTCTCTCTCCTTTATTATTCCTCGTCTCTTTCTATTATTTTCCCTGTCTTTTTTATCGTTTTTTTTATTTCCTCTGTCGTCTTTTTTTCCTGCTATCTTCCATTTCTTTCTCCCTCTTTCTCCTTCGTCCCTCTCTCCTTTCTTTCTTTCTTTCTTTCTTTCTTTCTTTCCTTGCAAGTTTCCCTGACTTTCTTTTGTTTTCCCCTCTTTCGCTTCGTCTTTCTTCACTGTTTCCTTTTTTTTTTCTTTTCCAAGCCTTCTGTTTTCCTTCTCAGGCCTTGCACATTTTTCATCGACAAAACTTTCCCGCCACCACTCCTTCCCCGCACCCCCTAAAAAAAATAATAATAAATAGATAAATAAGCAAAATAAATAAATAAATAATAAAATAAAGAAGAAGAAAAAGAAAAAAAAAAAAGCTTTCTCCTTCTTCTACTCCCCACCCAACTTCCCCCCCCCAAAAAAAAAAAAAGGACATTACATTTTCTCTACCCACATCTACACTATTTTTTTTAAGGGCTTACTCTAATTTTTTTTTCCTGTCCTATCTTTCTTGTGCTTAGTCAAGACCGACCCTCTCAAAAAAAAGAAAAGAAAAGAAAAGAAAATACACAGTTCAGGGAAGTGGCAGGAAGACGTAGTAACTTTATTGCATTTTATCAAGTATGTACTCGAGTGGAAGCTAGGTAAGGGGGCAAAAAACAATGTGCGGTTTCAGTAAGTAATGGGTCTCTAACAGTCAGCATATATTTATTACAGTTACCCCTTTCCTTCCTTCCATGCCTGACAGTGTTTATTTATCGTCAATTACAATGTTTTTATATCTATTTTATTTTCTAACTCCAGTCATTTGAATTGTTCTGTAGGTTAGAAAAGACAAAGTTAACCATCTCTTTTTTTTTCTCTCTCTCTCTCTCTCGTTCATGCAAAAGACAAAACAAAACAAAAAAAAACAGTACAAAGGCCAAAGAATAAAGCTGTAGATGAAGGAATGAGAAGAGAAGATACCTGAAATGTCACTCAGATTATTAAAGCAACCAAGTCTTAAAAGAATGATACAGCAGCGAGCGTTGATGATGCGAGGGCAGAGCTACATCGTTCAGTGGAGGGAACCCTGACATGACGAAGATGTGCAAGAATTCAAATGATTCGGCTTGATGTGCTGACGCCAGAAAACTTAAAAGGAATTCTTATCATCCTTATCATCCTTTATCAGAGAGAGAGAGAGAGAGAGAGAGAGAGAGAGAGAGAGAGAGAGAGAGAGAGAGAGAGAGAGAGAGAAGGTTTGGAAGTGTGATCCTTTGCTCTTTTCCCACTTTTGTTTCTCCTGCAGCTTGGGACTCGACGAAGTGAACAGATAATAAGTTAAGTACGAAGATCAGATTAAACATACAAACTTATGCACGTATTTATCTGTCTTAGTAGATAGACAGATAAATACGTACCGTTAATGGATACATTGTGTAAATATAAGCAACAGAATAAGGGCCAATAGATTTGTAGCTGTTTGCTCTTCCTTTGAGATTCTAATGTATGTATTATGTATATATTATACACTTAATGATGAAGATGTGTTAAGGAAGAGAATGATAAGTAGAAACAGGTGGGCACGTTTTAGACAGGGCCTGCCGCGTGTAGCCCTGACGGCTTCTTGCAGCTACCCATGTTTTTTTTTTTTTTTATGCCCCACTGCATATATATGTACACGATAACAACTAAATTTACATAAATAAATAAGTACTTAGTTCTAAAGTTGGCGGGTGGATACACACACACACACACACACACACACACACACACACACACACACACACACACACACACACACACTCAATAAAGAGTAGACATTCTGTATGGAAGTTGCAGGTGGTCGGAGAGAGAGAGAGAGAGAGAGAGAGAGAGAGAGAGAGAGAGAGAGAGAGAGAGAGAGAGAGAGAGAGAGAGAGAGAGATCTCACTCTCCCCTCTTTTCATAACAAGAATTTTCTGCTTCAATATATTTCAGAAACAGACTTCATAAACGTGTGTGTGTGTGTGTGTGTGTGTGTGTGTGTGTGTGTGTTAATTTATATGTTAAATTTTTTGGCTTATTCGTGACACACACACACACACACACACACACACACACACAAATGTCAGACAAATAACGTAAATCAGTAAAATAAACAATTAAATAAACAACAAATTAAATAAATAAAAACTTAATTAATCGAAGAAAAGTAAAAAAATATAAAACATAAGGCAACATCATCTAATTAAGCCAATCAGTGTGCAGCATTTAGCCTCGCACCAGCCAATAGAAGAGCGAGTTACCTGAACCCACTCTGATTACACGTGTGCAAGGGAGGAGGAGGAGGAGGAGGAGGAGGAGGAGGAGGGGAGAGACGGAAGAGAAAGAAAGATAGATGTAAAGGAAACAGGGAGAAAGGAGAAAAGGAGAAAGCGAGAAAATTAAAGAAAAAAGGTGGAGGAGAAGAGGAGAGATAGAAGGAATGGTAGATAAAAAGAATACGGAAAGGAAGAAAGGAAATGAAAAAAAAGTCAGTAAAGAAAAAAGAAAAAAAGATTCAAAACTACCAAAGGAGAGGAGGAGAAAGAGGAGGAGGAGGAGGAGAAAGGAGAAAGGATAGAGAGGAGAAGAGGGTATGGTAAATGAAGGTGAAACGGAAGAAAAAGACAAATGGGAAAGGAGAACAGAAAAGAACAAAAGGAAAAGTGAATGGGGGAAGGAAGGAAGAAAGAAAGGAAGGAAGGAAGGAAAGGGGATACATAAAGAAGAAAGAAGGAAGAAAAAGAAAGTAGCTGGAAAATGCGTAAGAAGAAACTGAAAGGATGAGTTGAGAGAGAGAGAGAGAGAGAGAGAGAGAGAGAGAGAGAGAGAGAGAGAGAGAGAGAGAGAGAGAGAGAGAGAGAGAGAGAGAGAGAGAGTTAATTTGGTTCTCTCTCTCTCTCTCTCTCTCTCTCTCTCTCTCTCTCTCTCTCTCTCTCTCTCTCTCTCTCTCTCTCTCTCTCTCTCTCTCTCTCTCTCTCTCTCTCTCTCTCTCTCTCTCTCTCTCTCTCTCTTCCTGTCTTCCTCCCAAACCTCACGGGACTCCTCCACTCCCCTTCCTTCCCCTTCCCTCCAGCTGTGCTCCCAAGTGAGGATGCAACCCGTAACACAGCCGCCCCTTTCTCCCCCCCCCCCCCACCACAGCACGATTCTTCTTTTCAGTAATGCCTAAGAGAGAGAGAGAGAGAGAGAGAGAGAGAGAGAGAGAGAGAGAGAGAGAGAGAGAGAGAGAGGGATCATCAAACCAGAAGCCGCTTAGGTCAGAGTGACAGATGCGATGGAACGTTCCCGCGATCAGCAAAGCCTTAAGAAGAGAGTGATGGGTCCTGATTTATTCATTCAGGACCGTCAGGAGAGGCTAATAGAGCGCGTGCGTTCGTCAGGCGTACTAAGGAAGCTGTGTTTGCGCCACGGATTCCCACCGCACACAAGCTAAATAGTGATGTGAAACTCTGTGGACTGTAGTATATATAGTTTATTTGTCTTATCTTGACTGTTGGAAGCTACGGGGATTTTCAAGGATGATTTTCATGATTAATGATTCTAGTGATTCTCCTTCATCAACTGGAAAAAAAATATATATATTCATGAGAATCCGAATAATGATATGTGTCCTTTGAAAATAGTCTGTGTTATTATTACTAATGCTTATCATTGTTTTTATTTATGTTATTATTTCGTATTACTATTCCTATTTGTACTAATATACAAAGCAAGGGTTCAGTTACATTAGCGAATAGTGTAGATTGACTAAGATCAAGATTTGGTGCTGTAACTAACGTAGGGAAGGTTGAGAGTGGGTGTGTCAGGCAAGGAACTGCAACACTAATGGCGCCGAGGAGATGGTAGCAAGAGGCGGCGTGTCATTACCTCTGTGATTGCTGTGACCTGTGCGCTGACCACTATGAGGTGAGTTTTGTAAGATGTATAGCATTATTTCAGTTAGGAGGTTCCTTAGTTATTATAATGTTTGACCGAGTACCGGTTCTTTGGAGTTAAGACAGAGATGAAAGAAAGTGCCGGTGTAAACATGTTGTGTCCGTCACTCAATCCTATTTTTTTAAATATTTATGTGATATTTCGCAAAGTTGCAATATTAGTATGTATGGTTATGTGATGTTAATATGTACATGTATGGAACTGCTTAATTTGGTCCGCTTATTATCACTACCTGTTACATCTGTATTATAACAAAGTTGTTTCCTATACAGTGCAAAAGATGACAGATGACATTAACAAGATGTACCATTTCACCTTTTTTACATATATTAAGATTTTTGGTGGACTATTGCCACTTGAATCTATAAGGAAATATTTATTTCTTTATTGCTGTACCACACTATAAGGACTGGCTTTGCAGGTTTTAGGATAACCCTACTTGCTACGCACAAGAATTTAATGGGCGTGAGGCCTCATTATCCCAACTTTGTGGCCACCGGTCTCCAGTCAGTCCTTACCAAGGAACGAAGTGCTTGTAGACAAGAGCTGCAGACACAGGCAGGCATAACGATTGTCTAAGGAGTTGTTTCTTCAGCAGGCCGTGCATGGTGAGTGTAGGACAAGCCGCAACACACCAACGGTCATGCCGCCCAATACAATATACCAAACGGCCCCTTCTTAAAATGGGATAACCTCTGGGGAAGTGGACGCAGGGATGTACACAACTAGGATGGAATGTTTGTATGTAGGTTATGGTGAGGAGTGTACTCAGTGTAGTAACCGTGTGCACGCCTTTACAAGGTGCTTTGCGCTTCTCATTAATGCATATAGTTATAGTCAGGAATATAGCAACCATGTGCATTCCTTTCCCCTGTGTTTTGCACTTCCAGTCGGTTTGAAGTGCTGACAGACTCCGTCGTTCTATGTGCATGGTGGGGCGTCGCTCACACAACTCTTTTAAGTCGAAAGTCATGAATTTCATCAGTATCCTTTATTTAAATGTCTTCAGCATTTTATACTACTTTCATAATGCATGTTTTTTTTTTCTGTTTTATATCGTTATTTCTTTGTCACTGTTTTTCTTACCACTAGTACTACTGTGGCCGTCCTGTGTTCACATTCAGAGCAAACAAAAAAAAGTAAGATATTGTTTGCACACACACACACACACACACAGAGAGAGAGAGAGAGAGAGAGAGAGAGAGAGAGAGAGAGAGAGAGAGAGAGAGAGAGAGAGAGAGAGAGAAGGACTTTCGAAATCATGTGAAACTGAGAAATGACTTGTAAATCCGCTTACATAATGAATGGTCTTAATGATTACTCTCTCTCTCTCTCTCTCTCTCTCTCTCTCTCTCTCTCTCTCTCTCTCTCTCTCTCTCTCTCTCTCTCTCGTTAGCTATCCATACATGTACTCAAGTATCTATTAATTTCTTCATCTCCCCATCTTTCTATAGCCTTTTTCACGTTGGCCTCCCCCCTTCCCCGATTCGTCATTTAACACACCGTGCAATCCTTTTCATTATTCATTATCCTTCCATTATCCACGGCGACAAATGCGGCAAGAGACACTCCGCACCCGAAGCTGATTAAGTCATTAAGTCGTAAGGAAGAAAGGAGGGAAGGAAGGAAGCAGAGGAGAAGGAAAGGAGCGTGTTTCGAAACTGCGTTGTAATTTGGTGAACCATTTCGCTTTTGTTATATACGTTGTGTGGCTGTTTTTACTTTTTTTTTTTCTTTCTCCTAGTTTTGAAAATTTTATGCATTTTCGATATATCTATTTATTTATTTTTTTTATTTTATTTATTTATTTATTTTTTTGCTTAAGTTTTGATAAGTTCGGTTGTACTCGCTAATAGATACGCAAGTTTCATATGTTATTATTGATGGTTTCGTAATTGATTAATATGAACTGAAGTTCTTTTCTAATTCAGTTTTCCTTTCTTTTTTTCTTTTTCTTTTTTTTTTGTCGTTTCGCTGAGCTAGCATGAAAGAGCTACATTTTTACTTTTTTTTAATTAGTCTTCATTTTATTGCAATATCCTTAAAGTTAAACTAGCTTTTCTTTTACAGGTGATTTAAAGTGAAATGAGAGAGAGAGAGAGAGAGAGAGAGAGAGAGAGAGAGAGAGAGAGAGAGAGAGAGAGAGAGAGAGAGAATGGAGTAGGCGGCCTGAGGTAAAGTGTATAAATAGGTAGGCCTGAAAAAAAAAGAAAAAAAATCAGGTCTACAGAATAAATTTTGTACGTAATCAAATAGATACTTGATATTTTTCTCTGAATAGGCTTTGAAGCAGGGAGAGAGAGAGAGAGAGAGAGAGAGAGAGAGAGAGAGAGAGAGAGAGAGAGAGAGAGAGAGAGAGAGAGAGAGAGAGAGAGAGAACTGTACACGTAGTAGGCTGGCCTGGCAAGAGGAAAAAAAAAAAAAAGATATTTAGGCCTACACAACAAATTTCGTAGGAGGATACAAAGGATACAAAGAGGATACAAAGAAACTACTTACAAAGATAATAGAAAGGAATAACACAACACACAATAATTTCTAAATACTTTTTTTACAACAAAACTAACAACAGGATGTCACACAAATATAAGTTTATGTGGTTGTTTCTTGTCGCTTTTATATGTGTGTGTGTGTGTGTGTGTGTGTGTGTGTGTGTGTGAGAGTGTATTCTTGTGTAACAGTATGTAACAATGATTTGAGAGAGAGAGAGAGAGAGAGAGAGAGAGAGAGAGAGAGAGAGAGAGAGAGAGAGAGAGAGAGAGAGAGAGAGATGGGCGACAAGATATATGAAAGGCTGTGTGAGAGAACAGCTGTTTTGGGAAAAAAGAAAGGAATGTGTGTGTGTGTGTGTGTGTGTGTGTGTGTGTGTGTGTTGTGTGTGTGTGTGTGTGTGTGTGTGTGTGTGTGTGTGTGTGTGTGTGTGTGTGTGTGTGTGTGTGTGCGCGCGTGCGTTTTATGACCATGATAAAAGTATCTGGAGACAGATTTATTATCTGAATCTCGAACACGCCATGGAAAAATGAAGAAAAGAAAAAAGTGAATAAAGAATATATTATAAAATAAAATATTCAGATCTGCAGATTTATTCATTATATTATATTCTCTCTCTCTCTCTCTCTCTCTCTCTCTCTCTCTCTCTCTCTCTCTCTCTCTCTCTCTCTCTCTCTCTGTGTGTGTGTGTGTGTGTGTGTGTGTGTTTTAAATGAAAGCGAGAGAACACTGATTGGGCAGGAAGGCAAAGAGAGAGAGAGAGAGAGAGAGAGAGAGAGAGAGAGAGAGAGAGAGAGAGAGAGAGAGAGAGAGAGAGAGAAGGGGGGGGAAGGCATACAGACATACAAACAGGCAGAGAAGAACAGGAAGCGAAGTAGGAAGAGGGGAGCGAGGAAGGGAGGGACGAAGACATAGAGAAACAGAGGAAGGACACATGAAAAAAAAAAAAAAAATTACTTCGCAGGTAAAAGGGAGAGTCTTCACCTTCACTCCCCGACCATTCTGCGCTGGGTGGTGTTGAACTTATCCATATATCCTGCCCGAATGCTGTGCTGTGTGACGGACAGACAAACCCTCTGGAACTCTGCGATATATTAGTGTCGTGAGCAACTCGGGCATTACTCCTATTAACACAGAAGAAACGAAAACAACAAGCACTCTGCAACTGTAGGTGGAAATCCCAGTGCTCACAGTCTTTCATCCCCTTCACTGGTAAACTCTGGAACTCCCTACCTATCTCTGTACCTCCTCCCCCTTCAACAAAATGAATTCTTTGAGGAGGGAGGTCTCAAGATACATCTCTAGTTCTAGTTAATCCTTCTGGGTCTTTTCTTTGAGAACCGGCACCTCAGTGGGCTTTTTATTTTATAAATTTTGTTGTCTTTGGCCAGTGCGCCTCTTACATAAAAAAAAAAAAATATATATAAATGCAATCCTGAGGGCTCAATAAATAGACACATGAGAAAAATTATAGGTCGACAAGAGCCTTTTGAAAGTAGTGGAGGTGCGGTGCAGAAGCGTTTTCAGTATACGGACCCAGCTTTAGTTCTGAAAATCCCGTTGAGGAGGGACATGTGACTGCACTGCGCCTTGAAAAGATGCTCATGATAATCATCTGCCTGGTGGTGAATGAGACCATGATATCGACAGGATGTGAGAGAGAAAGAGAGAGAGAGAGAGAGAGAGAGAGAGAGAGAGAGAGAGAGAGAGAGAGAGAGAGAGAGAGAGAGAGAGAGAGCGTGTGTGTGTGTGTGTGTGTGTGTGTGTGTGTGTGTGTGTTAATTTCTTTTAAAAGTGAAATATGGTTATTATTTATGTACCACTCCTAAGAACTCAGAAGAATACTTTACATACGTACAATGGTTCTTCTTTACGTAAGGAACATATCCCTATAACCAGATGAAAAAAAAAAAAAAAAAAAAATATATATATATATATATATATATATATATATATATATATATATATATATATATATATATATATATATATATATATATATATATATATATATATATATATATATATATATATATATATATATATATATATATATATATATATATAACGATAAAGTGTGTCTTTTTCAGTGTCTTAGTTTCTTTTATAAATCAAATAAGTTTACTATCTATGCATCACTCCTAAGACCTTAAAAGCATATTTTACATCTGTGCAGTGGTTCTTCTTAAGGTAAGGAACATATTACTATAATCGGATAAAAATTCTGAGATCGAAAAATATTTCAAATCTATTATTAATTAAGGTCTGGACCTGTAAAAAAAAAAAAAAAAAAGGAATGTAATTACAAATTTTCTTCTAAGATTACAGAATGTTGACTCATGAAAAGTAGAAGAAGAATATTGATGTAAAAAAGTATACATTAATCGATAGTGTGTGTCCAAATGAAGTTTAGAAGGAAAGAAAGCTAGATTTTAGTGAGTCATATAAACTTTCTATATACTCGTGCATATTTTAGTTCTACGCTTCATGATTCGAAATTCTGTAGTGTTAAGGGAATTTTTTTTAACCGATTTTTTTTTTTTTTTTTTTGTATCTTTTTCAGGTCCAGATCTTAAAAAAAAAGTGAGAAAATTTTCATTCTCAAAATCCTTAACTGGTAAGAGACGTGTTCACAGCGTAAAGGAGACACACTGTGGATGGATATGTTTTGTATTCATAGGAGCAATGAGAAAACAATAATATTCAAATTTGAAGATATATCACTTCCAGACAAAGTTTAGAAGGAAAAAAAATACACTTTAATAAGTGATGTGAACTTTCTGTGTACATATTTTAGTTCTACATTTCATTATTCAAAGTTCTATAGATAAAAGGGAAATTTTTAATCGGAAAAATTTGTATTTTTTTCCAGGTCTGGACCTTAAAAAAAAAAGCGAGAGAATTTTCAGTCTAAAAATTTTTACATGATGAGAGATGTATATTTCTTGCTTGAAGGAAACACATTGTGGCTATTTCTTATGTTCATAGGAGCTGCGGGAAGACAATGATATTTGACTTTAAAATATTTTGCTTCAAACAAAGTTTAGAAGGAAAGAAAAATACCCTTTTATAAGCGATACAGACTTAGACTACAATATACATACTGTTACAGAAGACCCTCTCAAGTCTCCCACACATCACTTCAGCACGGCTCCTGGTCGAACCTCACACCACACCAGCCCGGCCGTGGTCACAGAAGACCAGAGGGAGGGGAGAGGGAACACTCGCTAACACCTGCCTTCCCAAGCCACACAGAGGCCTGAGGAAAGTGTTTCACTGAGTCTATGTAGCCTGCTCACAAGGGAAACGTCCTGTCCAGTCTGGCAGAAGTCTCTCACAGCGGTGGCACACAGCACAAACAGGAGAGAGAGACAGGCTCTCAGGACAGTTTATTACTACGCAGCAAAAACACTGTTACAGCATCTGCCTATCTCTCGCACGCCACAGCAACCCCACGAGCTCACTCTCCTGGCACACAGTTCCCCAGCTGGGTGAGAAAGCACTCCTAACAACGTGGGGCTAGACACAAAGCGAAATCCTTGAGCAGCGAAAATAGTGGCGAGTCGCCCTTCTTCCATCAAGAATCTTGCACTCCTGTGTTCTGTGGGCCTATATAGGTGCTAATGTAGTTTTTTCTAGCATGCAAAATTATTCAATGACGATTTAAAAGCATCTTTTGTTGAAATGAATTAATACAAGTTTTAATAATCAAGGTATAACCACCATATAAAGCCTGTAAAATTATTCAATACCGACTTGAAGGCACCTTCTATTGTTATGAATAAAAGCCGGTTTTAATAATCAGGGTATAGTCGATATATAAGGATGTGGAAAAAAGAGACAAACCTTGGAGCCAGAGAATCTCGCAGGGCGTATGTTGCGGTACTGACGCGCTGATGTGCATGCGCAGAAAGCCGAGCCGTCTGTATTTTCGCAGCTCCAGGGTTTCGTAAGGCAGCAGACCAGGAGGGTGAGGTGTTGTTGGTAGGCTCTTTTTTTCAACCATCCTGCTTCTCACACGTTGCAAGGTGAGTTGTGTGTGTGTCTATGTGAACGTGAAAGATGTTTGCACGTAATGATAAGGTTCACGTGCATGTACGTTGCCGGTGTGCTTGGGAATGTATGATTTTGTGTGGCCTGGAGTTTAAATGACTGTGTGTGTGTGTGTGTGTGTGTGTGTGTGTGTGTTTATTTATTTATTTATTTATTTATTTATTTATTTATTTATTTAGCTATTTTATTTCACCGATTTTTTTTATTTTTGGGGGGAGGGGAGTATTTGTGTTATTAACTATTTTTTTTTTTTTTTTTTTTTACGGAGGATAATCAAAATACGCTAAATTTAGTAATAGGATTTGGTCATTAGTTGTAGTGAGGTGTTGCAGGTAAGGGTTCCACCGACACGTGGAGCTACGGAGCCTCGATGTGAGGGTGATGGGTTGTGGTCAAGGAACAAATATATTATGTAGAATCTTTGTTGTGGTGGTCACGTCAGTTATGTCACAGTACAAAGTAAACGGGCGAGTCTTCATTGTCATGAAAACCGCAGTATCATCATTATTCTGGACAGCAAGTAATCACTTAACCAACCCTTCACATCTGTCTCTCATTGGTGCAGTGTTGCATCTCTTGCTATCCTCTGCTGCTAGTTTCACGCTAACTGCTCTTCTGATCTTGCTAACCATGCCTCCCCTCCTCCTGCAGCCTTGCTGCACAACAGTTTCTTCTTTCTCTCACCTCTATTCTGTCCACCTCCCTAATGGAAAATCAACCAGTATTCCCAATTTTTTATTCCCTTCTCTGGTAAACTCTGGAACTCCCTGTCTGCTTCTGTATTTCCTTCTTCCTATGACTTTGACTCTTTCAAGAGGAAGGTTTCAAGACACTTATCTTCCATTATTGAAAATATCTTCATAATATATCTTATTTTTGCTGTCTAATTCAGAACTTTCATCTGTGTATGAACATTTGTGCTATCAAAGCTAGGTTTCTCATTGGTGCAGATTATCATTTATTTGGGTAATGAAATGCTTAATAAGAGGTAACTCTTTTTAACCATGTGGCTAACACTTCTTCACATGAGGCTGCTCAGTAAACTGGAGATACTATACCTATAGGAAGTTGAAAACATAAGGATGCCCTTTCAGTTACTATATGAGGACATGATGAAGAAAATAATTACATACACATCACAGTAATTTAACCAGTATTGTAATTCATTTATTTTTACTCATTGTATTACCGATTCACTTTGTTATGTTGAACATAATTATCAAAGTTTTCAATTACAACTTCATAACCAATATTTCTTTTATGATTTAGCTTTTTAATATTTAAAATTTTTGTTTAGAATCACTTTCTGGTTCCTTTTACCTATCCATATACTTTTCTCCTTTATTGAAATTTAAATAAGTCATTGAAACATTGAAATGTAATAGTCAGAAATACCATATACTGTAGTTGTATGTACTATGTTCAATTAGTGGACTGGTAATATGTTCTCCAGTTATGGGTTACACAGATATACTTTGTTATTATCCAGGCTGTTCATTCACTAGCTGATTTCAGGATGGCACATGAAGTGTCACTGAACAAAAGAATTGGTTGAATGTTCGTTGCCTTAGGTGCAATTTGATTCCTACCAGATGCACCACCAGATTGACAGAAACACTCCTAACATCACTGCTTACCAATACAATTTGAAAAGCTGATAATGAAGAAGGATGGCACCAGGATATAGGATTGGATGAAGTGAAACCTATCAAATATGAAAGAGAGAAATTTGGTAAAGAGTTAGTCAAGAAAGTGATTAGTAAAGCTGAAGAGGAAAGTGACAGCACAGTGGAAGAGATTGAAGAAGTGACAAGGATTGGCAAGTATGTGGAAGGAGGTAACGGGCCAATAAAAGTTAGATTTAGGTCTCAAATTGCTGCTGAAACAGTACTGTCTAATGCCTGGAAACTGTCAAAAAAGGATGACTATAAGAAGAGACTTAAGTGAAGAGGAAAGAAAGAAAATTAATGATGTGTTGAATTAGGCAAAGGAAAAAATTGGGAAAACTTACTGAGGAAAAGAAATTCCATTGGAAAGTGGTAGACATGAAATTAAAGAAGTGATGCATAGGAAACAGGAAGAGGAGTTATAAAAGCTAAAGGTGGCATATAATAATATCAATGGGATCTTATCAGTACAAGAAGAGATAAATGATTTCCTAAGAGAAAATGAGCCTGATATTATGGGAATTTCTGAATCTAAATTAAGTGATGAAATTGCTGCAGTTAACACTGGTGAAGGAAAGTACAACATGTGGATGAAAAATAGAAAAAAGAAACGGTGGTGAAGTAATGATGTTGATAGGAAAAGAACTACAAGTGAAAAGTATTTTTTGGAGAAGGAAAAGTGGAAATGATTGAAGTGAAGATAAAACAGGCAGGAAAAGGACTAAGAACCTTTGTTGTGATAGATGCCCCACCAAAGACAAGCTCATGAGAGATAGAAGATTATGATACTCTATTGGGAGACACAAGAGATTGTTTGGGCTGAATAATGAGGAAGAATGACAGGGTAGTACTGCTAGGAAATTTTAACTGCAAAGAAGTTTGTTGGGAAGATGTGATAATCATGGGAGGGATCATGTCATGGGAATACAAACTCTTGACATTGGCGATGGAGAACACACTTATCCAGTGGGATGAAGAGAATACAAGGTACAGGGAAAATGAAGAACCCCCAAGACAAGATTTATTATTTACAAAGGAACCAAAAATTTTAGATAATGTGATTATAAATGTCCAATAAGAAAAAGTGACCACACAGTAATAGAACTAACTTTAGAAGTTAAAGAAGAGCCAAGAAGAAACCATAGGATTGGAAGATTCAATTATATATAAAAAAGGAAAATTTGGTAAGCTTAAGAAATACTTTGAAGAAACTGATTGGAGTAAGTTTAAAGAAGTAAGGGGGGTGGAAAGGAAATTGGGAAGTATTTGTTGAAACATATAATGAAAGAGTGCAAAGATGTATACCAAAAGTAATAGGAAGAGAAATTGGACATAAGGACTGGTTTAATAGATGTGAAATATCAAAAAGAAAGAGATACTGCTTGGAAAAAAATGGGAGAGGAAGAAGACAAAGTTTGTGGGCAGAATATATGACAAAGAGAAATTAATATGTTAAGATACAAAGAGAAGAGCATAGAAAATATGAGAAAGATGCGATAGATAAATGCAAAGATCAACCTAAACTGTTTTACAGACATGTCAACAATAAGGTATAATGAAAGGAAATAACTGAAAAATTAGAGGTGGATGGCAAAGAATATGAAGATATTAAGGATATGGTGGAGGTGATGAGTGATGCCTTTCAGTCAGTCTTCACCAAAGAAAGTGAGTTTACAGTACATGGAAGTGAAGGTGCAGTAGAAGCACAAGGACCGGAAGGTATATCAAACTGGGTTTTAAAGGAATGTAATTGTCAGTTGGCAGACAAAATACATCTTATTGTTGAGTATTCATTAAAAGAGAGCAAAGTACCAAGAGACTGGAAAAAGGCTGATATTGTGCTAATATTTAAAGGAGAGTGTAAAAAAGACCATCTGAATTATGGACCAGTATCATTAACATCAGTTGTGGCAAAAATATGTGAAAGATGGATGAAATTCTTGAAAGTGGGATGATAACTGATGGACAGTTTAGATTTTGTAGAGTGTAATTGTCAGCTGTGTCACCTCACAAGGTCCTGTGAGGTTGGCAGCGAGAGACTAATATGAAGCATGTGTAACACTAAGGGAACTGAGTTAATTAAAGTTGAAATTAAGGAAACTGAATTCATTATAGTAAATAATTGCAGTAGTGAAGTTGTGTGAGAGGAACTAGCTGTGGAGAGCAGTGGTGGGGTAGAGGAACTTGACTTGTGAATGAGTTACCTTCCTTGCCTCTTCTGCATGTCTGGCTCAAGAGGAACCTTCTGAGTGAGTGGTGGCTGTAGAGGAACTGTGATTTGTGAATGAGTTACTTCCTTGACTCTTCTGGGTGTGGGGCCAAAGAGAGACCTCCTGGGTGAGTGGTGGCTACAGGAAACCCTTGTCTTTTGAGACAGTTTTGTTTCTTGACCCTTTCACTGGTGTGGCTTCTCAAACATAAGTCAACTAGTCTAGTGCTAGTGTAGAGTGCAACTTGGAAAGACTGACTGAATAGTGGGTGTAGGAGAATCTTGACTTGTGAATGATTTACCTTCCCCAAATTTTCTACTCCTGTGGCTTCTCAACTTAATGTAAATTAAATGTTTAGTGGAAGTTTTGGAAGATGCTGGGTGAGTGATGGGTGGCTGTGTGCTTCACCCCCTTGTAGTAACTCAAGCCACAGTTACCAGTCAGTCCAGCACCTCACATTCCTTCCTGCCAAGGTGAAGATAACGTATGTTTTGCCTGCAGGTGAGCTGGTGTACGCCATCAGGTCCGCCACACCATACATCCACTGCAGGATGTACCACACCAATGACCTTGTAACCCAGAGCCTTGCAAACACCTTGATTTTAATTCTGCAGTGGTGGCTAATAGTTAAGTAACATATCCCACTTACCTCCACTGTATCTAGGGTGTGCCCTCAATCTTAAGTCCCGTGACTTGCAAAGAATCTATCATTTGCCAGGTTTTGTTTGTTGATTGTCAGAAAATCAGAGTACTTAGGGTAGAGAGAGAAATAATGAAATTTTAAGTCCCATCAGCTGTGAAGAATGTATCATTTGTCAGGGTTTGTTACTAGATTGTCAAAAATCAGAGGACTTAAGATGGGCAGGCATAAAGCACAGTGAAGTGAATGTAAAAGATTACTTGACTTATGATCATGACTACTTATTGCATGAACTTGAGTTACATGTCATTAAGTTAAATGCAACTCATGACCAGCCATAACTCCTGTCACTCTGCAGGTCAATAACTATGTGATATGGAGTGATGGTGACTGGGAGGACTTTGGCAAGTACTAGAACGCCACACTTCCTGTTGTGGCTGTTCAGTGACTTGCTGGTGAACAAGATGGGTGGTGGTGAATGACAGGTGGGGCCAAGGCATCCCTGCTTCACAGCTCCTGACAACTACAACCCCAGTGAGTGTAGATGGGGTGTGTCGGGTGTTTGGGCAGCTGAGTCTGAGGTATTTGGGTTATTTTATTGTGTATCTTATATTGTTTAAAACTCCTCAGTTGTTTTGAATGGTTTTCAATGATAATCTTCTGTAATAGTAATTTATTCACCAGCCTATTTACTGTAGCTTGAAGTTTTAGTGTTCAGGGAGAATATGTCATCATAACTCAAAGATACAGTGTCCACAGAAGTTTTGACCACCTTATGTTAGAAATCAATGGTAAGAAGCAGACAGAACACTTGCATCTCTTCTCAGTGTTGTTTGGCTGACAGAAGTCATCATACATCTGACAAATCAGGAATCCCTCTGGACCTCCAAACACATCAAGTTTTTATACTCAGCACTCAGTGAGCTGTAGCAGAGAGGAGATGTATGCTGGTCTGTTTCGTACCAGAATTCTGTATTTTCAGTTCTTCACTTGTTGCTGCTGCAGTTTTGTTACAGCTTTGCGCAGATGGCTCTAGACAACCTCTTTAATGAAGAAAAGGATAGAATTTTGGCCTGGAGGAATGAAAATGTCACTATGAAAGAAACTGTCAAGCTTAAAGGTCGGAATGAGAGGACTATAAGACGTGTGGTTGCTGCTGCTCAGGAGCTTCCTCAGCTCATGGTTCCACCTCAAAAACCTGTCACCAGGAGACCAAGGAAAGCCTCTAAAGGTACTGACAAGCTTTTGAAGTGTGAGTTATTGAAGGATCTACGACTCACAGCCAATCAGCTGAAGATGACTCATCCCAAACTGCTGGAAAACGTCTCAGAATGAACGATACAGCACAGGCTGCAGAAATCAGCTCGGAAACTGCTGCTGACTAAGGCAACGGCAAAGAAAAGACTTGCTTTTGCCCACAAATATAAGAGTTGGACTGAAGAGTAGTAGAGTAAGGTGCTTTTCAGCAACGAAAGCACCTTCAGGTGCATCAGATCACAGCCTGGAAGGATCAGACGACCACAGAATTCTAACTGCTATGCGTCTCAGCATATGGAAAAAACCGTGAAACATCCACATAGTGTGATGGTCTGGTGAGCATTTGATGGTGCTTTTGGACATGCAGGGCTGTACTTTTTGCCCAAGAACCAAACAATACAAGCTGATCTTTATATTCAGGTGATGTATGTTCATATGCTCTTTTTTCATGATTTGCATGGGTGTCATACATTCATGCAGGATAGTGCACCATGATATAAGGCAAAAAAAGTAATGAAGTGGTTGGAAGAACATGATACACAGCTTCTTGATTGGCCAGGTAACTCCCCAGATTTGAATCCAATCAAGAGCCGTTGGAATCACATGAGGGAATGGCTTGCGACATGTGACACATCTTCAGTATCACAGATGATTGATGAAATAAAAATAAAACTATGGACTACTGACATGGGCCTTGACTATTTAAAGAAATTTTCTGATTCTATGCCTAGGAGACTCAAGATTGTTATCAAGAAGAAGGGCCAGATTATTAAATACTAATATATGAGTATTTTTGTGTTTTATTTATCTTTGTGTGTTGGCTCTTGGTGTGGGGATGAGGTGGTCAATACTTTTGAGGATATTGTAGAGTAAATAGACTGGGGAATAAACTTCTGTTAAAGGAGATTGTCATGACTGAGGTGTCACTTGGATTTCGCATTTAAAAGCTACTAGAAACTCACAAGCATTTTCAAATTTTCATGAATTAATTCTAATAATTTACATTTGACAAACAGTTTCACAGTTCCTTTAGCTACTGGATATAAATACTCAAGTAAATTTTCTTAATTTACTGAATGAATAATATTAACACATAGAACACATCCAATACATTGCCAGCAAAATAACATTTGTTACACAATCTTAGTCTTTTTCCCAGTGATAATAATTGCAAATTTTCTATCTTCAATCATCTTTCAGGAGTCAATTAGTCAGGCTTATTGGTCTGTAATTTCCTGGTTCAGTATGCTTCCCCTCTTTGAAGATCACTGTTATGTGTCCTGTTTTCCATTCTGTTGGGAGTCTGCTATTAGTAAATGATCTATAAAAAATTAATTTAAATGGTTCCGCCAACTCTTGTTCCACCTCCTTCATAATCCTTGAATGCAAACCATCTGGTCCAGGTGACTTGTTTCTTTTCAGTTTCTTTATTGCCTTTCTTATTTCTTCCATCATAAACTCTATGTTTTGTCAGTGCTGGTACTTGCTTAATCAGGAGGATGGGCATTTCCCCAGCTGGTTCATCTGTAAATATCTCACAAAACTATTCTGAAATTACATCTGCCTTCTTCTTGTCTGTTTTAGTTATAACTATGTTATTGTCACTTATATGGAGGTCTGGTATGCCAGATTTTCTGGTTATTTATTCTGGACATACTTCCAGAATACTTTGGGATTCCCGTTCACATGACTTGCAGTTATATGGTCTTTATTTTTTATCACTCCTTGTTTCATTCCTCATGTGTTTATTTGTTCCTCTATATTCCTTGTCCACTTCCTGAAATTCTCTGCTGTAGGTATCTCCACTACTCATCAATTGCCTAAGTCATGCCCAAAGATGTTTCTTCTTATTTTTGACTAAAGTTTCCGGTTCATTGGTAGTTCTTTATTAGTTTTTTTCCTTGACATCCTTGCTTCCTTCATTGGTACACATTTCTTTATTACATCGTTGAGTTTGGTGGTAAGTGTGTGCCGCATGTCTTCAACATCTCCCTCAACCAAGTACTCTTTCCAGTTTATATTTAGTCTGTCTCATCAGCTCATAATCTGCTCACTCATACATGTATAGGGTAGATTTCTCTCACTGGCTGTTGTCGTACCAAGTGAGGTACATTATGGGTAGGATTAGAACTAAGGCTCATCCACAGAAGTCTGGGTTTTCATTCTTTTGTCAGTATATTCCCCATCTGATGACATCATGGGATGGGGAAGGTGAGGATTTTCCTTAATGTGTCTTTTGTGCATTGTTGAGGTGGTGTGTGTGGAGAATGAGGGGCAGCTGGTCTGAATCATCCACATAAAGGTATTGTTAAAGCGGCTCTTAGTAGCGTTAAACAGAATGTTCAGTTCATCCCGAAAGATCTGATTGATGGCTAGGAAGAAGATGTGAGTGGTGTGCTGTCCCAGCAAAAGGAAAAGGAATACTGTACGGAACACTTCCTTGGCGAATGACCCATGGCATCGCAGGGAATGCATGCTGATAAAGGTAACGCCAGCCACGATCATGATAATAAAAGTGAAGGAAAGAAACAGGGTGATATAGATGGCAGAGAAGGCCTGGTCACGTGTGTGTGTAGTGGCAGCCACATTTTGTAGGCGGTGGCGGAAAATGCCCACCACAATGCCGAAACTGAACACCAGCACCAGCACTGCAGGGACAATCAGCAGCAGCACAACGCGTGCAGCGATCATCCCATCTTCCCATGCCATGGCCAGGCCTTTTCTTTGAAGAACATCCTCCACATACCAGAGGCCTTGCTCACAGGCTGTGTTGTTAGTGACTTCCACCATTTCTTTGTCTGTGAAACACAACACACTCACTTCCAGTAGGTGCCTGAGGTGCATTGCAATACAGAACAAGCCAGTGAAGATAATGCGAAGTTTCTTAACTAGTGGTTGTTGCGTCTGGTAATAGTAGTGGTAAAACCACACTGCCAGGAAGCGGTCGTAGCTTAGCCACACAATGGTGCAATTGCTGAAGCCCTGTAGTATGTATAATGCCGTGAAGAGGGGGTGGACAACATAGCGTGCCACAGAGTAAGAGGGTATGTTACATCCACTAAATGTGAAAGCAATGTTGATGGCGGCCAGCAGGATGGCCACGTCAAGGCTGAACAGCAGTTTGAAGTACCTGCAAGAAGGAGGAGAGAATGAGTGAGTGAGTTTCCAGCTGGTTGACTAATAACACTATGTAACACAATTTTTGTCTTTGACAAGCAAGTGTTATTTTCCAACTCTTTTCATTGCAAAACAGGAGAAAATGTCCATTATTCCTGTCAAACTTTGCTTTTGTGGCTTTTAGAATGTTTTTTTTTGCCCCAAATAGCTAAATTTCACCATTTTCACCCTTTTTGGACAGAACAAAAAAAAGTTCAAATGACAAAAAATTTATTTAAAATCTTCTGAAACTAATTTTTAGGATTAAAAATGAAAAGTTTTCTTGATTTGCATGCATACAACAAATCACTTTCACGCATAAGTCCCCAAATGTAGTCTCCCATCATGTTTTCATTGAAGGATCCCTGATATCTCTGTTCAAAGTTCATTATTTCTTGATGGAAGCGCTCCCATTGTTCCTCTGAATGTGCTCCCATATTCTCCTTGAAGTTGTCAAGGTGAACATCTAGGATATGGACCTTCAAGGACATTTGCAGCCCATCTCACCATAGCTTTTCAATAAAGCTTCAACCAGTTCCATATAGTTATCAACCTTGTTGCCAAGAAAGCCCTGTACTACAACAATGAAACACTCTCAAGCTTTTTTTCTCCTTTTCTGTGAGCTTCTGTAGAAATTCTGGGCACTCCATAATTTTCCTTACTTGTGGTCCAGTGAAGATACCAGCTTTCATCTTTGCCTTTGAAAGAGTAGGAAAGAAGTCTTGAAGATATTTAAAGGCAGCAGACTCCTTGTCAAGAGCTGTAACAAACTGTTTCATGAGGCCCAGTTTGATGTGTAGTGGAGGAAACAAAACCTGATGATTCACCAATGGCTCATGTTTGATACTGTATGCTCCCACTGTAGTGTCAGTCCTTGGAGGCCAGTGCTTTCTCTGGTAATGTGGTGCGCTGTCCCTACTGTCCCAAGGGCAAAAAAAGAGGGATTCTTAGTAAAACCTTGCAACCCCATCATGAAAGCAACCATCTTGAAGTCTCTAATAACTTCCCAGCCATACTTGTAGTTTAAAGTTTCCAATAGAAGCTTTACACTGCTGTCGTCCTCCTTAAGATGCACAGAATGAGCAAGAGGCAGGGATGGATACTTGTTTCCATTGTGCAAAAGTACACCTTTCAGGTTTTTTGGAAGAGTTAAGAGTTTCCATTTATCTACA
Source organism: Scylla paramamosain (assembly GCF_035594125.1). Lineage (NCBI taxonomy): Eukaryota > Metazoa > Arthropoda > Malacostraca > Decapoda > Portunidae > Scylla > Scylla paramamosain. The sequence continues at coordinate 5,197,837 of NC_087167.1, read as the reverse complement.
TTGCAAGGGATTCCAACAGCATCGAACAAGCCTGATACATCATTGCAGCAACATAACCTGTCCTCCTTTGCAAAGAAGCTGGAGAAATGTTTGTGACATTTTCTTTGGCTGGTCACTTGTGCACTGTCATCAAGTAAATCCCATTCCTTCAGCCTTGAAATCAAAAGCTCACTCTTTGATTTTGTCAAACCAAGATCTCTGATGAGGTCATTGAGGTCTCTTTGGTTTGGATAGTAAGGATTCCTCTCAACTACAATTGTATCTGTGATATCACAGTCTTTCTTTCTGTTTAGCTCATTTTCTGACTTGCTACTTTCTTCTAATAGTTGACTTCTTTCTGGAGGAGCTGTTACAGGAAGATAAGCACTGTGTGGTACTGGTGCATTGGAAGATGGAATGTCTGGACAGAAAACAGCAGGTGCATTTTTCTCAGATTGGCATTTGGAAGGATCCACCATGCAGAAAAAGCAGTCAGTTGAGTGATCAGTAGGTTCACACCATATTCTAGGAATTGCAAATTTCATGGCTCTGTTTTCCCCTCTATACCATCCTGTAAAAGAACAACAGTATGAGTTGCTGTTAAACTTATTTAATTTTTACTCTTAATTCTTAACTGGATTTTACTCTTGAAAAATTAACAACTATTTTATCTTCTAGTGTTCTCGTACAATGCTCACAAGCAAAATGAGGTGCCCAGGTCTTGTCTTTGTCCCCAGTTGGCACAGCAAAATATGCTTTGTAAGTTTTACACATTTTTCCAGATGTTATCACAAAGAATGTCGTTGCTCTTGTCTTAATGAATTGACCACATGTGTAGCAGAATGCGACTGGAGAATGATTGCAGCCTCTTGATGCCATCTCACCTCTTGTGATGTGTCTTCTCAGGCAGCCAAAGCAGAACTAATTGGTTCTCTGCAAGCCCCTGTTTTTATATTGTCAAGCAGTTCTCCAGAATATTCTTAGTCTTTCTAGAATGTGTTCCAGAATGTTCTCAGTCTTTCTAGAATATTTTTAACCTACTTTAGAATATTCTGAATCATTTTAGAAATTCTTGTAGATTCTAGAAAATTCTTGATACTTCTACATATTTCTACTGTATTCTAGAAAGTTCTAGAATATTCTGGAAATGTTTACATTGAATAGAATGTTTTAAAATGTTCTAGAAACTTCTTAAAGCATCTGTTTGAACATTCTGGAAGATTTGAGATTTCTGAAGTGTAAACAAATTCTTCTAAATATGAGAAATTTCTTGCTGGATCTGGTCAGTTCAAGAATGATCTTATTAAAATAAAAAATCTTTAGAACACTACATTTTTTTTTTTCATTGTTTTAACTTATTTGCAACATTTCAAAAGCAATTAGATAAGCGATTGAGATTTTGCAAAGGTCTTTACCTGACAGGAAAACCAACAGAAACCCATACTATAATGAAATAAGGCAAAAATGTAAATTCATTGTTCTTACCACAAAAGCAAAGTTTTAGAATCAAAATAACTTTTTCTATTTTGTTAAGATGGAAATAACAGGAAAATTATGGTTTGGGGCCAAGGACAAGATAAAGTGAAATTTTGTTACATAGTGTTATCTGACGAGAGCAGACCGTCATACTGGTTTAGTGTCTGGAGGTCTTCAGAATGACCATAAGAGTGCTAAGCTGTTGTAGTTGTGTTTGTAGTTGTGAATATAGTAGTAATGAGTCTGTGTTACCCCTGTTCAGTGGTGGGCGAGAGTAGCGCTCATGATGGTGGTGGAGGGAAATGAGTTTCTATTGAATGTGTTGACCCTAAACATAGTGACGCAGAGGTAATTCATTGGTGGTGGTGGTGGTTGCAGTAGTGTGACTGAGTACACCATTGTTAGTGTTGGTAGAACCAGTACTCACACTGTGGCCGGCAGACTTTGCATCCGTGGTCGGTGGAGGAGGTAAATGCCGACGGCGTTGATAGCCACTCCCACCACTATCACGATGGGCATCAGTATCCAGTAGCCCACTACTTTCAACTGCCAGATCCTCTCCTCCTCCACGGTCCCTGGTGTGACCGTGGAGAGGAAGGCCACACTGGTGATGGCGGTGCGGAAGGTGGTGTTCATGGTGCCTCTGAGAGAGAGAGAGAGAGAGAGAGAGAGAGAGAGATGCATATTTGTATATTTTTTATGCAATAGAGCACACAAACTTTATAATTCAGCACACACACACACGCACACACACAATTATTATTATTATTATTATTATTATTATTATTATTATTATTATTATTATTATTATTATTACGCACACTATATATATATATATATATATATATATATATATATATATATATATATATATATATATATATATATATATATATATATATATATATATATATATATATGTGTGTGTGTGTGTGTGTGTGTAGTCATACCTCGTGATTCGAATGTCCTTCAATTCGAACAACTCCCAATTCGACCAGGATTGGCGAACAAATTTTGTCTTCCAATTTGAACAAAAACGACGCCACTCGGAGCGTCAGTCAAGCAACTACTATCATCCACGTAAGTTAAGGTATTACCTGTTAATCGTTTGATTTATTTGTATGTTATGAATGAAGCATTATAATACCAAATGTATACTATCGTCTATAGTGGTAACAGGTTGTTGAACCAAGATCGTTGACTGAGCTGGTGGGTAGCGTAGGTGGGTGAAACAGTCTCTCTCTCTCTCTCTCTCTCTCTCTCTCTCTCTCTCTCTCTCTCTCTCTCTCTCTCTCTCTCTCATTGTTTGTTACTTTCCTCTTCCTTCCTCTTTCGTCAGGTTTCAAACACCCCCTCTCTGCCATCTCCCCTCCCCCATATTTGTCAAAGATAAGGGACAAGGGAGTCACACCTCTCTCTCTCTCTCTCCTTCATTCTGTTATTTTCGCTTCGTCCTTTCTTACTCTTTCTAACTCTAGTGTAATTTCATTTTCATTCTCTATCAGTTTAATTCTATTTAGTAATTCTCGTAATTGACACACACACACACACACACACACACACACACACACACACACACACACACACACACACACAGAGAGAGAGAGAGAGAGAGAGAGAGAGAGAGAGAGAGAGAGAGAGAGAGAGAGAGAGAGAGGAGGGGTGGGGGGTGGGGGGTTAGTACAACAAAAATTGTGAACACAGCTGTTCTCAAGACAGAAGACGGCAGGAACTTTCGATGACTCATCATTCTGAGGTTGGTGTTTATTTACAATGGTATTTTGCGTAAAATTTTAAGGTCATTGTTTTTGTATCTGACGCATAGGATGACCCACTTGTTTGTGCCTTTTCTTAAGATGATTCAAGTGCCGTCTTGTACGCTGAAACGTGTATTTCATGTTTTCTTTTACTGTATTTTTCTTCTAGAATTTTGGTTATTTTCATTCAATTCAGTGTTTAGGGCACAGCATAAACCCATAAAATGAAAAAAAAAAAAAAAAATAGGGGGATTTTTGGACCTGGAACGAATTAATTCCTTTTACATTAATTTGAATGGGATAAATTGTTTCTCAATTCGAACATTCCATAGTACTGGCATCATTCCTTAATACTTGTTTACATAAATTTCAGGAATTACAGGAATCTTATCTCCAGACCGTCAAACACACAAAAGATGAGTAAAAATGAAGAAATCATAAATCTTTGATGGTGTAGTATGCTGTACGTACATGCTGTAGTATGCTGTACGTATAGTCTGAGCCGCACGTATGTGTTCCTGTTTCCGTATCTATATTCACTTTTTCCATCTCTGTGTAGCTACACGTTGTCTTTTTTACCTTTTTCGTGTGGTATATCATATTCATAAGTGGTCTATACCTACATTTTTTTTTTTTTTTTGTATCATTCAAATGCGGTTTTTATTCTGTCAACGCTATTATTTATTTTTTTCCACGATTTTTTTTTCCTGTCCATTATTAACTTCACCGCTGTGGTTAGATCTCCTTTTTCTCGTCTTACTTAATATTTCGGTTTTTCCTCTTCTCTCAGTCTTTTCTCACAGGTACAATATTACTCTTCTTTCGCACCTGTGGTCAAAAAAGAGTGCCCATCATGGTAGCCGAGCACATCTGTGTACACTACGGGAAGACTGACTCACATGCACGGCCTGCCACCCTCTCTTGTTACTTACCTCCTCCCGGGCTTGAAGGGAAGCTTACGGGCGGCTCTACACTACGAGTGCTTAGCCTGAAGAGTAACTATACCATCCTCGCTTCCGCTTGTAACACCGGATGCCCCAGCGCCACCACCACTATCTCGTGCCATAGTTAACGTGTACTGCTTGATATGAAAGTCATGAAAAAATCGTATCACATAATGATAAAACTCATAGTACAGACAGTGAATTTTCTCCCTTAATGCGTGTCTGTCTATTATTTGGGATATTTGGAAACTTTTATTATTGGCCAAATTAGTGTGTTACAATTATGTTAGGTGTTATATTAAGGCCAGACTTTGTATAAGGAAAAAGGTTCTGCCTATGTACTGGGATTAAGCACTTCACTTTCCATCGCACCCTGTATCACCAGAGAGCATTTAAAGAGAACCATGTTAATGCTACTTGCATCTACATCATCATCTCTCAAGTTCTCATCTGCAACAATTTCCGCTGTGAAATGTCAGGAAAGTTATCACAGTGTAGGGTGAAGTTTGTTTTCTAACCTTTTCACTGTTAAACTTTTTTTTCTTGTATCACGTTCAACTTTTTAGTAGTAGTGGTAGTAGTAGTAGTAGTAGTAGTAGTAGGAGTAGTGGAAGTAGTAGTAGAAGTAGTACGCTTTGACGTGGATTTTCAGTTATTAATTTATTCATCAATTTGCTATTATCATTGTTATTATTATTATTATTATTATTATTATTATTATTATTATTATTATTATTGTTGTTGTTGTTGTTACTACCCGAGACGGTTTGGTTGGTGGGAAACCGGATTTTCAGGGTAAATAGCACGGGGAATGCAGCGGTGAACAGCATCTTTATTAATTTTCCTGCCGACGTTTCGGCACGGGGATCATGCCGTTATCATGGATCTTGGATTAAAAGAAAAGAAAAAAAAAATAGATAAATTTAAAAAAATAAATAAAAATGCGTGCAAAAAAAAAAAAAATGAAGATAAAAATTAAGCTATACGTATGTATGCAGAGGACAGGCTGACTCTGTATAGCTTAATCGCGTGCTTCTATGTATTTTTGCTTTTATGAGAGATCCTTGATAACGGCGTGATCCCTGTAGCGCCGAAACGTCGGCAGGAAAATGAATGAAGATGCTGTTCACTGCTGCACTCGCCGTGTTATTTATCCTATTGTTGTTATTGTTTCTGTTGTTGTTTATTGATTTAGTTAATTAGTTATTTTATTCTGTTTTTGTTTATAAATATTGTTATTTTTAGCTGAAATACGCGTAGGGAAGTGCGAGGGTAGAGCCTGTTGGTAATTCTCACCTGGTCATTCATTTCGTTGCTTTGCCTCACCTCGGGTTTGGTAGACTTTGCTGAGAAGCGGGAGTTTTTGACGCGACCTTTTCACTAGACATTATTGTACTATTCTCTTTTGAAAGAGACCAGTATTTCAGCTCTGGTTTTAGCTTTTTTCGATGTGTTTCATGGTTCCCACATGCAATACATGTTTGTGTCATATTTGTATGTTATTTTTTCCTCAAGGTAATAATGGCTATAATTATTTTGCATTGCATATTTCATATATTGATTATTACAATGAATCATAATTATTTACATGATCCATCACGTTCACATGACTTGTTGATTTGTGTTTGTGTGTGTTTGTGTGCTTACATGTATATACACACTCCTCGGTAAATATTTTTGTAAGATTTATCAGGTATTGTACTGTGATTATTTATTATCATTAAAAAGGAAAAGTTATTTTTCATAAAAATGCATAAAACTTTTTTTTTTTTTAATCATAGCTATTGTAGTGTTACGACGGAACTTTAAATGAATTTTGTATAACAAAAGTTTTGGAGCATCTCGCCCTTCCGTCACCATCAGGAGAAACTACTCTTGCCTCTTTCTTTTTTTTTTTCCTTCAATGTAAGAGGAACACTGGCCAAGGGCAACAAAAAAAAAAAAAAAGGAAAAAGGCCCAGTAGAGTGCTAGTCCCCAAAAGTAGGTTGAAAGGGCTGAGGCGAAAAGTTATTTGCCTCTGCGAATTACTTATCAGAAACTACTACTGTCCCTGCCTTCCTGTCCCACCACTTAAAAGTTGAAACTGTCCCTGTCCTCTCTTCAAGGAAAAGGGAGAAGTGTTGTTTCAATTTACTCGAGAAGCTTGTGTCCACCAACCTGTTTTGTTTACAGTGAAGTTGCCTCATGGAACAAGTAATCAAAAGCATTTCTTGCCGTGGTACACCAAGAAGGAAATAACCGCTTATGAGCTACGGATAAAACCTGGTTAATATCCCCTCAGAAAAATGCCTCACGATCTCGAGTTATTGGTAGGCCTGACTCACCGCTCCCCAATCTCCGGCCAACGCCCTTTGTGGTCTTTTTGTTTGCCAATGACCTCTCGGGAGTTCCTTCCATGTAAAAGCTACTGCGGGAAATTCTTTGGCTTTCTCCCATGTGTGTGTGTGTGTGTGTGTGTGTGTGTGTGTGTGTGATGGAGCCCGTTATGATGTGTTGACTCAGGCCAACTCGTCACCGCCACACACCGCTAGGTCAATAAGTACAAGCACTGGATACGATACGTTACGTGGAACCACACCTACCCTGCCCCTGTTCGTTCACCTTTGTGTGCAGGAAATTGGCACTGGGAAGAGTCCTGCGCCCAACAGTCCAGGTTCGTGTGTTTGGCTGTGGACTAAAAAAAAAAACGTGACTCAGGTTTATCTGCGTCCACTGGACTTTCAAGATTTGTAAGAAACATTACAATTCGCTTTATATTTTTAGTTATTTATTCATTGATTACTGTTGAGAGAGAGAGAGAGAGAGAGAGAGAGAGAGAGAGAGAGAGAGAGAGAGAGAGAGAGAGAGAGAGAGAGAGAGAGAGAGAATCCACTGGCAGAACAAGGCACAGCTAAGTAGTACAACTGAATGAAAAAAAAAAGTTGCGCCTCACACTTACATTTGTATTACTCAGAAATGTTGAATTAGTATTGTCAGTGCTGTTTGTAATTGAATTTTCATAATTATTATTATTATTATTATTTTTTTTTTTTATTATTATTATTCTGAAGGAAAACAACGGAAAAATCTGTATGTATTGCTCGCCAACTCGTCAGTCAGTCAGTCAGTCAGTCAGTCAGTCATTTATACGCTCGCTCTTCACCTGCAATTGTACGTAGATTATTAATACATTATTGTTTTGACGCTTGAGAGCTTCAGGATAATAAATAAGTTTTATGATTATTGTTATTATTATTATTATTGTTGTTGTTTATATATATATATATGTGTAAAAGAGAGAAAAACAAACAAGCATACATACTACACATCGTCTTTCACTAGAGTTACTTAATATAGACAGGCGTGTGTTAGTTGCTCCTTACTTATTTTAGTTCTTCAAACCGGTCACAATATTGGTTTACTTACTCGCTTTACTTCTCTCCTTTCTTCCTTGCTAACTAACTAACGAAGTGACTAATTAATTAACTAACTAACTGACTAGCTGATTAACTTACTTATTAACTTACTGCTTCTAGCGCCAGTCGATGAAAATTTAAAAAAAGTTCCAACGCGTTAGTCAGCAGCCATCCTGTTTTGTGCCTCTGCCTCATAAGAGAGAAAGTAGGAGAGAAAGATTTAAACCAACGCCAGTAATGATGACTTCCCTTGTTATCCCTGAAGTAAGAAGAAAAAAGAAAATAGTGCGCAGGTTACACATTACCAGGGGGACTAAATTTTTATTCTTTATTTCATTATTTTTTATTTACTTTTTTAGGCCTCTGATGGATAAAGGAGAGTGGTAGTGTACGAGGCTTGCAGGAGCTGACCAACTGACCTCCTGCAGCTTCCTTGTATTGTGTTTTTATGCGTGCAGCGCCACCCCACCAGTCCAGGCTTCTTATAAAAGTGCTTGATTTTTTTTTTTTTTTTTTTCTACTTTTCTATCAGGTTTATACTCTCATCCCACGAGCAGTGTTGCGTGAGAGGAAGATTAGTTACATAGACTGCTGACGAGGGAGGATGTGTGTATGATGATGAGGATGATGATGATGGTGACAATAACAACAACATTTTTGCTTCAGTAGGAGTCATAAACATAATCTTTTAACAATGAGCGTAGCGATAATGATGCACACAAATCATAAATGCCGTCATAAGAAAACATCTAATTCATTACAGTGGACCAATCAGACAATTTACAAGTACGAATGTCAGTAATTAGTAGAATTAGTAACATTTCCATAACCTCGGGGAATAAAAGGGATTAAAAAATTTCACTACTATCACTCCTCAAACTTGAAATGTGGCGCAAACTTACAAAATCAGAAGGCCAGTGACTGCGTGAGGAATGACCGCGTACCTCAAACCTTTTCAGTAGTTTTGCCTTTGTCTATATCAAATCTCTCAGATGTTTAGGCGTGAAATAATAAGTGGCTTGCCGTCGTGGCCAATCAAGAGGTGAAGCTCCCTCGCATCATTTCCTAGTTCACGCCGCGGGGCAGTTACGGGTCACCTAGTCATAGTGTGTGTGTGTGTGTGTGTGTGTGTGCGATTGAGCAGGGCAGGGCAGGTGGGTTGGGTGAGCAGGTCGGGGTGCGCTACATAACTTGCATCCCTTGTACTGCGCATTTCCTCCACAGCATATCTACACTTCTGCAGTTTTTAATAGTGTAACTCAGCTCCTTTTGGGATACACCACACCTATCCCTGCACATCTGAATTTAGTATTTTTAATAGTGGTGACATTATCAATTAGGACACATCACACCAATCCCTGCACACATAACACAAGAAAAGTCGTCAGGTCTATTTGTGGCATTCCCTACATGAAACGCACCGACTTATTTCCACCAATCCTCTTCATTCATACTTCATTTATTTCCACCTAATCTCCCGTTCCACAAATTCATCTGACCAAATCTCCGTAATGACTCTGCTCACACAACCTGACAGCTACACACAAATATTCCGTTCACTCACAAAACGAGTCTTCATTCATATCTCCCACAGCAATTTGTCTGGTGGCTTGTTGCAATTCAGGCCATACAAAGCAGACAGGCAGGCAAGTAGGAAAATATCAGTAGCTTATACTTTGTTTAGCCTTTACGGTAGAGCGCCTGTATTTGTTATAGGGTTGGGCACCTGGGAACTTAGTGTGGTAACGCGGACGGGGATGTGACGCTCAAGTTTTACCCGAGTGTCTCAAGACGGCGTGAGAAAGTGTCGGCGTGCATGAGAACGGATGATGACTCAAAGCTACGCCACTTACGGTGTTTATGTACGTACTTCCCGCCTCCTCCTCCTCCTCCTCCTCCTCACTGTCTTCCTCTTTTCTCTCTCTTCATCTGACCGGCGCACGCGTATCCATGCGAGGTGGTCAAGTCGTATGTGTGTGTGTGTGTGTGTGTGTGTGTGTGTGTGTGTGTGTGTGTGTGTGTGTGTAGGGGGGGGGGACGGTGTTGGAAGGCCATCTCAAGCTTATGCAATTTGTTTGGGCCTGGGTCTCTCTCTCTCTCTCTCTCTCTCTCTCTCTCTCTCTCTCTCTCTCTCTCTCTCTCTCTCTCTCTCTCTCTCTCGTAAGATCACACAGGCCAAGTGAGGTCACAGAAATGCGTAGTCATCGTGACTGCCCCGCCAACAGCCTCATGACGTTACTGAGTCTTTTTTTTTCATTTTCAACCCCCTTCCCACACACACACACACACACACACACACACACGGGAAAACCGGATAGTGGTTCACCTCTCCCTTCCTCTCTCTCTCTCTCTCTCTCTCTCTCTCTCTCTCTCTCTCTCTCTCTCTCTCTCTCTCTCTCTCTCTCTCTCATCTGTTTATGACACCCGTCCTGCATTTCCTTTATTTTTCCGGCAAAGAAAACGCAGTGGGGATGATAGCAACAGTAATAGTAATAGTAGTAACAGTAGTAATAGTCGCCAGGCTAGCACCTCTACTGGAGTATCTGTATAATACCATTGATTACGTTCATTATGTCACCTGCTGGGGATAGATACAGTGACCTTCCACCTCTTCCGCCACGCCACCACCACCGTGACCACTATAACCACCACCAATCCTAACCACCACCATCACCACCACTACCACCATTACCACTGCCGCACCTAATCAGCCTCCACGCGCCCTGACTATGTAACACCACCACCACCAGCGCAGTCCTGTCCCATCACCGCTCCTTATACCCGCGGATTACGGATATGTAGTGAAATTATGTGCTTGTAATGTTCACTTAACGTTAGACGGAGCGTTTGTGCTCTTGTTCCTTTATTCCTGTAGTTATCAAGTACTTGTCTATATTTTTATCTCATCCTCTTCTAAAATTACTACCCTGCTATGCCACGTACTCCCAGTCCTCCCTCCGTCCCACATCTAACGAGTATTCACCTGTCAATCACGTACTCCTCACCTGTTAAACTATTCATGTACCTTGCTCCGCCTTGCTCCTCCCAGTCCCCTCCCCTGCAACCCCAACACCTCCAATTCGGTACCTCCAGATTCCCAACCTTTACTAGGACAACTTTCTCCCATCACCATCTCCTCCCCCCCGTCCTCCCCTCCGCCTGCAGGCTTGCCGAACCTGCGGAAAAACCGATTCTGCTCATTTCCCAGAACTCACCCCAGGCGGTACAGGGAGGGATGCTTAAGGGACAGCAAATACCCCCACCGTGGTTTTTTTTTTTTTTTTTTTGCTCCTCGCGGACTGTTGCGCACAAATTGTTGTTGGCCTGAGGGAAAGGGGGGAAAGACGGTGGGGAAGAAGAGGTTCTGTGAGGAGGGGTCAAGGTTGGCATTAAAAACAATTCACCACCCCAAAAAAAAAATAAATAAATAAATAAAACTGCCTAAGTGGGTCTTTTTGGTTTTTATATTTTACATGTAAAAATGAAACAGCCTTCCTACTTATATTTTTAACAAAAGCAACACCTGTCATCTTTTTTCATGGCAGCTGTCATTGGCTAGAGGTGCCTTTGACGTGAGTCTTGGGCCTGCTTCTTCCTCTCTCCCTCCACATTCCCATTCCCTTCCCTCTCCCCATCCACCACGCTTGTCATACCTCCTTCATACATACATACATACATACATACATACAGAGAGAGAGAGAGAGAGAGAGAGAGAGAGAGAGAGAGAGAGAGAGAGAGAGAGAGAGAGAGAGAGAGAGAGAGAGAGAGAGAGAAAGCGCACTCACTCACACCACTTGGTTGTTTAAACTTCCAGGAAAGAAAAGATATAGCAACATCCTGTGTTTGTCTGTGTGACAAGTCCAACTGATATTTTCATAGCTTCGTCACACTTGTCACACACTCAGATAAACACAGGATGTTGTTATGTGCTATATATATATATATATATATATATATATATATATATATATATATATATATATATATATATATATATATATATATATATATATATATATATGGGGATGGGGTATGAGAAATGTAGAAACAAGGAGGGAGTGGGGATGTTGAAGTAGACATGGAGTGGGGTTGACAAAGGAGATGTGGCACGTCACGACTTTTGGCCTATGATATTTACCTATTAAAATATCTGGAGTTGACATGTGGCTTTGGCTAAAAATAAGGGAAGGAAGGCTGCTTCATCAAACAGGAAGCCGTCTATATACATAAAAATGTAAAAGTAGTCAAGTCTGGCCCGTTGATTTCCTGCACAGTACAAGTGAACACAGGGTTTGTTCATTCGGACCAGCCTGTATCACCACCATAACGTAAACAAGAGGCTGTCCTTCAGATAACACTTCAGAACTTTTGTTTCACTCTAGATTACTTTTCAGTTGCGTATTTAAGCTGATTTTCATATAAATATCAGGAATAAACAAAAAAGAAAAAGAAAACCCCAAAAACCTTTATTTATTTATTTATTTATCTATTTATTTCTATTTATTTATTCATATTTTACCTGATTTTTTTTCTTTTTCTCTCTCAACCCTGGGAGTGGCTAAGGGGGAAGAAGGGTAATGATAGGGGTAAGGGTGAGATGTAATACGAAGAAGAGGTGGATGAGAAACAATTCATGAGCAAAGGAGAAAGTGAGGATGTGGAGCAGGAGAGAGAGAGAGAGAGAGAAGAAGGATTAGAATGAGGAGTGATGAAGGAGCTGAAGGAAGTGAGGAAGTGATACGAGATAGAGAAGGGGGGGAGGGGAGATCTAATAGGGATGGGAGAGGTGGAGGAGGAGGTGAAAGGGGAGGAGCGACAGGAGAGAGCATTACATATATACGCGTCCTCAGGTGTGTCTGGCCAGTACTCACCTGTGCTCGGAAAGGTAACGATGCGGCCCTTCTCCCTGTACTACCTGGTGGCGCTGGTGGTGGTGGTGGCGGTCAGGTAAGATACTGGTGGTGACTATGTGGTGTTGAGTTTATTGATAGGTGAAATACGTTAGTGATGATAATTGGTGATGAGTTTTCGTATCTATAAGTGATGATGGTGATGATGAAGTGGACGAATATAGTGGTGGTGATGTTCGTACAGCGGTCGTGGTGATGAGGTCTGAGGTCACATGAAGGTGGTGGTGGTGGTGGTGGTGAGGTGCACGCGGTGGTGATGACGGTGGTGTTACTAGGTTATTAATGGGTGGTGGTGGTGGTGGTGATGGGGATGATGGTGGTGAGGAGGAGGTGGTGGTGATTTTTAGGAACAAGATGTAACGCATGGCGAGATTACGTTGTTGTTGTTGTGGTGGTGGTGATGGTGGTGGTGGTGGTGATGGTGGTAATGATGGTGTAAGTGGGGGTTAAGATGAATAAGATTGTTTTCATTTATATATTATTATTATTATTATTATTATTATTATTATTATTATTATTATTATTATTATTATTATTACTGGTTATTTGTTTATTCATTTCACGAAATAATTTAGTACATGGTTAACGTGTCTGTTTTACCTTCATTAATTTGTCTGAATAGTATTTATATATTTATTTCTCTACAAATCTATTTACTCTTATTTACTTTTTGTCATAAAGGATTTTTTTTTCCTCTCGCCCATTACTGTAACCTTGGCCGGTCTCCTTCACGCGTAACACACACACACACACACACACACACACACACACACACATTAAAAAAAAAAAACGTGTTGGCCTCGATCTTCCTTCAGTTTTTTTTTTTTTTTGTTCATCTTCCCTTTTACATTTCTTATTAATCTTCTTATATTTTCTCTTCTTTTCATAATCATTGTTTCTCTCTCATTTCTCCGCTCCTCATGGCGTGTTTCTTTTTTGTCACCTCCTTTATTCTTTATATTCATCTTTTTTCTTACTTAAATCTCTTCCTATTCTTTGTACTTCATTTACTCTCTCTCTCTCTCTCTCTCTCTCTCTCTCTCTCTCTCTCTCTCTCTCTCTCTCTCTCTCTCTCTCTCTTCGATCCGTGATCTTTCCTATATTTTCGTGTTTTTATGTCGATTTTACTTCTTCCTTTGTTCAATTTCTTAACTTCCTTTATGTTCTTGTACATCTGGGTCCTTGTATCTGTTGTATTTTATGTTACTCATTTATTATTCATGTCTCGCCTTTTCTTTGTTTCGTAATCCTTCCTCCCTTCCTCCCTCGCTTCCTCTCCTTTTAATGAACTCCTTTACAAGTGAGTATCTGTTTGTTCCTTCGACCTTTTGTTCCTTATGTGATCCATCCTTTAATTCTTACCCTACGCACGTAACTAACTACTGTGCCACCACCATTATCTCCTCCTCCTCCTCCTCCTCCTTCTCCTTCTCCTCCTCCTTTGTCAGTTATGTAACCTCTCCCTATCTTCTTGGTGCATGTAACCACCACCAACACCACCACCACCGCCACCACTTCCTCCTCCTCCTCCTCCTCCTCCTCCTCCTCCTCCTCCTCCTCCTCCTCCTCCTCCTCCTCCTCCTCCTCCTCCTCCTCCTCCTCATTGACAATAGTATTATCATTAACCTTATCTCGCTTCCTTTCCAGCGTACAAGGCCAGCTGCTGCAACAAGAACAAGTAGACCAACATCAACAACAAGACCAACAACAACAACAACAAGAACAGGTAGACCAACAACAACAACAACAAGAACAACAGCAACAACAACAACAACAACAGGTTGACCAACAACAACAAGAGCAACAACAGCAGCAGCAGAAGGAGAAGGAGGAGGAGGATCAGTGCTTGCCGTGTTCCGAGGTGGTGTGTGCGAAGGAGCTTGAATATCATGAATGTCCGTGGGGCAGAGTGAGGGACCCATGCCACTGCTGCGACGAGTGTGCCAAGGTAGGTGTGAGGGAAGGGAAGGGGGAAAGAATGAGTATGAGAGTGAATGAGTTAATCGGTTAATTGTGTCGCCCCAGTGTGCCAAGGTGAATGTGTTTTGTTGCTTCCTGTGTTCTGCTTTGGAAGACCAGACCGGTATTGGTGGAGTGTTTTTATTTTCCCTCTCGTGTGCTATATAAAAAAAAAAAAACCTGTGTTATATGAAAAAAAAAACTTCCTGTTTCCTTGTACCCCTCTTCGTTGTTTAGTGTTTTTAGTTTGCTTTTTGCTTTCTTTTCGTATTTTTTTTTTCGTTCGCTCGTTTTTTTTTTTCATTCTTTCGCTCTTTTTCTCTTTCTTTCCTTGTTTCCTTGTTTCTTTGTTTCTTTCTTTGTTTAATGAAATGTTCTATTGTTACTTGGACAAAATGTAATTAATGGTACATTTTTTAAACTTTTAAGTGAACATTGGGAATCCCGTTAGAATCTTTCAGTCATTATTTGATTACTATTTCAATCTTAAGATCAAAGGTAAAAAAAAGTAACGCAACTTGTATATTTCAGTCCCAAAGAACGCCAATTCTTAACTAACTCTTCTATTCCTCCTCCTCCTCCTCCAACAGGGCCCTGGCGATGTGTGTGGCGGCAAGAACGGGACCTGTCTGCCGGGCTTCAAGTGCATCCCGCGCACGGCAGGCGGTGGACGCTGCGAGTGGCGACCGCTGCCTACCTTCCACAACAAGAAGATCACCAAGAACTAGAGTGCGCAGTGACTCGGTAACGTGTGGCACTACCTCACTTATGGCTCTCTGTTAAGTAGTGCATATCCTTATCACTGTATTCGTGTGTGTGTGTGTGTGTGTGTGTGTGTTGTTCTGCTTAGTAAGTACAGTACAGTCCTACCCTTATTATTGTTATTATTATTATTATTTTTTTTTTTGTAATCATATTAGAGGGACCTTTAGAGTAAGACAACTAACGGACTGATAAAAGGTTATGCCAGTTCGCTAAGTAGTCAAAAGTTCCGTTTTCTTTTTTTTTTTATCACTTATTTATTGATTTTATTAGTTTTCTTACCCGTTTATGCATCATAATTTTTGTTTATTTACTGTTAAAATCAGTTCTGCAGATAGTAGTTATATTGGTCGAGAGTTTGCACTGCTACTGTATGTATTGTGGTACGTATTGTGTGGTACTTTGTGTTATCTCTGTAGTTACCCCTTGTATCGGTGTCTTCCGTTTTCTCTTATTAAAAATGCTATTAAAAAGAACGTATGTACCTCTATCTTTCCTATTTTTTATGTAGTAGTAGCAGTAGTAGTAGTTATAGTACTAGACGTCCTCGGTTATGGCTCACACACACACACACACACACACACACACACACACACACACACACACACACACACACACACACACACACACACACACACACACACACACACACACACACTAGTATTCCTCGAAAGTTCATGTACCGTATCAAGACCTCAGTGTATTATAACAATAGGCTACAATATACAAATTCTCCAAGGTCATGTATTGAGTGCAAATAGTAACAGCGGTCTCTTATAACCAGATGTATGTGTGTGTATGTGTGTGTGCGTCGTTCTTTATAGAGTGCACTTCAGTCCACTCCGTTAAAGCACACCTCTGCACGCCCCTTACCACTGTGACGAGGCTGAGCACTTGGAAAGCCAGCATGTCATTTGGTACAGTCTGTGTCACTAGTTCAGTAACATACCACGGTCATTTCACTGGATTTGAGCGCTTTTATTTATTATTTTTTTTCTTCATTACATTAAGTCCTCCGATCTGCTAGTAATATTTCAAGTGGTAGGCTTTGTAAAGAGAGTGTATTAGATTAGAGGAGTTAAGAGTGAAAATATAAAAACATATTGGGGTACCTCTGACCACGATTGTACACACCATGCATTGCTGGATATAGTCTAGTAACACAACACATGCGCTGACTTGTGTGTGTGTCAAGATAAACTAAAAGGGAGAAATGACATAGAGAACAACGAAGAAAATGGTATCCTTTTAATGTTAATAAAAAAAAAAAATGGTAAAAAGAAAAGCCTAACAAAATATGTCATGAATGAATAAATTTAAGAGTAGAGTATGTGAGATTATCGCTTTTTGATTGCGAGGAGAGTCGTGTCATGCAAGAGTAAGAAAAGAAAGGGTTTAATGTTCATACGTACCTTGAACTGAAAATTCTCCTCTCACACAACATAATTTTTTTTTTTCTCTTTTCTTTTTCCTTAGTTTCCTCTAGTTGCCCTTGAGACAGGTGCCCATTTACTTCGAATAAAGAAAACATAAATGAACTTCAACAAGCTGAGCGGAGGTTTAATTAAAGGACCATATTCTGAAAGCCATGTGCGCCTCAACCCTAACACTTTGAAAAGGCTCTAGTTGAGGTTACACGAGATTTTAAGGATGTTTGGATGGGTCCACTGACAGACTAACAATATTCCTCCATTATTAACAGAAGAAACAGTCGTGAGAACCCGGCAAGTCATCACTGTGGCCTTTAAAACAATCGTGATGAGAAACGTCTCAGAATACAGAGCTACAAAGATCAAGGCGGTGAAAATAATACTTTTTCTCCCTTTTTTTATTTTTTTAATCTACTCTCACTTTCTCTTTAGGTAACGTTTATTATTACACTTCTACGCTAAGGTGAATAATACATTATAATACAGTGATGGTGAATAATAATACAGTACTGCTGGGGAAGAGCTGCCTGGAGGAGGTGCCGAGGGGAGTGATGCAGGTGAAAGCTGTTGATGCTGCTGCTGCTGCTGTCAGATCCTTCCGAGTGTTGTCATGTGGGTCAGTTTTTGTGTGCCGTGTTTTAATAGGAGGGAGAGCGCGGCGGTGAAGGTGAAGGTGAAGGCGAGGTGCACCGGGGTGAGGTTTGGGGGGGTGAGTTGTGAGGGCTGTGTGATAATAGTGTGTGTGTTGGTGGTGCGATTGACAGCGGTGGGAGTAGTAATGGTAGTAGTAGCAGTAGTAGTAGTAGTAGGAGTAGGGTTAGTGGTGGGTGAGTCATGATAGGTGGTGGTAGTTGTGCTGATGACAATAATAGTAGTTGTATTGCTAGTAGTTGTGGTAAAGCAGTATGTACTCGTGGTAGCAGTGGAAGTACTAAACATAGACGCAGCAGGAACATAAACAGCAGTAGTAGTAGTAGTAGTAGTAGTAGTAGTAATATTCAGGGTCGGTTTTAGCCTTGAGTGGATTATAAGCACCTCTACATTCCGAGGGCCCCTATTGTTCCTTCACCTGTATTTTTCATAGAAGTAATTTCATTCTTATTAGCACTACAATCACACTGGAAACCAATACTGCACTAATAACCTTTTGCATGCACTACAGATGGGCATAAACGTGACCTGGTAATGACATTTTTATAATTCGTGAAAATATTAACCGGCCTTGTAGTAGTAGTAGTAATAGTAGTAGTAGTAGTAGTAGGAACACCGCACAAGGGTCAACCCAACCCCAGCACAAAAATGGAGCAGGTACATTTGGACACTAATACTGGGATGATACTAGACGCGAATAAGATAATAACAATAGAAATGATGATAGTAATAGTAATAATAATAATAATAATAATAATAATAATAATAATAATAATAATAATAATAATAACAATAATATGACGAACAGCAGTAACACAAACAAAGAATAAAGAAGCAAGATGGCGTCACTGCAGCCATTATTACATTTCGTAGACTACAAGTTACTATTACACAATATTATGAGCAGGAGACGTCGCCGTGTGCTCCTACAGAGTGCAGCACGTCCTCCTGTCTCTGTATTATGTATCCATAGCTATGTATACATTGCTAAAGCCCTAGACGTCCTCGGTTATGGCTCTCTCACACACACACACACACACACACACACACACCAGTATTTCTCGAAGGTTCATTTACTGCATCAAAGCTTCAGATTCTTTTGGTCTTGTCCTCTTCGCATCACACCAATGCTTTACTGTACCGTACCTTACTGACACACAGAAAAGGAGGAGGAGCAGGAGGAGGAGAAAAAGAAGGAACAGTAGTAGTTGAAGAAGAATGAGAAAACAATTAATCACACAAACAGTCATAACCAAATATTAACAGACCCGCGAAAAAAAAGGAAAGAAAATGAAAACAAGGTGTGAAGGAAGATGAAAACAATTACTTCCTTCCTTCCTTCAGTCATCCCTCGGCCCATTTCTAAAGAGAGAGGAGAACCACGCGAAGAAGGTGCTTATACTGTCGGCCACAGAATCCCTCCGTCGGTAGCACCTGGCCGGCTCCTCCATGTTGAGCAGCGCCAGGGCATTGCCGCCGCCCACCGCCGCTCGATCGTGCTCCCTGCCGCTGCCTGGGGCCTCGTGCGGCTTCAGACAGTCCAGGGTGTGACCGCAGCGCCCGTGCCACGCCCACTGCCCGCCGCACGTCTCACCGGGTCCCTGAGAATGCAGGGAAGGTGTTAGGTTGGTAGGTTGCTGTGCTGTGAAGAGCTGTGATCTGTTATTTTAGGGGAGTGTAGAGGGCGTATTCTGAAACTCTTTGGTATCTCGCCACGACTATTTACAAAGGCCACAGAGATGATCAGCCGGGTTCTCAAGAGTGTTTCTTCTGTTAATAATGTAGAAATGTTGATAATCCGTCACTAGAACCTTGAAAAAAAACTTAAAACTCATGTTACTTCAACTAGAGCCTTTTGAAAGTATTTAGGGTGCGACGCAGAAGTGTTTCAGAATACGAAGTAAGGGAGGAAGGAGCAGGGAAATTATTGTATAGAAGTATATTTACTATGAAGTGCAAGGAAAGGAGGACACATATGTCGGGAATAGATGCATGAGTGGATGAGCAGGACGATTGGGGGAACAAATTAAGGGCAAGAGAGAGAGAGAGAGAGAGAGAGAGAGGGGCAGGGGGGAGAAACATTAAGAGGAAGGGGTCAGAAGAGATAGCAGCTGAACACAAGAATGGGGACAGGAAAGGCCGGTACGAGAGGTGAGAGAGAGAGAGAGAGAGAGAGAGAGAGTGTGTGTGTGTGTGTGTGTGATTAGGTGGAAGGAGGAGCTCAGAGGATGAGGGAGGGTGAGATAGGTGCAGCAGGAGAGGGCACCGCAGCACCTCAGATGAATCACGTGGAAGAAAGTGTTGCAGCGCTCAGGCAGGAAGGCGGGGACCGGAGGGGAGGCTGGAAGGTCAGCAGGGACGAGTGAGCACTCAGAGGCAGACTGAGTGAAGGAGTCTTGTATAGAGGCAGGAGGGCTAGAGACGTTCAGACACACTATTATTATTGCAAGTCGCAGGTACAAGATGTCATCAGGAAGAGGGATCCTTAAGTACAGGCACGTATTTAGAAACGCTTTGCTCTCTCACTCCAACTATTTTCAAAGGCCACAGAGATGATTAGCCGGGTTCTCAAGAGTTCCCGTTAATAATGTGGAAAACTTGATAATCTAGAACCATAAAAGAAACATCTTAAAAACCTGTTTAACTACAACTAGAGCGTTTTGAATGTAGTGAAGGTGTGGCGCAGAGGTGTTTCAAAATATTGGCCATTAAGGCATGCGTTAGGTCTCCCGGGTCATGCAGGAAGAAGCAAAGGGACCTGTACCTTGCCGCACACGTAGCAACAACCGCACATGTCCAGCACGAGTCCCCAGGGGCAGCGCGTGACGGCGGCAGGCAATTCGCAGGTCACCTCCCGGCACGGCAGGCAGGACAGGCCCCGCGTGCTGCAACACACCGCAGAGGGAGCCAGTACAGTATTGCATAAGAATACATCAAATGTATGAGAATGTGATAACGTTGTGAATTCGAATATGTTATGAAAGTATTTATGAATATATGCTCTAACATTCTTTCTTCAAAGTAACTTCCTAAATGTAAGTTAGCAGACACTACATAAAAGTCATTCAGTAATTCGATAAATATTTTCCATCACTTTGCACACACAAAAAAAAAAAAAAAAATTAAGAAAGGGAAGATTTTGATGTTTACGAGTAATTATTCGAATATGAAAAACAAATCTTGTGTTCGATTACATTCGAAAGTGAAAAATTCTATTCCTTCCATAGCAAGCTGTGGCTGTTGAGAGGCACAACATGGCGCGATACACACACACACACACACACACACACACACACACACACACACACGTAATGTTAGCATCATCCACGTAGTGCACCTAAACCTGTTAGTGGATGAACAAGGCAGATGAACACCCATGAGCATACTCATATTGAGAGAGAGAGAGAGAGAGAGAGAGAGAGAGAGAGAGAGGAGGCTTTCGTATGCGGTGAATACAGGCACCGATTAAAGAACATCTATTTGCTTATTTATGTGTGATTAACTCTTACGATCGCGTTTGCAAACTCGAAAAAAAAAAAATCAGTCATTCAAGAGTCTTGGCCAGGAAGAAGTGAGGGAAACGACTCGGGTTTTGAGTAGAAAAGCGGGCAGTAAACTTGAAGCCTCCACACTGAAACTTCCGTCAGACACCCGCATCCGTCCGTCCGTGCTTTGATTGTACACTGTGTCCGAAACATTGCATCGCCTTTTAAGAAGTAATGTTCCGAAGGGTTGAGGAGACGAAATTCATGTCACCTTTTTTGTCCCTCTCTTCCTCAGTGGGCTGACTATAAGCTCATCTGAATAGGGGGTTTAAATAACGTGGATGCGGGTACATGACACACGTGTGGAGCAAGGTGGCTTGGGGAGTGTAGGCAGTGATGTGTCACCAGCGAGACGCAAAGACTGGCCGGCGTGAGGCAATACGGGAAACAGTTTGGTCATGCTTCTGTTTCAAACTAAGGGCTGTAAGTGGTGACGCAGAGGAGGGAGCGGGGTGAGCATGACGAGGTGAATAGATGGTTACAAACTGGCTGGAAGCTTCTTGCTGTAAGCTTCACCTGTTGATCTATTTCTCTAGTCAGTACGAGGTGACTCCCCTGCAGTAGAGAAAAGATTACTACCGCCATATTTCTTGCACGGAGGGAAGAAGCTGGGAACTCCCTCCTTTGTATTTTTATTCCCTCCCTTTAAGGAATCCTCGGCATGGAATTTAGTTAAGTCGAGAGAATAATGCGAGGAGTGATGACGCAGCAAGCTGGGCATGGCTCATCATCATTACATACATGTTGTTGCTTGGCGGGCCTCGCTACCCACGTGGTGTATGCATAACGCACCTTTGAAGTCTCTGTTGTGTCAATGCGTCACAGCCACGTGCACGCCCACGACTCGCGATCCCCGCACTCGCCGCCAGTATCACTTATCAAACTTGAGAGGAGAAAGCCGGTGAGAAACATTTAAAGACTAAGCAAAGAAACCAGTCAGTGTAGCGTGAGGGCACGGCGTTATCAAAGTCAGTTGTATGAGTTGCATCACCACCTGCCCTGACGTGCTCGAGTTGTTCCAAAACAGAGAGAGAGAGAGAGAGAGAGAGAGAGAGAGAGAGAGAGAGAGAGAGAGAGAGAGAGAGAGAGAGAGAGGATGATATGCTGCCGTTGTTGTGAAATGGTTTAGCAGGAATTATTACTGAGACCGAATATAATGGAGTGGTTAGCGTGCAGCAGCAGCAGCAGCAGCACCACCACCACCACCACCACCACCACCACCACCACCACCACCACCATCACCACCACCACCACCACCCTTCTCGCCAACAGACACCACCATGCGGAGATCCGTCCGTCACGCAGGACGCACGGTGAACACTTCCGTCCACCTCAACACACGTGGAGCAAGACTGACCCGGTGAACCCAAGTGGTGCCTCGCCTGGGACAACAGCGGGGACGCTTTCACATCCTCGTTACTTCTTGGAACCCTCCTGTCCTCGTGGCCGTGTACTCACTCCACTATACCATTCACACACACACACACACACACACACACACACACACACACAAATTGCAACACGGTGCCACACAGCTGTGCATGAGCGTGAGTCATGAGGTCACACACAGATACCGGTGACCTCGTAAGCAGCCTATCCTGCCAAGGCCGCGCCGGCTGGTGGTGAGCGTCGCTGGGTCGCGGCGAGGGAGGCCACGCCAGGGATGTCACCTCACTGAAATTATGTTTTCCCATCTGAGCTCTTGAAAATAGTGTCACTACGAAAGAACGAAAAAAAAAAATGATGTAGCGTGTTCCTCTGCCACACCCTATTGCTCTTTTACCAGCTCAGTAATTTTCGGACCACCTCTTCAGTGCATTTTGTTTCGTTCATTCCAAAAGCTTTTCACAACGGACGTGTATCAGACGAGTGCCGCTGCATTGAAGCTCCGCGGGCGACCCCTTCCCGGAACCTCGCCGGACTTCCGCGTGCCAGCAAGCGGGGAATGGCGAACCGCAGAACAAGACTGCGCTGGATCACAGTGACAGTGGAGGTGTGCTGTAGCACAGGGCCCCAAGATTCAGGAGTGAGGGCAGCAGGACGAAGCAAGCAGCAGCAGCATCAGTATTGATTTGTGGGTGTGGGAATGAGAAAGAGAAAGGTGATTAGGCGGAGCGGCGGGCGAGCGGAAGGCGCCAATAGAGGCCAGTTAGCGTGACGGGCCGAGTTACGGGCGGCGGCCAGGCCACCCCGCCGAGTCCCCGCCTCTCCGCCCACTCTGGTATGCACGGCGCGCCCTCTTCTTCCCTCCCCGCCGCCCCTTTGGCATGCACGGTCTCCTGCCCTCCCCTCCGTATCTTCCTCATTAGTGTCACGAAAAGCCTCTTTCTCAAACAGTTACTAAATGTGAAGGCAGAGAAAGCAAAAATTGAAGACGTAGGCTGAGAAAGGCTTTGCCTGAGCACTCAGCTCCGTATCCCTAGAGCTTGTGGTAGGAAGGAGCGACCATGGAGGCGGCCGTAACATCCGAGTAGCACAGTATATTTTTCTCATGCTTGGCTTGATAATCACACACAGCTAACCCTGAGGAGGCTGCGCGGCGCCTGTGTCACATCCTGGGGCCTCTTCTAGTCACGGTTTTCTCTGCACACTACGCAGCGCAGGGAGGGCATCCTTAGGGTGTTGTTGCGGTGACCAAAAACTCTTAACTCGTCATATATTTCGAAATAAATAATAGAAATTGACATTAGCAATCATTCAAACTTCGTAATATGTAATGTAGTGACTTATTTTTAATATGGAAATAAGTCGCATACAAACACGAACGTGAAGCTTTTTGAGTGAACCGTAAGCTTCACTCAAAAAGCAAATGTACGCCAACACCACCACGCCCAACTCTTCTTTGGATATTGTTGTTGATTTTGTAATTTATCAGTCGCTTTTTCGATGTTTTGAGGTTGTTGCTTTTTTACGGCAAATATACACTGGCAGAGCAGCGGAGTCGGGAGGAACAAAGATCTCGAGAAGATCGGAAGTCGCGTGGTGAACTCATATTTTTTATTACTGTTAGATGAAATCGCAGTGGCGGTGCCGCGAATGATGCCTTTCATTGGTTTAGAATTACCTGAAGTAACCTTGTGATTTGTTTATATTACCACGCTCGCGCTTACCAGTATCAGCTTCTGGAACTAATATTGGTAAGCTTTTTGATACTATGTTAAACACTCTACATTGCTTAGCGAGCTCATTAAAAGAAGCAAAACGTATGAAACCAGCGACCACATTTGTTGTGTTGCCAACCAAGATAGCGCTTTGTTTTGTTTGTGGAAGCGATACGGTTGAGCTCAGCACCTGTCGTTATACCAGACATTCCTTCACATAATTCAACGCAATATATATATACATAGTGAGAGAGAGAGAGAGAGAGAGAGAGAGAGAGAGAGAGAGAGAGAGAGAGAGAGAGAGAGAGGAAAACAAATACATAAAAAAATAAAGAGCCGGTATCCCGTCTCGCATGTACATGTGCACCAATCAGGCAGTCAGACTGATGCACGGACAGATGACACAGACATGTATTCAGCACCTCCATTGAAAATTAAGTGAATGAATACGTAGCGTCATCTTGAAGCGTACGCGTGGACATCTATAAACAAAAAAAAACTATATTATCTTTCAATATCCCTCTGTTAAGTCACATAACACTGGAAAAAAGCACACACACACACACACACAGTTCCTCAAAGTGATGATGTCACGTTATATAAAAAGTTTCCTACAAAAAGATCAGCACCAGATGACGATTTCCTCCAATCACAGTTTCAGTTCCTGGCGGTCTTTGCGGAGCTGTTGATATAAAGCAGCTCATTAGTCCATTTATCATTTATACGTAATTTATAAACACGAATTTTACTGTACTTGTGACATCACTGTTTGAGGGAACTGTACATACATACATACCTCGTCTCGCCTCGCCTCGCCGCCTCTTATTTTGTCATCACGCCCTCTTTCACCATGTTCTAAAGAAAGTTACTGGAATTTTCGAATGTTTTTCGTGATTCTAGTGATAGTTTAACAAGGATTTTACATCTTCAATTGGGGAAAAAAAAAAAATTCTAGAGGAAATTACTGAGATTTCCAAGGTTGTTCTTGTGATTTTAATGACAGTTTAACAAAGATTCTACATCAGCTAGAAAAAGCATGTTATAGAGAACGTTGCTGGGATTTTTAAGGAGTATTTTCGTGATTCTTGTGATAGTTTATCAAGGATTCTACACAATCAACTGCAAAAAAAACACCCATGAGAACCTGGCTAACCAACCCTGTGGCACTTGAAAACTGTCCTTGACCCTCTGCCTGTTATGGCTTCTCTTCAAGCTTAATAAAATCTTGAGGTGCAAGTCTACGCAGAATATTGCAAAAAAATTACTATTGGGAAATAAAAGTAATAACAAAATTAAATATTTCAAATCCTACAGTAGCTTTTTTTTTTTCTTTGCTAAGTACTCGTAAAATCTTTAAATCAAATTAGTTACTTTAATTTTTGCTTAGTAAAATCTTCAACCTAAATTAAGAAACACGTGTAATTAGCAAGCAAAGAATTAATGCGAAGGAAGCTGTTTCGTAATGCTGCCCAGATATCTTAAGACGCAATCACGTGTTTTCCTCCTTTTACGTAAGCGCTTCCCACGGTGCTGCCGCCGTCACCTTGAGAACGCAACATCTGGACGTGTCACGCACACACACACACACACACACACACACACATACACACACACACACACGCATATACACACATGGTGGCTCTGGTACACTTGACGATACTTCACTGATGCGGTGTGTTATCGGTCAGAAGTTTGAGACGTGTGTGTGTGTGTGTGTGTGTGTGTGTGTGTGTGTGTGTGTGTGTGTGAGAGATATTTAGTGTCATATACTTAAAGAGTGATCACACTTTCTACTCATTTTCTAATTTTACAGAGAAAAGATTCTAGCTCCTCTTGTTTGTTCAGTAAATGAAATGACTCACTCGCCGACTAACTAAATAGTGATATTGCACACACACACACACACACACACACACACACACACACACACACACACACACACACACACATGAAGAGTATTATTTGTAGTCTGTGTCAAAATCAGATGTAACATGAACTAGAAATTTAACATATCCCTCGCCGTTCTGAAACACTGTAAATCATTAAAAACTCATTACGTTCATGCAAAGTAAAAAGTAAATAAATAGATAAAATAAATAAATAAATAAATCATGAGATACTCGCCAAGTTTTCTCTCTCTCTTTTTTTTTTTTTTTCATGCGTGAAGGGAGGCGGGGAGGGGTCGGCCAAGGACACAAAAGAGAAGAAGAAAATAGATACTTGCTCCTCATGAAAAACCAAAGAAAAAAGTTCAAATAAGTGTCCAATTCAGTTATACAAAGGAGTTTTAATTTAAGATTCTTTAGGTAATTAGTTAATACATTATAGTTAAATTAGCAAGGAACTGTGTTTTATATACTTTAATAGTCTGGACAGTAAATGTAAATATTATGTTCTCTCTCTCTCTCTCTCTCTCTCTCTCTCTCTCTCTCTCTCTCTCTCTCTCTCTCTCTCTCTCTCTCTCTCTCTCTCTCTCTCTCTCTCTGCAACGTGGTGGGTACACTTCAATCTCTGTGCGTACATACCCGTGTGTACGCCGTAACCCTGACCCTTGGGTACATACTATTTGCCCTACACGTCCATAAGTGCACATCACACACACACACACACACACACACACACACACACACACACACACACACACACACACACACACACACACACACACACACACACACACACACACACACACGTTATCTCTTTTTCTTTATTTATTTTTTTTTGCCTCTAAGTATCAGTCTATCTATCTATCAGTCAGTCAATCTATCTATTTATTCGTATCTGTCTATCTATCTGTCTGTCTGTCCGTCCATCAGTCCATCCATACGTCTATCTGTATAAAGTCTATCTATCTTTCTTTTTTACTTTTCGTTATTTATTTATTTCATTCTTCAATTCGACTTGTATTTCTTGTTGCGTCATTTTCCTTGCGTTCTTTCTTTCCGTTCTCTCTTTCCAAATTCACTCCTATCCTCATGCTCCCTCCTTCCACCTCTTCCCTAATACACACTCCTCTCTTTCCCTTCCCTTTCTTCCCTTCTCTTTCACTTCTACCATCATCCTCTCTCCTTTCATCCCCGCCTATTTCTCTCTTTCCCTTCCCAGTCCCTTCCCACATAAGCATAACAAGTCCTACTCCTCCCCTTCCTTCCTCTCTCCCCCTAACTCCCCTCTCTCCTCTTCCTCTACAGGCGTGGGATGAAAGTAACGGAGGCTCAGGAGGACGGAAGAGGAGGAGGAGCAGGAGGAAGAGAAGAAAAGGAGATGGAAGAATATTTAAGAGGAGGATGTGCAAGAGAGAGAAAAAAAACTAGACAGGTATTTATTGTATTTTTTGTTTTGTTTTGTTTTGTGTGTGTGTGTGTGTGTGTGTGATATTATATGTAAGTCCTTAGATAACCGCTTGTCTGCACACACACACACACACACACACACACACACACACACACACACACACACACACAAGGTGAGAGAGGTCGTGATGACATTTTTTTTCTTGTTCGTTCGTTTGTTTGTTTTTTTCTTCTTGGTGAGACGTAGTTTGCAACGTTGGTAGTGGTGGTGGTGGTGGTGGTGGTGGTGGTGCTGAGTATAATGTTGATGTTGATAGATATGAATGATTCTCTCTCTCTCTCTCTCTCTCTCTCTCTCTCTCTCTCTCTCTCTCTCTCTCTCTCTCTCTCTCTCTCTCTCTCTCTCTCTCTCTCTCTCTCTCTCTCTCTTCCTTTAAGAATATATTCCCAAAAAAATATTAAATAGCAAACAAAAAGCGAGTGAGGATACCGGCGGGGGAGTGAATGAGTGGGTGAGTGAGAGAATGAGTTGAGGGAGGAGGGAGGGGAGTGATTGGGTGAGTCATGGAGCTGCGAGGGGAATCGAAGGGAGGGGAAGATACGGAGAAAGGTTACGTGTTAGCTCGGCCCACTA
>NC_087167.1:5147500-5167500 GCF_035594125.1 Scylla paramamosain | reverse complement strand
TCTCTCTCAATACTCATTTGTAACACAGGAACAATTTCTATCCCAACAAAATAATCATCACCTTGAAGGAAAAGAAAACTGATAATACTTAAGGGGAAACTTTTTTTTTCTTACTACTGTGCATTGTAAGGCTGCTGAAATAATAGGAAGGGAAGAAACCAAGGACACAACAAGCAAAAGAGAGAATTACGATGCGTGGTGTTGGTATTCCCAAAGACGTGCTGTATAACCCCCTTCCTCCCCACCACCCACCCACCCACCCCTGGCATGTTATCAATGGCGACATTCATATACAGAACGCGAGGGAATGCTGGTAAGTGAAGATGGGAGTTGTTTACTGTATATTTACAGTGACTTAACCAATCAGCGGGCTTATCAAGATCTCGACGTGACGCATATGCAAATATTACTACCACTACTACTACTACTACTACTACTACTACTACTACTACTACTACTACTACTACTACTACTACTACTACTACTACTAATAATAATAATAATAATAATAATAATAATAATAATAATAATAATAATTCAGCTATCGGACTTTGAAGTGGCATTTCAGCCCTACACTCCCAAAAATCCCATTGTCTTATCTAGATTAATTTTAAGAGGTTCAAGTGAAGGTCATTGTGATTTTGAAAAGCCTCTTCATAATTTTCGTGAAATTTCTTAAGGTTTGTGTATTGCAGTGGAGGTCATTGTGGTTTCCAAGGCTTTCTTTATGATTCTGGCTAAATTTAACAAGTTTTCTCTATTACTAAAGATAAAAAAAAACATCATATTCCAACTAATCATCTCTTCGGCCTTTGAAAAATGGTCCATGTGGGAATCAGAATTATTCACAATACGAACTTAAAATGTAGGTATACGTATATATTCTGTAGACAGGGACATTGTAAGTGATTGCAAAAAAAAATAAATAAATAAGCAACAGCAGACTCTAAAACCCCTAACTAGGCTGTAAGACTTCGCTACAGTACATTGCTGATAGTATGAGAGAGAGAGAGAGAGAGAGAGAGAGAGAGAGAGAGAGAGAGAGAGAGAGAGAGAGAGAGAGATGAAACAAAAGAAAAGCAAATAGTAACAGACAAATGGCCTTACAAGAGAGAGAGAGAGAGAGAGAGAGAGAGAGAGAGAGAGAGAGAGCTGGTTACGTCCTTTGCTTTACTGCGCAGAAGAGACGTAACAGGAGGATGTTTTCGTTGCGGCGCGTTCCCAGAGGTGTGGGCGCGACATGGGAAGAGGCCAACACACGCCTCGGACCGTGATAAGGCTGACAACTGGGATTTTAGTGGTATAGGCCTGAGTTGTCCTTGTGCTTATAGGGATCTTGTTTCTTTGGGTTTTGTGAGTCAGTGAGGTCACCAGGATGAGCTTTGGTGAATGAGGAATGTATGAATGTAATGCTCGCTTCATGATCCCTTGACTTCCGTTCCTTGGGTTTAGTTAGGGAATGATGCGACTGGGATTTGTATGAAATAGTAGTAGTAGTAGTAGTAGTAGTAGTAGTAGTAGTAGTAGTAATTGTATTGGTAGAAGTAGTTGTTTCTCTCTCTCTCTCTCTCTCTCTCTCTCTCTCTCTCTCTCTCTCTCTCTCTCTCTCTCTCTCTCTCTCTCTCTCTCTCTCTCTCTCTCGCTCTTTGTGTGTGTGTGTGTGTGTGTGTGTGTGTGTGTGTGTGTGTGTGTGTTCGCCAGTGTTTTCTTTCAGTTTAGCGATAATGTAAAAAATAATCTTTGGAAATCACTAAGTACTCGATTTTGCATTTGCGCACTTATTTTGTGGTGGAATGGCCGCCTGTCTGTTTGTCTGGCTGTCTATCTGTCTGTCTGTCTGTCTGTCTGTCTGTCTGTCTGTCTGTCTGTCTGTCTGTTTGTCTGTCTGTCTGCACCACCACTCCCTTCCTATGGTGAAGGTGAGGTGCAACATGAACGCTGCACGCTGTCTCTGGTCAGGCAGCTCTCATCGCCAGCTGGCGATGAGAAAGAAGCTGAAGACCAGTCACTTAGAGGAGAGAAGTTAATGAGACGAAAAGCTTTTGATTCCACCCTGTCTAAAAGAGCGGTTTGAGCGGAACACCCCCACCTCCCGGACATGTCAGAGGAGTTAGGTGAGAGGTATACAGCACAAATAAATTTAGTTTGAGAGTGACTTTGTAGTTGTAGCCAGATGGTGGAAAACTCGGAAGATTCAAGAGCGTGGGCACGAGAGCAGGTTATAGCTTTGGATTGAAAATGAGGATAGAGAAAGTGGGAGGAAACAAGAAACCCTTCTACCTCCACGTTTTGCGAGCTTTGTGGTATCCTGGATGCAGTCAGCCTTCTGTGCCAGCGTGGTTTCAAGGCCCTTTCAAATGTCAACACCACAATGCACTGCCATAATCAAACGGGTTCTATCATTCTTTGCCTTGTGTCATGACAGAAACATTAATATCAAAGTTTGTGTGGATTCCATCCTACATCAATATCACTGGCAGTGACAACCGTTGATGCCCTTGCTAAGGCAGCCTGCAATTTGCCTCTTTCTGACAATAACACATTGGAACGCTACTGTCTGCACTGCCCTGAGCTGGAAGGTCTGCTGCCCCGTGGAGTTCCGCTTGTTGATGCGTGCCGCTACCTTTTTGATGGCTGACAACCTGGACGTCATTCTTGCACGTGTCCCTGGATTTGGTGGGTGCTGACTTCCCTTTCCCCGTTATTTGATTTAATCATGAAGCCTAACAGCATCTCTATACAGCACCACAACGCGTTCCGCCACCACCGTCACAAGCACCGTCGGCGGCTCTTCGGGTCAGGAGACCAAGTGGTGGCTGCCAGGCTTCGTTTGGGCTGCAGACAAGTGTGGCAAGTTGCCGGGGCGGAAGGCGCGTCTCATTGCTCTTGCCCTCTGTGTCACTCCTCCAACAACACACTGGACCATTACTACCTGCACTGCCCGG
This sequence comes from Scylla paramamosain, assembly GCF_035594125.1. Taxonomy (NCBI): domain Eukaryota; kingdom Metazoa; phylum Arthropoda; class Malacostraca; order Decapoda; family Portunidae; genus Scylla; species Scylla paramamosain. The sequence continues at coordinate 5,164,555 of NC_087167.1, read as the reverse complement.
ACTGATGACACAGGTGTGTCAGCATCTGAACCACGACACCTAGATGAAGCCCTCGTTCAGTTCCCTCGTCTTGGTGGCTATTAATGGATTGCCCTACGCGACTCATTTTTCTCTATTTATATTTTTTTTTATTCTTCCTAGTACTGTTGACTTGCATATTAGGTTGTCTGCCTACTAGAATATTGTTAAATACTTACTTTCTGTGTTGGAATGACGCCATTGAGGGCGCAATAAATTATTCAAAACAAAATTAATTATCTCTCTCTCTCTCTCTCTCTCTCTCTCTCTCTCTCTCTCTCTCTCTCTCTCTCTCTCTCTCTCTCTCTCTCTCTCTCTCTCTCTCTCTCTCTCTCTATATATATATATATATATATATATATATATATATATATATATATATATATATATATATATATATATATATATATATATATATATATATATATATATATATATATATATATATATATATATATATATATATATATATATATATATATATATATATATATATATATATACGCACACACATCTACATCTACATCATCCTATCTATCTCTCTTAATTATCAGAGTCGCGTAACCTTCACAATAGTACTTCAAATTATCCAATCCTAGGTATGTGGGCGACCTTGGTACAACCTCCGTGGGAACCACCCACGCTGCTGGTAGTGATTAGGTTTATGACATATCCAGGATCACGTATCCTACACTAACTGTTGCGCCTTTAGCGTCACAAGGAAAATTTACAAACATGGTGGAAAATGTTTTGTGTGTGTGTGTGTGTGTGTGTGTGTGTGTGTGTGTGTGTGTGTGTGTGTGTGTGTGTGTGTGTGTAATTTCTCATCATCATCTTCTTTATCATCATCATCATCATCATCATCATCATCGTCTCAAGAAACAAGACACGTTACTGAAAGGAACATTATTTCTTTTCCCGGATGTAGCCACAGCTGGGGGTCTCACCTTAGGCTACAGAGCTGTGAAATTATGCTAAAATCAAACGGCTAAATATAACACAGCTGTAATGATGAGGTGCGACAGCTGCATTCACACAGGAAGGGTCCGCTGGTGTAGAGGTCGCCGTGCTTGGCCGAGGGCGCTGCAACACGTGGCCGAAACGAGTTGGTAACGTCTCTGACTTTGCCTTGGACTTGACCGAGCTTCCACATCGCTATTTGTATCACGTCCATGATTTTGTATGAAACAATTCCCGAAACTACACGTCGCTAGCGTGCGTGTCACGTGTTACCATTATACACTGAGATAAGCTTACAGCTATGAGATTCGAGGTTCCTATGGACGGGTGGTGTGTAGAGTAGGTGACGCGTTTTCTTTCGCGCTGCAGCATTTGTGTAATGGTGAAATTTGAATTCAAGTAACCTTCTTCACTCGTATCTATGTTTGGTGTTTCCCTCAAGCGCCTGACCTGCCAGGAATTTCCTGACAATACATTACAATCGACAGAGCCATAATGCAATATGGAACTGAAGATGTTATGAAAGCGCTAAACGCAGTGGAAGTAACTGTGATAGATTATTAATTTTGACTGTTGCCCATGACTGTACTTAAAAGAAAACAGCTGTAGCCTTGTAACATGGCTCGCAAAGATGCATTAAGCCAGCGAGGTTGCTGTGCCCACTGGCTCAGTGCGAGTTTCCTTGTATTGCATTGGAGGACCCGTACTGCTGGTGGAAGTGCACGCAGTTGTTACGACACAGTATAATAGCTTTTTATCCTCCAGTTCCCATCAACAAAGATAGGCTCTATCTCTCAATGTTCCCATAGTAGTGAGGAGTGTCATGAGCATGCACGTCTGGTGTTTCTCAGTACCTGCCTTGACGTCGCCAGCCCAGCTGGGGTAGAATTAGCCCTCTCACACGACTTAATTTATTGACGGTAACCTGCACCCCTTTGTCTTAAATCTCACGTTAGTTTATTTGTAACTTAGTCTCTTTCTGTCTTTTCAGACTTTGTGAATTACAGCCGCTCTTCCTTTTTCCTCATCTTACACAATATAAAAGACGTTAACTTACGAATGAAGGTGGAAATGTTTAAGGTTCTGCATCTCAGAGAGAGAGAGAGAGAGAGAGAGAGAGAAGTAGCCTTCCAAATTAGGGCTGACTAATCCTTGACCTGCCATATCATATGCAATTTTTGTTGACGCTTTTTCTTTTTATATTTATTTTATGCAGTGTGACCATGTGCTATTTATATCAGCTTTCATCTTGTTAGTGTCAACAAAAGAAAAGAAATGACGTGAAATGTACGTACATATATACACCTTGGGGTGCTGCAATAATTTCTTAAACATAAGATATTATTTAGAAATGTAGACTCCTACACTGGTGTGTGTGTGTGTGTGTGTGTGTGTGTGTGTGTGTGTGTGTGTGTAATCAAGTTCATGTCCCTTTCCATAATTACCTACTTTTCTATCTAACTTAGTCCAAAGTCGTAGATATTCTTTGCACACACCACATTCCGTTTCTGTCTTACTCCAGCTACTAGCGTTTGTAATGTCATTATTTACCTAGTCTTATATACGTACTTGTAGTGTGCAGTGTCTGAACTAAAGAATATACATTTATCCAGTTTTCTCTTTACCTGATACATATTCCTCACCTCAATCATCTTTTTTTTTTTTTTTCAGTCTCTTCAGGTGTCTTCATTTCTATGGTAGAAGCTATACAATTTTGTCATTCAGATATCTCTCTTACCGTAATTCTTGTGTTCTTTTCAACCATGTGTGTGTGTGTGTGTGTGTGTGTGTCTGTATGTCAGTTCTCATCGATGTGATTCCTTTGAATGATACGCATTCCATGTTGAATTACGCATTCTACTCATTGCAAAGACATACATTGCGAATGTTTTTTTTTTTTTTTTATACTGTTAGTGTTAGTCTCCTACTGTGATGTTTCAAAATGTAATACAAAGCTTTTCCTCAAGTGGACTGCTGGCATTTTCCACGGTAACGTTAAGATCAAACGAAAACTGGTAAGCTACACAAAGATTACACACTTTCAACACCGGCTACGTATATGCGGGTAACGTAATTCAACATAGGCCACGTAACATTCGAAGGAATCTCACTGTTAAGAAGTAACACACATAGAAGTTACAAATGAACTTCACCATACTTTTGATTTTCTCCCAGCGTGTGTGGACTGTGTATGCTTCCCTCACCACCTCGCTAGCCACTCATACTCGAGTTCATTCATTCCAAAATTTTGACCGCTTTCCTGCCTCGTCGCATATTAATCTCCTCTTCAGTAGTTTCTTCCATATTGCTAGTAAAGTGAGGAGCATGCAGTCCATTCATTCTTTCATGTTTCGCTTTATTGTAATTCTAGACATTATTCGAAAAATAGTATTATGGAATCTCTCTCTCTCTCTCTCTCTCTCTCTCTCTCTCTCTCTCTCTCTCTCTCTCTCTCTCTCTCTCTCTCTCTCTCTCTCTCTCTCTCTCTCTCTCTCTCTCTCTCTCTCTCTCTCATATCAGGCAAATGGCATACAGTTTGTTGTTGTTATTATTATTATTATTATTATTATTACTATTATTATTATTATTATTATTATTATTATTATTATTATTATTGTTGTTGTTGTTGTTATTATTATTATGAATCATATATATATATATATATATATATATATATATATATATATATATATATATATATATATATATATATATATATATATATATATATATATATAGTTTTATTATTTATCTCTATAGTACAACCATAAAGAATCCAGCAACCTTCAGCATTCACTTCCTTCCACAGTGTTTTGCACTTCCATTCTTTATGATATGCTGGCAGTTTAGTAACAAAACCTCAAACATGGTAGATTTTTAGCAGATCAGAGGACACAAGGGAAAGTGCAACATAAACACAGGGGAAGGGGTGAGGTATTACTCAACTTATGACCTTGATTGTACATGTAAGAAAAATTTAAAAGACCTCACCAGTGTTGCAGGTGTTGCACTTGAGCTCTGATTCAGTCCTTCAGGAAGTAGTTTTTGTGCCTCCTCTTATGGGAAGTACTTTTGTATCTCTTAAGGGGAGATTATTTTTACATTTCCTTTTGTGTGAGCAGCTGAATATATCTGGTGAGAGAGAGAGAGAGAGAGAGAGAGAGAGAGAGAGAGAGAGAGAGAGAGAGAGTAAAATATATACTTATTTTGCAATATATGTAGTTATATTAATCTGATTCAATATTAAGAGACAGTTTCCAAGCTTCATAAAATCACATATTTCTAGAATAAATCAAGATATTGAGTAATTAATGATTTTCATCTCATTTGGAAACTATTCTCCAAAACTTAATAGAACATTTCATAATATCCAGAAGGTAATGAGGTTGATGCACTTTAACTAATGGAATATTAATGGTTTGCTTTAGTGGTAGTCCAAATTTGAATAGGTTTGTTTATTTGCAGTGACAGATGGTAATGTCTCTATTTGCTGCTGGAAATTTTTGTTTATGGCATCCTGCTCCTATTGTAAAAAGTAAATATATGAATAAATAAGATAAATTAAATAAATAAGACTAAATAAATAGATAAATAAATATATGTTATCCCCACCACCACCACAGTTACCACTACCACTACCACCCACCACCATCAGTCCTCTTTAACATGGCATGATTAATTTATTTGTACTTATTTGCCTATCTTTTCAGAAGCAATCATGAAGTTCCTCTTGCCTCTGTTCCTTGCTGGTCTGCTGGGTGCCACCAACTCTCAGGTGCCTGGTAAGATGACATTCCTCAATGTGTTTTGGCCCACACTTATAGATGTTGTTTGAGATTTATTAGAAGATCTAGACATACTTTTGTTGTATTTCATTTATTTTTTTATTTATTTATTTATCTAATTGTTTGCTTCTCTTTTTATAAGGAGTCTTTATATCTCTCCACCAACACTTAATTCTTTCCTTCAACCCTTTCATAATCTTTTCCTCCTCTCATAATCTCCCTTTTTTCACCTTCCATTTCACTTCTTTACATGAGTCCCTCCCCTCATGACCTGCACTCCTTCCTCCCCCATCCAGAAGGCTGCATTGACCCCCCTGGGAATGGCGAGATAGCTGACCTGGTGGTGATGGCCATAGAGGCTGCCCGGCCACTACTTGAGACTGGCATCCCATCCCTTGGCATCCCCCCCATTGATCCCTTTGGCCCCATCCCTCCTGTCAACTTTCACATTGATGTGAGCGGCCTCAGGTGGGTATCACTATTGTACTGTGCTCTGCTCAGTGTACAGACTTACAGTACATGACCACAAAAGTACTAAAAAGGCAGTACATTGGTAGGTGTGCTGTATATTAGGAAACAGAATTAGGTGGAGTTCTTACTTTTCCCTAAATATATTTTGCCAAATTATAGATGTGTCTTATACTCTTGTGTGTCTTGTACAGTGGAAAATATGGTAAATGAAATGCCACTGAGGCTGAACAAGGAGGTGGATGAGAGGGTGTGCACTCTGCCAGCCAGTCTTTGTTGACAACTGACATGTCTTGATTATTAATATATTTTTGGAGTGGATAATAAACACTAAACTTTTTCTAGTTGTCCTTTCACATTTTCTAACATTACAAGTGTAGTCCTGTGCTGTATATTGAGTGAAATATTGCCTGACTATGTGATATTTAAAGCATGGGGCCTAGATGTTGTGTATTGACAAGTGAAGCTCCAGACACTCAAAGAAAGTAAGGAGCCTTGACCTCTCTCTCTCTCTCTCTCTCTCTCTCTCTCTCTCTCTCTCTCTCTCTCTCTCTCTCTCTCTCTCTCTCTCTCTCTCTCTCCTCTCTCTCTCTCTCTCTCTCTCTCTCTCTCTCTCTCTCTCTCTCTCTCTCTCTCTCTCTCTCTCTCTCTCTCTCTCTCTCTCTCTCTCTCTCTCTCTCTCTCTCTCTCTCTCTCTCTCTCTCTCTCTCTCTCTCTCTCTCTCTCTCTCTCTCTCTCTCTCTCTCTCTCTCTCTCTCTCTCTCTCTCTCTGGAATGTTGTCCTTCCTTTAGGAGCATCTCCCAAAGGACAGGAGAAGCCCCACTTCTTATCCAGACTCTGCCTCCTTTCCTTTTTCAAGCACTCAGTCTCTGTGAGCATCTTTTTCACATGTGTACTCCTTTACCTTATCTCTCCATCTTCCAAGTGGCCTATGCCTCTCCCACCAGAATCTTCAGTTTCATTCACATTTTTTTTAGAACTTATTTGCTCTTCATCCTCTCAGTAAATCCTTACTTTCACCCATTCCACTACTGCATATTTCTCTCCACTTACACAAGTACTCATGCTGCATATTTCATACATGTTTTCATTGCCCTCATTTTCACATCTCACTCCATATGCTCCCCTCAGATATGATAACTCATTTTCACAGCTTTCCCTCTTGACTGTTGTGCTCTGTTTCACATCTAACAAACTGACTCATATGTCAGTGCTAGCAAAAGAATACTTCTGCCTCAAACATAAGGAGATATTGCTTGATAAATTAACAACAGTAAATTAAGATTTCAGTGACTAATTGTAAGAAATTTATGTAAATTACTATACAGTTTATAGAATAGCTGATGGCTGATTCTTGGTTAGTTATTATTCACAATGGTGTTGGTGGCCCACGGATGAATGCAAATGTTTAGGATGATGCTGTGAAAATTCTTTTGCAACAACTTTTTTTGCCTTGTGGAAAAAATGTGTGAATATGCACATCCAGAAATGGTGAAGCAATGATTACTGGGGAGCGTTGTGTGCCTTGCTGTTGATGGGGTGTCTGGTGTTAACACAACCAAGTTCCTCACTTCCTTCACTTCATCAACCTGATTATTTCCATTTGTGTACTTGAGTTGTTTTTCAGTCTTCATCTCCAAAACATGTCATTTACTTGCATTAAACTCTATTGACCAATATTGTCATTGTGTGCATAAATCTTACAAATCTTCATGTATTTTTCTGTTGCAGTCACAGACATTTATATTTGTCTTTCCCTATACTAATATCATCCACAGACTTACTCAGGGGCTTTCTGGCAAATTTATTCATAGAATCATTTTGATTTTCAATTTTGTTATAAATTGGTACATTTTAGAAAATATGTGTACTGTCTAATAGTGTCTTTTTCCATTGCCAGCTTACTGCTGTTGAGTGCCCTAAACTTTCACTTTTGTTGGCTGTCCTTAGAATGACTAGAATATGCACTGAAGTATTCTAGCCATTCTTCCTTTATCAGCACAATATCACATCCATCCTCTTTGTCTTTCCTGCAGGATGGATGGGACTGTGTCTGAGACACAAGTGAGAAACCTTGCCCAGTTCTTCATCTGCTCTCTCAACATTTCTGTCGGCATATCACAGAAGTTTGCTGTTGAATTCCGCCTTGATAATTTCCACATGGATGGGATGTACGATGTTGATGGACTCATCGCCGGCCTGTTCCCCGTTTTTGGGGATGGAGGTTTCACGTAAGTTAATGGATGGGAGACATTTGAAAATTTCTTCTTTCATTGTTTCTACATTCCAGCATCATCTTTATTTGAATATTATATACTGAACTTGCATGTGCACCCTGTGATCTGTGGCCCATCTATGCTGGAAAATAATTACCTGCTTGAAGATTCCAGAAGTTTTAAGTTTGAAAAAAAATATATATATATTATTTATCATTACAATGAGTACACAGTTTTCTATACTAAGCAAAGGATGACTGGAGTTCATGTTCAAATTTAATGTAAAGAATTCATTCTGAGATGGACAAGTAATATGAATAATATTATGTATAATATATTGATACAAGGTAAGTATTAAGGACAAAAGGCACTCCCTATAAAAGAGAATGCAGGTAAATTTTGTCTTTGAAATTTGAAGCATCCATTTATCTCTGAAAATATGACAGATGCATAGCACTCCAGTGCCTGCTTTTGTCCAAGAGGTTTGTTTTAATGGAAATTAATAATTTTATTACATTTTTTTTCCATTTTGTAATAGGAATGGCATTTGTTGGCTCAGACATGTTTACTTGTTTGATGCCCTCAGGTTGGACACATATGACACAGGTTTCTCTGGAGGTGCCAAGGTGTCTTACAATGTCTTCACTGATCACATTACCCTCAAGGATCTCACCTTTGATGTGTTCTTCAAGGACCTGAAGGTGAGCAGGGGAGCTTTCTAGATGTTGCTTTCCAGTCCTCTTCTCATTTGTTGCAGTCTGTCATTACCTTATCTAATCTCTCCATTTAATTTTCAATCTACTTGTTTACTTGTTCTTGTTTCTTACCTCTGATTTAGCATTCTGTGAATTGTCATCTTGACTGTTCACTACACGACATTTTTATGGGAAAGGCATCTGTGTATACCTCTGCTTATTTCACTGTTTCCACTATTTCCTATGTAAAAAAAAGAAAAGAAAAATGACAAAAGGAAATTTGGCAGCTGATTGATATGTGCACATGAAGCATTGTTTAAATTTTAATTGATTTATAAAATTTTCTTTCCACTCCAAATTGATAATGAGTGACATGAATTATAGAGTTATGTGAGTGTGAGAATTAGTTACCTTGAATATAAAAGCCAAATTATGACTAGAAATATGATCAAGATGAGCTTAAACAAGACAAAAACTGTATAGGGTAGCAGTGAGGAAGGGATGAATGAGTTAGTGGTCATCCATTCAGTACTTAGCAGGTAGCCTACAGTGGTATATTTTTGTATTTCTTCTTTTGCTAGTTGGTAGATGTGAACAGTGTGAGTCTTGCTAGTTGTGAAGAGGCATTGTGGTGCAGGTAGAGTACAGAACCTAGAATTTATGGCACCACCCTGGTGTTGACATAAATTCATTGCATGTCTGTCTTGCTTCTTTCTTTAATACATTTTTGAGAAATCACTTTTTCATATGTAGCAATGGAGAAAGAAAGACTTGTGGAGTGTTGGATATTGGATGTGGTAATATAAGATGTTTTAGACACCCAGAAGACAGGAATGACCAAGATGATAAAAAAAGATACACATACAGCAACAATATACAGGTGTGTAGTGGATGCTGTGTATGAGGAAAAGGCTGCCTATAGAATGGAAGACCACAGTGACGGAATACTTGAGAGGGAGGAGGAGAGGGTTAGAGTGTGTAAGAGTAAAGTGTACAAGAACAAAGCAAGATTCTTTTGCTGTAGCTAGCCCCTTGAGGAAGCTGTAAGTGAAATGAATCAGATTAAATTACTTCAGATTCTTGCTCTTTAAATTTCTAGTATTTCTTTGTGTCATAACATCTCACAAAACCACCACAATTTCCCTGCCATTGTGAGATTTTTTTGCACATACATCATACATAGGCCAGATGATGCCAAATTTGGACAGCCTTGAATATAGCACATTCAACATTGGTCTTTCCTATACATACACTTCCATATTTGTTGTATGCTTGTCTTGTTAGTACTTTCTTATGCTTTTACAATCTTTCAATCTTAACCTTAGTTATTTGGTTTTCCAGATGGAGATGGAATGCATAAATGGCTGTGGTGACATGTCTGACCTTATCAATGGGGTCGTCTCTCAGATTGGTGAGTTGTGTGTGGAGTGAGGAGTAATACTTGCAGATTGAAATGAAGAAGTGTGCAGAAGGACTGGTGTTGGAAGAGAACTAACTGGTTAAGTATTTAATGTTTGTATATAGCAGTGGAGGCCACCATGGTACAGTGGTGCCACATGCTCCTGGGGGCTGAGGAGTCTTCAAGCATACAAGTTTGAATCCTGGCTACAGTCTAAAGTTAGGAAGGGCATCCACTCTGGGTAATGTCCCTCAATTGCCAAAACCTTCATTATGAGGTAATGTTATATCCCTGATAGATTAAGGAAATTGGATATAAAAAAAAAAGACAAGAAAAGAAAACCAGTAGGGAATTGCAGGGAAAAGTTAGGCAAAGGTGATGAATGCTGGTGGGGATTAAGGATGTATGGCTGAGTGAGAGACCTTTCATGCCTCATGTACCTTGACTGTCCTGCCACTGCACTAGGTCTCACATATTATTTTCCTTGGATAGTTTTATCTTTGGATCATACACATTGTTTTTCAGGAAGCTAGAAGGTTAATGAATGGCATTAGATCTAGTTTCAAAATGTCTCTCATCATTGTGTTGCACTCAGCCCTGCAGTTGTTGACAGTAACTGTTCTGCTACCTCTGAAAATCTGAAACTGAAAAGAAAAGCTTGCACAAGACACTTATTACTTACAACAATGTGTCCTGTGTGTAGGGAATGATAACAAGATGCAAATAAGCATTAGGAAAACTGTAAGATATGTTGAGAGCACTTAGTATGATCATGCAATGCATGAATAATTTCATTAGTGTCACAGTGGAATTTGTTAATAAGCCTGTGTTTTATTGTGCTATTGAATTTGATTATTTAATTGCATTTGATATTTGTTTAATTTACATTTCTAGCAATTCATGGGGTTTTGGAGACAATGATCATGTGTAAATAGTGAATTAATATTCTCTTGATATTTTGGCTGATCCAGTGAAATCTTTAAACCTGCAGGGCTTTGGAAATCTGGTGTAACAATGTAATGCAGTAGAAAATGGAGATATTGTTTTATCAGAAATCTAAAGTCTTTGCAAGGTTATTTTTTTTTCCCATGGAAACAATAAACATTTAACATTGTGATTTTCAAAGGAAAAGTGGAGAAATTACAAGAGCATGCTATGGTATATTTTGCCTTTGTTTATATCTTCATCCAGTTTTGTAACTATATGAAGCATTAGCTATATGTGACGGTGATATAATACTTATGAAATTTAGATACAAATCAGCTACAAATTCAGTGAAAAGAAAATCAAAGTAAAACAGAATGTAGTAAGATATCTGTCTTGCAAATGTGAGTCTACTGGATAAAAGTGTTCTTTTCAGTTCTTAATAGTAACTGTAGTTGTAGTTGTATCATCATCAATGGCAGCACCAGTAACAACAGCAGCAAAAATAGTAATTGTAGTAGTAGTAGTAATTTCACTTATACACAGTTACTCATGTCAGATATTTGATTCAGTAGTTGCTCTTTTCCATTCTGAGAAATACCACATGAAAATTATCCACAAAATCTCAGATCTCAGCACTGTCTCCTTAACCTGTGCCATCCTTTTTCCTGTGGTCAGGACCAGCCGTCTTTCAAGCTGTGTGGAATGCTATTGAGCCACCTCTTGCCAGCCTGATCCAGGATGGCATCAATTACATCCTCAAGAACATTTCCATCTCTGATGTCATTAATCCTGATCAGTTGGATAAACTGTGAGTGAAGGGAGGATGAGAGGGAAGAATGAGCAGCAGAAGTATGTATTAAAGCATCACCAGCCTTCATCAGACAGCTTTTCTCATTATGTACTGCTAATCTGATTATTACTTGCTACATTCACCATTTATAATCTGCTGGATTTTATGTACAGTCACCCCTACATTTAATGTACAAAAGGGGTCAGTAACAGTCCATTAATGGAAAACACAAGACATCTTGCAAATTCTTTTTAGCAGATAAAGCCAAAACAGATAAGTCATTTAACTTATCTCAAATATACAAGAAATTCAGCCTTGACATTTGCACATTAATGGATGCACATAAAGCTAAAAGCTAACCACATTCACACAGCTTACAGTTGGATACCATAGAGGAATTAGCAGCCACCACTTGAAATAGATTTTTAAAGATTTTGTTTGGTTTTGTTCTATTTTATCTTTTGCAGACTTTCATCTGATATGCTTGATAATTAAAGATTTCTTCCAGTTAGTAATATACATATCAAACATATTGCATATGTTAAAGTATATGAAGGTATTAACTAATTTCCAACACAAATATTTAATATTTTTTAAGTTAAAGACATAAGAACATAAAAAAAATAAGGGAAGCTGCAAGAAGCCATCATGCCTGCACATGGCAGTCCCTTCCAATCTTTTATGTACCAATGACCTCCTCAGACACCCCATGGACTTGGGTAATGCCAATGACTTTGTTGACTCCATCATGGGCGCTGTGAACAATGCCATTGTTGTAGCTGACCTGGATCCTGCGCTGCTGCCGGAGACAAGCCTCAACCTGGGAGTGGTGAGTCTTTTAGTGGAGTATTTTCATATTACATGGTTTCATAAGCCAGAGAAATACGTGTCTGGAGAAGAGAGCTTTAAACTAATTTCTCTGCTAAAAAAAAAATAATAATAACAATAGTAAATAATAATAGGTTAAAAAAGAGGAGAGAAGTTTTAGGTGAAATGCTACTCTCTTCCTTTTTTTTTTTTTTCTTTTAATTTAGATGAAGATTTGTGCATCTTAGTCTACTGAGATATCATTGAAGGTATGCCTGTTTTTGTTAACAAAAGGTTATCTTCATATGATGTAAGTTACTAACATTGTATCTTGAAATTAGCAGAGTCACAGCTGAAGATTGCATGTAGATGCCTTTACACAGCTTGACAAAATCATGAAAGAGGACAGTGTAAGCCAGTCCTGTGTGGTGCTTGTAATAGTGTCTCATCCCATCCCTGGCCATTTATCATGTGTATGGAAATGCACATTCATTTGTGGGAGGCATCATAAGTAAAGGAACTGCTGTAAGAAACCACCACGCTTATACCTGCTCAAATTGAGGCTGATTATCTTTTAAAGAAAGGAAAATCAAAAAAACTACTCAGATATCAAATTTATATAAAAATACTTTAAGTGAGTATTTAAGGTTCTTTATTGTCATGAATGGAGTGTGTCTTCCCATGGATATTATCAGTATGACTTCTGTTCTATGAATGTTGGAGAGGAACTGAGTTATATTTAAGAATAAGGGGGAGGAAAAGTCATGAATATTAAAAAAAATATATATATATATTTTCTTAACTTATTGTTCATTTCAACTACAACACTAACAATCCTCTTTAACTGGGGACATGATCACCTTCCCCTCCCCTCCCCCCAAAAAAAAAGGGATAATGTAGATAAGTGAGTTCAGTAGGCATACTTGTTATCCTCATAACCTGCACAGTTCATGCATGTACCATATCATATTGCTACAGATGAGACACAATCCTGTATTTGAAACAACATCAAACAGACATGTGGGAGATGAAACACTGATACAGTGACAGCAGAGAACACAGGAAGTGATTTATGGCAGATGATAAGGGATGAGTCAGTTTGGACAAGTTAGTGTGTGTATGTAGAGTGCATCTTGATATGTAAATATATTGTGTCCTTTTAAAGTATTTGTAAATAGAAAACTTATAAATCAGGAACAATGGCAGTTAAAAAAAATTTCCATTAGTATTTTTATATTTTGTTAGAATTTTATCTGTAAATGCAAGTTATGTATTCATAAAGTGGAACAGAGAGTAAAATTATTTTATTCTTAACTTTAGAAAATCAGGATTTGTATGCTCATGATTTAAATTTAGGCATTGATTGACTAAAAATTTGGGTGCCATGACACTGAGTTTGTGTGATAGAATGTACATTTTGCTTTCCAGGGAGAGGCTGTTCTGTATGAGGGCCAGGTGGAGGGTCTGTCAAAGATGTATCGTGGTGGCACCTGCACGCTGGACAAGGTGGCCAGCTGGGTGTTCCTCTATGCTAACCTTGCTGATGAGAACCTGCAAGTGAGTCATGGCTTGCTTCACTGCTGCTGAGAGTTATTTTGAAGAGCTAATTTACTGTGAATTATGTTGTTTTGTGTATACTAAATCTTTTTTTGTCTCTGTACATTTATCAGTCTCTCTTTGTAGGCATGGCCACATATTTAATTTTTTTTTATTTATTATTTTCAACTGGGTTCCTGCACACATATCCATTGAAAGAAATGAAAAGGTGGATGAAATGGCCAGAGCTGTTGCTTCTTAGCTTGCCTCACCTACAAATTTTTTCTTGTCAGTTTGTATCTAAATCATTCAGTGCTGCTTGAGGGCACAGGTGGTAGCTGGTAAAGGTCCCAGCAAAGATGGGCAAAATTACAACCAAGGTTGTGTGGCCTTGGGCAAATCTTCTTATATACTGGATCCTGGAGGATGCAGAAGTGAATAATTGATATTGACCCGTCTTTGGACAGGTTTCACGTATTTATTATTCATGTTATCATATAGCACTGTTTCTAGATTTTGTCTTGGAAGCACATTCTCAGTTTATTGTAATCTCTCTCTCTCTCTCTCTCTCTCTCTCTCTCTCTCTCTCTCTCTCTCTCTCTCTCTCTCTCTCTCTCTCTCTCTCTCTCTCTCTCTCTCTCTCTCTCTCTCTCTCTCAATTATTTTTGTATGTATGCTTGTTCATCTGCATGTGTTTGGCCATATTGTTCTATTTTCTCTGTTTTTGCAGGTTCACTATCAGGCTAATGTCACCTCAGGCTCCACCACCTCAGTGGCCACAATAGGCGCCTCTGTGAAGATTGTAGAGGCTTATTTGGTGGCACGAAAAGACACATTTGGTCTCACCACAGACATCGATCAATTCGTTGTCACTGAATTTGGGTTTGTATTTTCAAGACTTCTTAGCAGAAAATCTAAATAATCATAATTTTCATAATCATCATCATCAGTATCTGTGTACATGAGAGCAGTGGGTGATTCCTTGAAGGACTCCAGCAACTAGATAAAATTTTATTTATGAGAACAGGGATTTTAAAAAGGAGGCATGTGATTTGTCAGCTGAGTTTAATCACAATGCAAGTATTGAAGATGGCATTTGGGAAGAATTTTAAAAATGGTGATACCTTTATATGTCTTGAGAATGTAGTTATATGACAATGGCAATAAAGATAGGCTGCATGTCACTTTCCACAAGTGTGATATGAAAGGAAGGCTTTAGAAAGTTTCTGTAATGGCAATGCAACATGTGAAATGAAAGATTTGAATTGATCCATAAGTAAGCTGGAATTTTACAGAGATGTAGTATGTCTCATATCTTTTGTTGGAATTTTGTACATAGCTATTGATGAAGCAAAAACTACAGATATATCAAAACTCATCATCATCTTCATACATCTTCCATAATCAGTGTAGAAGGTATCCATGATATTTGTAATTAAAGTAGGTCATTTGATTGGCAACAGTACATACATACAAAAGTACCACATTCATCTTTACTCACAGTCACCTTTGTCACTGTCAACAGGAGGATTGATGTTGACATTGATGGTCTGGGACTCCTTGGATTCATGCTGGAGCCACTGACTGAGGGTGTGATGAATCTGGTGAGGGATGAAATCACTAATATACTGGAGACAGAAGTCAAAGACCTCCTGCAGGATATCCTTGGGGAGACACCCTGGCCAGCACTCTGACCGTCCTGACCGTCATGCTTTCCACCATGCAGTTTGGCAATACACAAATGCCATTCTGGTAGTTAATAAATATTTAGTGTCTGCTGCATATATGAAGGGAACTGTGTCCCATTTTATATCTCAATGTGTATTGTATTTTCAAGACTTCAAGACACCAAGTCCTAAGACTTGGTGTCTTAGGCATGCATGAAAGAGATTACATATATTCCTTCTCCTGAAATTTAAGGTTATTACATACTTGTTTCTTCCTTGCATGAAGTTAGACTTTTCATTCAATTCTTGATAGCTCAACCTTTGTTTGCCTTCCTACTTGCATAGAACATATTGCACTGGCAGATAATAGTTGGCACACATGTGTGTTCAGAGTCAGATTATGGATGTAGCATTGCTTCCTTTGTGTGACATCAGGCATTCCATGAAAGTTTCACTTGTATTAATACTCTGCAAGATTATGTTTATTTTGATCAATAAATCCAGGTTTTTTTGTGTTGTCTATTTCTTGTTGAAATAGTTATAAGATCTCATTATAAGTAGTTTTCCCTTCTATATAGTACTTTGGAGTATTATAATTTAGTTCTTTATCTCACTTCATTGAATAATCCTTTTCTATGACCTGTTAATTCTGTGCTTTCCACTGTATACTGTATACTGTATATCCATGCTGGGATATACAGTAGAACAACCACCTTGAATATCACCAACTTATTCTAGTGTCATCATTCAGGCTTGGTCTTCAGATGGCTGTGTGACTTGGATTTTACATTCAGTTTGCAGTTTTCTTCACCTTCTGTTCAAGGAGGTGTTTGTGAGTGAAATAAAAGGTATGAATAATAGCGGAAGCTTTGCTTTAATAATAAAAATAAAAATAACTGTTTTAGTGTGAAACACCTCTTGTTTGCAGATGATACTGTGTTGTTGGATGATTCAGAGGAGAGATTTAGGCAGCTGTTGGGGGAGTTTGGAAGGATGCAAATAAGTAGAAAACTAAGAGAAAGTGAAACTAAAAATAAAGTATAAGTATGACAAAAGGTAGATGGCATCTAGAGTCACAAGTTCTGGGTGAAGGAATAGATATAGAGACTGGAATGAATGAAGCAAGGAAGATGTGAGTGAGGGGTGAGTACTGAGTTTGGTTGTAGGATGCATGGAATGAGTGCAGAGAGATGAATGCATAAGAAGTGATACTGACAGCTTTGTATGTTGTTGAGACATGAAACCTGGGAATAGGGGAGAAGAGGAGACTGAATGTGATAGTGATGAGCAGTGTAAGGAACATGAATGGAAGAATGCATATATGAGCATCATGGATTAACAACTGCATGGAGTGAGAAATGGGGAAGTGTTGGAAGGGAGCTGGTTGATTGAACAGAGCAGGAAAGTTATGAAGGCCTGGGTGTGAAGAGAGGCTGGAAGGGTTGCTTGTTTGAGTAAAGAAAAGAAAAGAAAAAAAAAAGAAGGAAGGTGCAGGGTGGAACAGGAGCAGGTGATTGGCAAGATGACTGTATGAGTGGTACAACAGTAAGGGAAAGACTATGAATAGAACTATGGAAAGTATGAAGAGAGCTTTAGATGCAAAGGGATGTTCTTGTTGTAAGGAAGAATATTTGCATGTGATAGGGTAAAATTTTCTTGGATTCATTCCAGTTAGATGAGATGTGCAAAGGAGCACGGGTCAGTCTGTTATGGTGTGTGGGAGGTAAATCAGTTCTGCTTTTAGGCCATGATGCAAAGATGCATGTAGATTTTGCTGATGATCATT
>NC_087167.1:5072500-5142500 GCF_035594125.1 Scylla paramamosain | reverse complement strand
GGAAGGTGTCAAAGGGTGGAGAGGTATGAGGCACAAACATCATATCCTACCACCCTCTTTGATGTAAAGTAAGCCCAGACGTAGGGAGTTCTTAAAGGAGGGACGTTGAAGCGAGTCCATCACCGCCCCGCAGAAGTAAGCCGTGGCGGAGGGAACCCCAAAGAGGAAAGCAGTGAGGGGCGGGAAGACCTGACAGAGAGGATTGAACTGTATTATGCGGCGTGCTGGAAAGTGGCTTGCGATCGACCGCCTGGCAGCAATCGACGTTTCGGCCTCTCTTTTATTGTAGCTTCTTACTGTGTTGGACACCACACCGTCTGAAGTAATAACAATTGAAATAAAAATGTGTGTGTGTGTGTGTGTGTGTGTGTCACTTTTTTGTGTGTGTTAGTGGTTAATATTTAATGGTAATAAGTGTCTGACTAAATACTGTTGTTTTCGTGTTTTCTGTACCTGTTCAGTCATTACGTCACTGGTGGATTTTTTATCATTTGTCTTATTTATTTTTAGAACTAATTGCTTATCTGTTTATTTATTTATTTATTTATTTGTGTATTTTTTGTCCTGTAGCTCCGGTAGGCTGTCTTCTGTCTTGTAGGGTAGATTGTCGGCTCCCGTGGTGGCTCAGGTAAGATTTTCTTAAGTGACACCTGCATGTAGAGGCTCGTCCCCAAATGCTCTCGGGAAGCGTGTGGACTGTCTTGGGCCACTCGGCGGTAACCTTAAAAACGGCCAGATTGCGCAGGAAGATCACAGAGAACACCACCCCTGACCGCTGACCACTCGGCCGCCGCCATCGAGAAGATAGGAGAAGGTACGGAGCATGTTGGTGTTACTGTTCCACTCCGTACTTCTTCAAGCTTGACTGATATTCCACCTACCTTGTAATTCGCACTCTGATATGGTGTTCATCCCCGTCTCTCCCCTGCAGCTCTATGCATGTACAATACTTGGTATCACAACGGCTCCAACATCTTGTACATTGTAAATATTTAGTATTATACAGTTAAGAAATACCATCGTTATCTGAGTTACGTCATCTGACTCAGGAGGATGTAGCCGCTCCCTTCTAGAGTGCTGAGAGGCAGGGCAGCCCTCCCCCTCTCAGTTACTGTAGCTCCCGGGTCGAAGATTCTAACAATACATAAGCAAAGCCCTTATATCTCGTGCGGAACAATAATACTCTAGCAAATCCATATATCAGCTGGTGTTTGATTAATTTCCTTCCCGAGGCGGCGTCTTTGTATTGGGAACAGATTGGTGCCACATGGGGCGTCTTGCTTAAGGGAGATGATACTAGTTTTCTCCGTGTTGCTCTCTAGTGGCTATATTATTATTGTGTTGCCTCTCATTGCTGCGTACTGGCTTTGTTATTATATTGTTCTGCGTTGCTCTACAGTGGTTATATTTAGCTGCAGTATCAGGTGTATGGCAGGGAAGCAGCGCCCGGGCTATGCAGTCATCGCACCTTAACATGGCCTGGTCCTTCGCGGCAAAGGCGAAATGCTTCTTGTGGGATATTATCGAACTTAGTAAGTCCAACTATTGTAATTCTTTTTTTAGAATCAGCCATGTGTGTGTGTGTGTGAGAGAGAGAGAGAGAGAGAGAGAGAGAGAGAGAGAGAGAGAGAGAGAGAGAGAGACGAGGGGGAGGAGGACAGCATTGGCAGTGGTCTCGTTCACTGTAATAAATATATACGAGTATGTCTTGCATGATTAAAGTCTTGTGCTTTACTTTACTCTTTTCACATTTATTCATATTTTTTTAATCATTTTGTTATTTATTTATTTATTTTTTTCTGCCCGCTTCTTGGTATCGGTCTGCACCTGCCTTTCTTTTTTCATGTATAGACGGACAGACAGACAGACAGACGTACAGAGAGACCCAGACAGACACATTTTGCTGCAGCACAATATCGCTCACAATTCCTCACTGCGCCACGCTGCCTCACTGCCAGCTTCTCGTGCCAGGGACCAAGCCCTAGATCCCCTGACTCGTCCCCGCTTCCTGCTTTATTTCCGCACTTTTTAGTTGCCCCGTGCAGCGGCGGGAAGCGTCCGGCACTCACTGTCCTTCCAGTGGCCGCAGACATGCATATGTAGAAAGTAATCCCGGTCAGTCCCTGCACCCTCTCTGCAGCAGACCAACCACTTCCTGGCATCCATCATCCTTGAAACGCAATATAGGGGCCGTGCTCGTGTGGATGGTGGCACGCAGGCTAGTACACCAATACCTGGACACGCCAGTCACCTCGTCCACGGCCCAAATACATTACCCCCAAAACTACGCTCAGCATATTACCAATCAGAAATAGCATCAAAGCAAAACTGGAGACTTCAAACACAATGGTAAAAGGCAAAACATCGATGCGGAAATAGTACAGGAAGCAATATTCTCTCGGTCATGCGTTGCAGCATTTGCCATCACGCACCACGTTTGGGACTGGCCATTGGAGATCTGATAAGTCAGCCACACCACAACACATACGTACACAATAATAAAGTAAACGCTGAGTAACACAATAAGCATAATTTGCGTGGTTTTGAAAGTGCCAGTCGAGATCAAAATTGGTACAGGAATCCTTTCATGACACTACCACCACAGAATGGCTCTCGCTACTTCGACCATTGGGAACGTATTGTAGTTACGCCAGAAACTACGAATGTAATGACTAATTAACTAAGGGTAGGAACATTAATGTACACCACGGAGCATAATTAACCCTCCACACAAAGGAAGAAAATAAAAATTGAGACTGTTATAAATTCATCCATTGTGAAATATTTCTTGGGTTACAACAAATGTAATGCACACACACACACACACACACACACACACACACACACACACACACACACACACACACACACACACACACACACACACACACATTACACGGCCACATAGACACAACACCTCTTTACAACATATCGCAATAACAATAATAATATTTGGCTATTAAAAGAATAAAGCAAATTCATCAGTGTAATGAAAACACACACACACACACACACACACACACACACACACACACACACACACACACACACACACACACACACACACACACACACACACACACACACACAGCGGCCAATCGATCATAAGCGCTGAACAACACTGAACACACAGAGGTCAAGAAACCAACTCGGACACCAGACAGTTACTTTAATCACTTCAACACCACAGCGTCCCTCAAGGTAACCTCCTGCGTCTTATCTCCTTGTGGGTCAATATAGAGGACACAACACGACCATTCCCGGCACCGCTTAACAATTCTAATCACCGTGTAAATAAAGAAAAGATAATTAACTAGCGGACTTACTGCGCACTCGAGGAACAGAGGACTCATTATGTCAGTTAGGAGCAAAGTAATCAGTCACACCGCGGAGTCTATGCCATTAGCGCCCATAAGAAGCAAATGTCCAAGTATTCCCAGAGGACACAGAAATACACAACACAGACAGGATTCAAGGGAGACGCAACAGAGCAAGGACTCTTTACCCAGCGCTGGCTTGTGAATATTAAGGTAGCTGATCGTATGAAAGCACAAATTCCCGGAAAATAACGGGGTCTTGAATTTGAATTACGGAACTATCGTGAGCTACGGAATTCAATCCAAAAAGAAAAAAAAAAAAAAGACGGTGTATCTATAATTTCTTGTTTCCACCTGTCCCTGTCAGTGAAGTCCTACTAATGTCGCAAAAAGAAATGCTATAACCTAATCGTTATTTAATATCTTTGTCACTGTCTTCCAGCAAAAGAAAGATGCATGCGATTCACAATACGATTAAGCCTTCAGAACAATCACAGCTGCACTCAGACTAGTAACTAAACAACATTTCACCACAATATCACTTACTGAACATGAAGATGACAAGCGCACAATTCTGTACCAAATCATCGAATACACGCCCACCTCACCTCGGTACGTGGAGGAGCACTGCTTCATACTGCCATCTGGGCGTTCGAATTTCAAGCGGATGTTGTTTGGGTCGGGTTAGCGCCTTAAGTAACCATGAAGCATGAATCCGTGACTTTCGTAATCTAGAATGGATAGAATTTTGTCTTAATGTTTTTCATAACGGCTCTCCTTCCTTGCTGCTGCCCTACCCCAACAGAAAATAGATAAAAATAAATAGATAAAATTAGATAGACAAGTAAACAGTAATAATGATCGTACTCAGCTTCCGCAAATATTACAGCACTAAAAATCGCGTACTGAGGTGACCAAGCATCCTTAAGAGAAGAGATGTTGTAGCGGTGTTCTCGAGATTGCTCCATATAACGCAACGAGAACAATGTTACCAAGGCAGATGCGAGTCACGCTTCCACTGTCATTATTAGGTTAACTAACTCTGTACTCCACTTATCCCAGATGTTTATATCCCACACAAGATGCAGGAGGCTTAATTCTCCACTGCCTCACTTACACGCTGTGCTGGCACGACTCCACACGCTGAGAGATCCTGGGTCGCTGCCGGTGACCATTTCCTCCTGCTTAGTTCGGTGTTGCGCGTTTCCTGTATAAGGGTAAATGTTGCATGTCACATAAAAATTGTGTGTGTTTGTGAGAGAGAGAGAGAGAGAGAGAGAGAGAGAGAGAGAGAGAGAGAGAGAGAGAGAGAGAGAGAGAGAGAGAGAGAGAGAGAGAGAGAGAGAGAGAGAAACGCATTAACGCATTTGAATTTTTATTCGTGTATTTTCTTTATACAAACGTAGCAGCATTGTTGCACGACCGTTCATGATATATACAGGAGCCTCGCGGCGCAGTCCAGCACAGGAAGGGAGTATAATGTTGCCAATCTCATCAAGCATTGTCCTCCATTACCTGGGGACACACGCGGGACGTCGGCAGGTGCGTGCCTCACTGGTTTGCCTTTCTCCTGCGGACCCACACTAAACGGATTACTGTCTTACCTCCTGCAGGCGTGGCCAGGCGCCCTGTAAACACCCGTGACCCTGACGGCGGCACCTCAGGCCACCCTAGCGTGACCGTTTGACCTCAGATGTAATAGGCATATACCGTATATATACATTATATATATATATATATATATATATATATATATATATATATATATATATATATATATATATATATATATATATATATATATATATATATATATATATATATATATATATATATATATATATATATATATATATATATATATATATATATATATATATATATATATATATATATATACGGGGCTCTGCAGGTGTGGTGATAGAGGAGAGAGCATTGGCTTCTTCAGAAGCTGAGCTTGCCGTCTTGATGTTAGGAGGCGAGCACCGGCTGCCATGTCTTCTCATACATTCCCATTGTCTTACAGTTAGGTCAAGACATCGCCATGTAATACTCAGTTATATTGACATGCAGGATCTGGTGGAAAATATTTCATGTTTTGCGTTTCTTTTTGTTTTCTTATTAAAATGTTCCTATCCTCCGGTGATACGTCCGTGAAAACACGTGAATAATTTTTTGTCAGTTTTCCGTGCACGTGTGTCGTGTGGTTCAAGCCTCGGCAAGCCAGATTTAGGTACCTGTGCAGCCCGGGGTCTGCTGTCCTTTTCCTTCCGTCCAGGAAAGTTCTGCTTGTAAAGAATCTTTGTGATCATTCCCACGTATTTCACTGCAAAATTAACGGCCTTCAAGGGCATACTGCACGACCCCTGGCTCACCACCACCTGCGTGCATGTTTGTTTCAGTGAAATGTTATCCAACTTTGAAACAGTAGTACTCTTTCAGCTTCCTGAAAGAGGCTGCACGGATGCGACAGCACTTCCGTGCCTCAAGGCCGCGGCCCCGAGGTGTTTGAAAAAAAAAAAAAAAGTTTTCTCTGGTTCGTGCGAACGACAGATGTAACGATAAGATGCACCTAAGAAAAGAAACCAGATTACTCCGTCCAAAGGCATCTCACTGTAGAGACACGCTTCATTCTCGTATGCGTATGTACTGGTATGTTTCATAAACGTGTGTCTGTACTGGGAGACAGGTCTCCCTTATCATCTCCACAGGAGGATGTTCCCGACGTGTCCACGAGCTATTAATCCCCGTGGCCAGAGGGACGCCTGGACTCGGTGCAAGCCATCCAGGCTTAGGGAATACTTGGTGGAATATGTGCACAAGTTACGTGAGCGGCTCTTCCTGATGAATATTATCTTGAAGTGATATGCTGCTGTTTTTAGGTAGCCGGGGTGAGAGAGAGAGAGAGAGAGAGAGAGAGAGAGAGAGAGAGAGAGAGAGAGAGAGAGAGAGAGAGAGAGAGAGAGAGAGAGAGAGAGAGAGAGAGAATGGGTATTCCATAAAACATGTATTATTTTGTTCACGATTACTATTCAACGTCGAGTTAGAATAATATCTTCTGTTGAGAAACCACATAAAGCTCACGTTCAACCGTCAAGTAAAGTTAAAATACTTGAACATATTCCCCGAAGAAAAATCTGTTAGTAAATAGTTGATTAATACTGAAATAAAAGAATCCAGCTGTTTGCTTCCCCCACAAGGAGCATCACCCCCCATTCCCCTTGCCGTGGTGGACAACCTAAGTTCCTCGCGTGGCTTGTTGTCCTGGTCCTGGGGGAGATGTGGTCCGTTTGTCAGGGAAGGCCCCCACTTCTGTATCATCTTGCTTTGTCCGCTCCTTTCACTCCCAGGCACTTCAGGAGGCCGTTAACACCGCTGGCGAGGAGTGGCGCCTCAACACACATACACACACACACACACACACACACACACACAACACACAATAAATACTTTTTGCCTGGTAACCTCCCGCCTCCACTTTGACCTTTGTTGCTCCACAGGTGGCACACTTGCTCTGCGTTTTCATGCTTTTACCAGAGTTTCCTGCTCGCCTCACCCACACAGGTCGCTCCCGGTGTTTTACTCCTCTCAACTACCTCAAAGGAAATATTAATTCCTTGCATGTTTCGTTACGGATGCCGCCAAAGTGAGTCGTGAGATAAATTCTGGAGGTGTTTCTCATTATCCGCCAACTATGCAGCAGATCCAGCAGCCCCTCATGCTAGCAGGCGGCGCACCGGGGGCTGTCAGGTCTGATAATTCAAAGATTTCCAAATTGGAGATTCACGTGTACACCACTTTAAGGTATATAACGCTGGAGTGAAGCGTGACGTGGCGAAATGTGCACGAATATTCATTATACTCTTCACCAGATAGGGTCATGGCGGATTAGTGAGAGGCATGGGAGGTTAAAGGCACTTAAATACTCACACAGTCGCAGGTCCCGTGAGAGCCACCGCAAAGCCGCCAGATAACTCACCTTTATTGCCAGATTGCCACTATTAAGCTGCATCTGTTGACATGCATACAAATGTTGCCGCTGCCTGTGAATACGCACCGGGTGTCGCGGCCTGCAGTGTAGCGCACGTCACTGCAAACTCTTGGCATTGGATTGTTGGCAGGTATTCGATAGAGGGAAAAGAAGGAAGAGAGAGAAAAAAAAACATGGTAGTGGATGCGTTTCTTTGCAGCTGTTAACATTTTTATTGGTGTGTTCTTGCTTTGTCAACATTCACAGCGCTAGATATTGTTTGCATTGGCAGGAGAAAAGGGAAGAAAATAAAAGCTTAATTTGATATTTCCTAGACTACACAAATGTTTAAGTGACCTGCAAGGCGTCGAGAGTCGATGGTGACTATGTGAAAAAAAAAATGTGTAGCGGTGATTTAAACATCCCTGTCTTTGTTTTCTTATGTACAGTATTTATTTTTTTTTTTTTAAGTAACCAGTGTCAAGGTGTCTAAAAAATTGTGGGTGGTTATTTAAACATTGCTTTCTTTGCATTCTTATACATACGAGGTCTTACAGCGCCCCCCCTCCTCCCCCCCCCAAAAAAAAGACATCAATTTAGTGTTTTCTAGACTACATATCTATTTAAGCGACTGAAAAGTTATCGGTGGGTACATGAAACAACTTCTTAACGGTGATTTAAACATTCCTGCCTTTATTTTCTCATGCACGCGAGCTTCCGTAGTGGCCCCTAACCAGCCACTACCACTTTAAGACTCCGTGGCTGGTAACGTGTCGCTGCGGGCGTTGGTCAGCAGGAACTACATTGACCTACTTACGTATTTGGAAACCTCTTTACTCTCGCCCCTGCCGGAGCTGCGTCGAGACATTCCCCTTTTCCCTCTTCAGGTTTGGTTCGCTGCCCCTGCCCAGTCACGCGTGTGGTGCAAGAGAGTAAGTGTCACGTGACAGGGTATATGTCGTGATTTTTTTACTGGCTAACTTTTCCCACACAAAAAAAAAAAAAATAAAAATAAATAGATACAAATAAGTGATGGAATAAATAAGTAGGGGAAAATCCTGATGTATTCCCATTTTCTTTGTCCTGTGTGCCACCGGGTGTGTGTATGAGAGAGAGAGAGAGAGAGAGAGAGAGAGAGAGAGAGAGAGAGAGAGAGAGAGAGAGAGAGAGAGAGAGAGAGAAAAAAAATACGTGTGTGTGTGTGTGTGTGTGTGTGTGTATGGTTGTTGTTAAGTATTCTACGTCCGTTTCGGTCCGTCCAGATCTCTCTCTCTCTCTCTCTCTCTCTCTCGTTTATGTGCCTTGTCAGTTAATCATTCGTACGTTTTCCTCCTTGTGTGTGTGTGTGTGTGTGTGTGTGTGTGTGTGTGTGTGTGTGTGTGTGTGTGTGAATCAGGTAGCAGACAGGGCGAGGGGGGTCCAAGGGGGTCTTATCTGGCCTAACACGAACATTACTATTCATGAAGGTGCGATAATGGTGGCGGTGGTAGTTTTTCTTCCCTCTCTCTCTCTCTCTCTCTCTCTCTCTCTCTCTCTCTCTCTCTCTCTCTCTCTCTCTCTCTCTCTCTCTCTCTCTCTCTCTCTCTCTCTCTCTCTCTCTCTCTCTCAGGAAACTAATCGACTGTTTGAAAGTTTGGAGGGATTTAAGAAAGTTAAGAACGAGAAGTTGTTTTCAGTTCGTTTCTTTCACTCTCTCTCTCTCTCTCTCTCTCTCTCTCTCTCTCTCTCCCGTGCAGACGTGAGGAGTTGAGGTAATCACATCAACACTACTGCTATAACCTGTACATGGCTTGCCCTTCACAGACCAGCGGCGCCCGTGACAGCAACTGTGGCTTTGCTTTGCTGACTTTCAGGTGTGGATTTCAGCAGTAACAACAAATGGACCTTGACTGTCGCTGCCTTGAACTAGAAATCCGATGAAAGGCTACACACACACACACACACACATACACACACACACATACACACACATGCTCGCAGTCACAAATTCGGTCCATGTTCTGCCGCCAGGGACCCGCCGTGCTGGAGCGTGCAAGGTTGGGCTTTGTTTTGATGACAGACGTCCGCTTCAATGTGTGTGTGTGTGTGTGTGCGCCTGAGGAGAATGTAGACCGTTTCACAGAGGTAACAGTAATGGACGGTGCGTAGGTGGGCGCCTCATTAGTATCTGACACGGCCACTTGGTTCACGCGTCTCTCGGTGTGGCTGGTGGAGGAGGAAGGGGACGACAGCCACCTCTCCCCCCTCGCGTGCTCCTTGAGGCGTGTGTCCCCGGTGCAGGGCTGGCGTGGCGGTCGTGTTGTGCTGCTCCAACACACACACGGGCCCTCATGCCTAAACGAGCTAATGAACGTGTTGTCACTGAGGAACAAACACACTAATTGATACGTACGTGCTGAGGGAAGTGTGGAAAAATTCTATTCTACTCTTATTGTGTTTATGGAACGCGTGAATTGTTTTCTTTTTAAGCTTTGTTTTTCCCACACCCCTACCCTCTGCCACCGCCTCATCCCCTCGACCCCCACCCCAAAAAAAAAAAAAAGATTCAGACACTTTTCTTTTCATTCTTTCTTTCCTTTCTTTTTAACAGACCTGGCTTTTCTACAACTGTGTGGCGGCATCCAAGAAAGACGCAGAAAACGAAGGTACACTTATATAAACCAACAAAGAATGGTCCATTTCCCTCCATGGCCTGTGGGAACATTCCCACCCCTCCTCGTCGTCTTCGCTTTTAGTGGTCTTTTGCCACAGAAAATACAGAAGCGTGTTCCAGAGCTGTGTGTCATGTGTCCCGGGGACCTGAGGTGGCCACGGCAGGCACGGGGAGGTACTGCTAGGAATAGATAACCGCCTTATTCTGCCTTTCTAGTCCAGTTTTTCTCGATATGATTCTAGTCACTTGTGTGTGTGTATGTGTGTGTGTGTGTGTGTGTGTGTGTGTGTGTGTGTGTGTGTGTGTGTGTGTGTGTGTGGGTGTGTATTGCTGTGGACGGAATGCAGGGAATGTCACTCGCATGATGCATTGTTATGAATTCCTTGCCATCCCATTCTTTCTTTCGATTTCCGCCTCTCTTCTCTCCACTTACCGCCTCTCCTCTTTCCTTCCTTGCCTTTATCTTTCACCTTTTCTCCCTGCCACCCCCGGGGGCTATACAACACCAGAAGTTATACACTTCTCATGGGAGTTAACTAAGTGACTGACAAGGAACACAAGGCCGCTGGGGGAGGGGTATTGGAGTTTTGATGGAAAGTTTGTCTCTCTTCACTTGAAACATTCGTGTGCAAATGTTGTTCACACTTATTTCTTTCTTATGAGCTGGAAAAAAAAAACATGGCTTGTTACGTGAAGTGATTAGGTATTTGATCAGTTGTCTGATAATAAAAAAAGACATTCATATATCATTACATATCCAGAGAGAGAGAGAGAGTGTATTCCCCGCATGATAAGTGTGTAGGCGTCTGCTGGTGCTCCCCTTGCCCTGTACATCCAAACACCGCAGAATTATTTCACATGGTTTGCCTGTGTATCACTCTAAAAATACACCTCTCCCGAACTCTCTCTCTCTCTCTCTCTCTCTCTCTCTCTCTCTCTCTCTCTCTCTCTCTGTCTCTGTCTCTGGATGTGTAATGATAATATGAATCTAGGTATTTTTCTTCACTTCAGAGAGAGAGAGAGAGAGAGAGAGAGAGAGAGAGAGAGGTGAAGCATGGAGGAATGTAAAGGAAGGGAAGAGGGAAGCTGTAAAAAGAAATGGGGATGGTGGACAATGAGTAAGTGAGTTAGGGAGGGAAAGGAGGAGATCAGGTCCCGTAAAGATTCTCTAGAGGCAGACCCTATGAAGGTTCAGTATAATAAGTAAACAAACCAGTAAGAAAATAAATTAATGTGTCAGGACAAGTGTGGAATTAATACACTAGAGTCGATTAATGCTATAACTATTAACACTTTCACAGCTACAGTCGTGCTTTGCTAACTTGAAGAGGACTATGTAAAATGCTTGCTTGGACACAGAGCTAAACGAAGTATGGAATAGCAGGTTAATTCTGTCTTTTTTTCTTTTTTTCTATTGTACGGAAATAAATCTGCGTCCAAAAAGGTTACAGGTGATGATGGAAAACATTGTCATATAGTGAATGGATTAACATGTTCGGTGATAAGTACAAGGAACGTTCTGAATATTTGTGTTGTACGACATTACCTCTGCTTTCGTGTCTTGTTATAATTACGTGCCTCATTTGCTTCCTTTTCATATCTGTCTGCTTGCAAGTCTGTGCTACAACTTCACACCCTCCCCTGTGTGTCTCCTCCATTAACTCGCTGGCTTTTGTAGTGTCTCCTCAGAATTATTGTTGTCTGTTGAACTGCTTCGAGAGAGGAGCACCTGGTCATCTCCATTTTTTGTACTCGTTACCGATTGACACTTCGAGAACGACAAAATAGCCTTCTTTTTCTTGGCCGGTCACTGTTACTCATAAAAAAATAGACAAAATAAAGTAAAACAAAATGTCATAGTGCAGGTTCAGAGTAGAAATTTGAAAGACAGCGCTTACAGCAAAAAAAAAAAAAAAAAAAAAAAGTGAATGATGAATGAGTTAAAAATCTTGTAGTGCTTGTAGCTTCATTTCGACAAGGTAAAATTGTCTAGGGTTACACGAATGAAGTAACATGTGTCATATCATCGTTGCCAGTCTGAGGGTTAAGTCCGTGTACTTACCTAACTCTCTCCCCGTTTCAAAATGTAGAAGAGTCCTTGGCACACTGAAGGGCCGCGTAATTCGAGGGCAGATACGTTAGCCAAGCCTTGATGCCACAGGGAGCTCTTGCCGTGACTGTCGCCTGGTTGGTGTTAATGGGATATTGATGGATTGATTCCAGATACAAGTTAGGCGGAGCAGGATTCTAGATACACGTCATGAGAAGCAGGATTCAAGATACACGTCAGGAGGAGCAGGATTCAAGATACACGTCAGGAGGAGCAGGATTCAAAATACACGTCAGGAGGAGCAGGTTACCAGATACACGTCAGGAGGAGCAGGAAGAAAATGGTGAGGACGGGGGTGAGAGAGGACAAAGCAGTGGCGAGGAGGACAGCTGAATCCACCATGGTAGAATCAGCGTTAGGGACAGACGTACTATAAATTGCAAAAACGAAATGTGTAGTTTTACGTCCCTATAAACGTAATAATTTGCACTTTTAAAGATTTGATCTGAAGTGAGGTGATTATGAACAGTGTACTATGCTTGCCCTGTACAGCTTTCATGATAGTCTAAATTTTTTACCTATTTATGTCACATGGCTTGTAACTTTTACAAATTACATACAGTAAACCCTCGATAAACCGAATTTCGGATAAACCGACCCCTTTGAGCCAACCGAACTTTCCTCGGTAAATCGACTTCATGTTTGGTTTATCAGAAGAGTCTGAAACCGATCGAACGTACCGGTGACGCAGTGCATGTCCCTCGAGTAAGGTGACCACTGGTGTGGGCCCAGGCTGGGCCGACGGAACACAGCTCAATGTGTGGCTGGTTATCTGGCGTAGTGTGGTGTGGTGTAGTGTGGTGGTGTGTGCGTCACATTGGCTTCCTTCCCCTTCGTCTCATAGCAACACTTCCCAACACGGCAACACAGCATCTCTTCCTTGTTTGGTGAGTGCAACAGTCAAAAATACTTTTATTTGATATACTTACTGTTTATATTACAGTACATCAATTAAGCAGTGTACCATTAAAGATCTACCGTAAAAATAAGTATGAAAAGAAGCCACCCATTTTAAACATGTGTTACCGAACACATCACCGTCCCTCAGTCGGTTTATGAGATGCTATTCTGACCATCTTATTGACAGAATTTTCTGATAAACCGTCAGGCATCTCCCCCAATTAGTTCGGTTTATGAAGGGCTTACTGTAGATATATTACATAATTTCTACATGAGCGGTTTCGTAAGTTTTCATTCAGAGTAAGCGGGTAAAGAGAATTATTTGCTGCGCCTCGAGACCGTTTGTTTACGTGTGGGTTGCATCACAAGGTGCCCGAGCAACCACTTGAGGGTCAGCCTGTGTTGTTGTTGTTCTATTGTTCTAATACTGTTCGTCTGAAGATGTTTTCCCGAAACTTCACAAAACATGAAAAGTTGTTTTATCGAGGCGTAGTACGTTGATGTAAGAGAGAGATAGAGAGAGAGAGAGAGAGAGAGAGAGAGAGAGAGAGAGAGAGAGAGAGAGAGAGAGAGAGAGAGAGAGAGAGAGACTGTGTGTGTGTGTGTGTGTGTGTGTGTGTGTCACTAAGGGCACAATGATACAATTGCAGGAATACTACAAACTCAAGTGGAGTCTCTCATTGTGTAACATTTCACATCTTCATACAGCAACACAAAACTTTCGGGGTAAGAGAAAAGCGGGATGCGGGAAAGCCTTGGTCCCGCGTGGTGATCCTGGTACAGCCCTGGCAGGAGAGACACAGGGGACTTGCCGTAACGTATGGTGACTAATGGGGTTATCACCTCACGCCACGCCAGACCCCTCGGGGCCTCATAAGACTCAACACTCCAGTGCCAAGCTGTCTTTCTTTATTTTGTTGTCTTATTCACGGCAACTTATCCCTATGTGTGGTTCCATCATGGTCTCTCTTCAATCATCCTCATTATCAGTACTTGGCGCTGTTTTGCTCCCAAACTCATCCTCCAAAATTTAGTTCATATCCACCTCAAGGCTGCTCCTTTCCGTCTTCAGTCTTCCGCCTCTCCCCTCTCCCCTTAATTAGTGATGCTGCACTACACAGAAGAAAAAAGCTCATGTGCACCTATAAATACTGTTCATCCTTACTTTTGTCAACCATTTCCTTGTCTTTAGTTCTTGAGTTACTGTCTGATCCATACAACCTATTTTGATTCCTAAGGGAGGCAGCTGCTGTGGATAATGTTGCTTCTGCTATGTATTGTCACCAGAATAGTGAAAGAAAATTGTAAGTGTAGTCCACACGCTGCTTGAACATAGAGGCGAAACTTTTCCAACTGCTAAGCTTTTTCTTCTGTGTGTAGTGCAACACAAGGAGTCATGTTAATGGCAGCGTTTGTAGTGTAACCTACGCAGAAGGAAGCGACTAGAAGAGTGTGTGGAAGCACGACTGAAGCTGTCCTCAAGATATTAATCCTCCCTTGATAAATTAAATGAGGTGAGGTTAGGTTAGGTTAAGTGAGGTTGGGTTAGGTTAGGTTAGGTTAGGTTGAGTTAGGTTACGTTGAGTTAGGTTGGGTTGGGTTGGTTTAGCTGAGGTTAGGTTAAGTTGGGTTAGGTTGGGTTAGGTTAGGTCAGGTGAGGTTAAGTTAGGTTAGCCTTAGGGAAGTTATGACGATGGAAAGTATTTTAATTGAACTTTTTTCTCAAGGAATTTTTGTGGATGGAATTTATGAGTCCTCCTTGTGTAGTCTTGTTCATAAAAAAGCAACACGCATCAAACAGAATATCGAAATGAGCACATGAAAAATTCCTAAGCAAAAATAAAGTGTGTGTTTGGTGCGTCATGTGGTGATGGAGAGACGGCGGGTGTGTCCAGGGTGGATGTGTGGATGAGGGAAGAGGAAGGGGGACGCCATGGTGGCAGGGTGGCAGGGAAGACAAGCGTGGGTGATTGATGATGAAAGGAAAAGCGCAGGGTCCAGGAGGAGGAGGCCGTGCGCAAACCTGATAAAAAAAGAAGGTAACAAAATGAAATATATAATAAAGCTTCGAGGTCAGGGGGAACTCGTGAAAAGGGAATAAAAAATGTAAGTTGACCTGGAAATCATATCATTACGAATATATAAATGTGCAGAGGAAATTTTTCAGTCGTTCCTACCAATTATTGCGTTGGGTAGTGATCTGAAATGACTTTGCACACACACACACACACACACACACACACACACACACACACACACACACACACACACACACACACAGAGAGAGAGAGAGAGAGAGAGAGAGAGAGAGAGAGTGTGTGTGTGTGTGTGTGTGTGTGTGTGGCGCTCAGAGGGTGTGGCAAGCAGTCTATTTTGCTGAAGGATTTAATGAGATTTGAGGGTTATTTTATTCCTTCGTGGCTTTGGGGTCGAGCGTGGCGGGGACCTGTGGTTGGTTGAGTCATGCTGTTGTGAAGGAATCAGCCGAGCAGTCACCATTAACTTCTAGAATCATTAAACACCACTCACACATCACCATCATCACCATCAGTCATCGTCACCGCCATCGTCATCTTGGGCATTAACACCTGTCACCATCATTACACCATCATTATCACCATCGTCATTGTCATCATCATTAATGCCAGTCACCATCATTACATATCGCCGTCATTATTATTCATACCACCGTCATCATCATCATCATCATCATCATCATCATCATCATCATCATTATTATAAATACCAGTCACCTTCATTACATTTCACTGTCATCATTATTAATACTCCTCATCATCACCATCATCATCAATAATTATTAATACCAGAATCGTCACCACCACCACCACCACCATCACAATCATTATCATCGTCGTCGTCATCATCATCATCAGCATCTCCACACGCCCGCTTCCTCACCAAAGAGGTTCTCGGTCTGGCTGCAGAACAACAAAGGGGAAGTAACAATTACACTGGAAGGAGAATGGTGAATGCAGTGTCTGGGGTCTGTGATCGACCGCAGGCGCTCCTCCACACGGTTGCACGCTCTTCATTACAAACTGACATGAAGCATCTTAAACTCGCATCAGAGCTGGCTTCAGTTGTTGCTTTGTGACTTTGTGTGGAAAAGTAACGCGTGACTGCCGTGCCTACTGTGCGCCACACGTCAGCTCACGAGTGTGTGGCGCTGTGCAGAAGTGTACGTAGTGGTAGGGGTGGCAATCGTTACGTAATACTAGTGTTGTTGTATTACAACAATCCCTTTTCTCTCCGCTCTGTTCCCTTCACAGGCCAGACCAGAATTGCGTGATGTGCGGTAGCAGATGACTTTATTCATTATGATAATGTGATCCAGAGAGTCTTGGAATGGTGGTTCCTGCCGCTGTGGCGTGACCCTTTTCATTCTCTCCCTCCCCCTCCCCCCGCCCGTGACTGGCAGCGGCAGCGCTGCACCAGCACGCCATCATGTCCGGTGGCCAAGGCTTTCACCCTTACCCTCAGCCGCTGTAACATGGTTAGGCATGAACACAGCACGGCTACACGGGCACGGGTACGGCACAACAGAGCGCGAGGCAGCACACGCTTGTGATGTTCCATTAAGTTTCCCGATAAAAGCTATTTCGCTGCCACCGTTCGATTCCAGGAGCCTCTCAGCGAGTAGCGCCGAGCTCCTCGAATCAATTAAGGCTGAGAGTAGCAGCAGCAGCAGCAGCAGCAGCAATGGAAATATAGGTACTTTGATACCCTGATGCTTCAATTACCACTCTTCAGTTAAATGGTCCTTTCAGCGCCAGTCAGCCTCATCGCCAAATAAACGCCATAATTTTTCCCGGCACTTGTATTTCACGTGTTGCTGCGACACACGCGGCAAGATACAGACAAGGGTCGTGTCCTTGAACTTGACTTGCTAACTACGACATAAACGAAATAAAATGTGAAGAGAATATATGGAGAGGGTTTTCAGGCGCTGCATGGTGCACAGGCTCAGCTTTCCTATTGTAACACGTGCAGCGGGTCAGTGCGGCGTGAAGCAGCACCGTCACCTTGTGCCTCGGTGCGTGAGTGTGAGGCAGTCACTCGCTGCACACGCACGCTTTGTCGGTGGATATTAACAACACAACCATCGCGACTACACCTTTAGGGGGAATCTTGATGAAATACGTGGTTAAAGTTCACTTCACCTGTCTTGTACCTGTCCTCTACCTGTCTCCCTCCCTTAAGATGGCTCCAGGTATTGGTCCAAGCCTCGTCTGCCGCCGCCACCACTAACTGTTCCTGGTCGGCTGATCGTTAGTATTGCAAGGCTCTTCATGCCGTGCCTCAGAGGAGCGTCTTTGCCTCCCCGCCGCGCATTACATGAAGTCTTCCGGAAACTGACATTATCAAGGGGAGTATAAAAAGGAGATCCATCGCCTGGCACGCCTCGCTACTCCTGCTTCTTTCATTTTCATACTATATATTTCTTTTTACATCGTGATCAAGAAATAATTTTTTTTACTAACGTTATCAAAGGGAGTAAAGGAGATCTGTCATCCTTTACTCTTGCTTCTTTTTTTATTAGTTTTTTTTTTATACTGTGTAAGATTTTCTTCTTTTCTTTCTTAACATCACGTCAGTTTTCATAAAGTTCTTCCTGCAATCGGTGCTTCCAGCCGTAAATGTTTAGTGTCCGGGGAAGGGGAGAGGCAGTTGCGACGGAAAATGCTGTGGTTCCCCTTTACACACACACACACACACACACACACACACACACACACACACACACACACACACACACACACACACACACACGAGCCACTGATAGCCAATTTCTCGCCTAGATTTCCATAGATGAAGACTTACCTTCTCCCTAACCAAGCCTCTATGATCTTGTGACCTCTCTCTCTCTCTCTCTCTCTCTCTCTCTCTCTCTCTCTCTCTCTCTCTCTCTCTCTCTCTCTCGCCGCTCGTTCCGCCCTCTACCCACTTTCCCGCCTTCATCTCGTCTTACCTTCATCTCTCACGCTCTTCCTCCCACTCCTTCATTTTCCCCCCTCAACGCCTCCTCCTCCTCCTCCTCCTTCAGCTCTTCTCCCTCGCTGATGAGGAAATGGAAGAGTAAATCCACTGGCAACAGAGTTTCTATGGCAACAATTTTGGTTCCCCCGTTCCGTGCCTGTCGCCTCCACCTCTTCATACTTGGTTTATTCTCCTTATATTGAGGGCGTAATTGAGTTTTTTCTCTCTCTCTCTCTCTCTCTCTCTCTCTCTCTCTCTCTCTCTCTCTCTCTCTCTCTCTCTCTCTCTCTCTCTCTCTCTCTCTCAGTGGTTAGAGTGGGGACCAATATTTGAAGGAAACTCTAAACCTCTCGTCAAACATTCTCTCTTTCATCTCATTTCTCTCTCTCTCTCTCTCTCTCTCTCTCTCTCTCTCTCTCTCTCTCTCTCTCTCTCTGTAATACGTGGGGAGGGAAGGGAGTTGATGAGGTTAGGTGGGAGTAGGAGGAGGGAGGGAAGGGTTGAGAGAGAGAGAGAGAGAGAGAGAGAGAGAGAGAGAGAGAGAGAGAGAGAGAGAGAGAGAGAGAGAGAGAGAGAGAGGCAATGATTGTTAGGAAAGACTATAAAAGAGAGAGATGGAAGGAAAGAAAAAAAAAGTAAAGCGTAAACGTGGAGAGAGAGAGAGAGAGAGAGAGAGAGAGAGAGAGAGAGAGAGAGAGAGAGAGAGAGAGAGAGAGAATGTATTTTACGATATTCTTCATGCAAGTCCACGGGAAGGAGAATTTAAGGTGACATTAGGCAACCACGCTTTACTTGGGTCATTTTTTGCTGCCAGCCGTACGATTCTCTCTCTCTCTCTCTCTCTCTCTCTCTCTCTCTCTCTCTCTCTCTCTCTCTCTCTCTCTCTCTCTCTCTCTCTCTCTCTCTCTCTCTCTCGTAATAGGCCAAGACTTACCTGCCAAGCTTCGCATTATGAAGTAAATGTAATAAAAAGCTGTGACTGGAAGTATTGTCAAGGCCATTTTAGGCTTCGTGTGTGTGTGTGTGTGTGTGTGTGTGTGTGTGTGTGTGTGTGTGTGTGTGTTTACGAGGGAAATTAATTAGATGAGAGAGAGAGAGAGAGAGAGAGAGAGAGAGAGAGAGAGAGAGAGAGAGAGAGAGAGAGAGAGAGGTGGGGGAGAGCCGTGGCGATGATGATGGAGGGGAAAAGTGGAAAATGGTGACTCCTTAGTGTGGTTGTCTCCTTACACTTCCTCCTCCTCCTCCTCCTCCTCCTCCTCCTCCTCCTCCTCCTCCTCCTCCTCCTCCTTCTTCTTCTTCTTCTTCTTCTTCTTCTTCTTCTTCTTCTTCTTCTTCTTCTTCTTCTTCTTCTTCTTCTTCTTCTTCTTCTTCTTCTTCTTCTTCTTCTTCTTCTTCTTCTTCTTCTTCTTCTTCTTCTTCTTCTTCTTCTTCTCTGTTTTTTCCTCCTCCTCCTCCTCCTCTTTCCCTCTTTCACCTCTCTCCCTACCTCCTCAACTCCAGAATTTACAGGAGAGGAGAGGAGTAACTTGTCTCGTTACGTCCCCTTCCTTCTCTCTCTCTCTCTCTCTCTCTCTCTCTCTCTCTCTCTCTCTCTCTCTCTCTCTCTCTCTCTCTCTCTCTCTCTCTCTCTAAAGACACGGACAGCTGGAAA
Organism: Scylla paramamosain; assembly: GCF_035594125.1. NCBI lineage: Eukaryota > Metazoa > Arthropoda > Malacostraca > Decapoda > Portunidae > Scylla > Scylla paramamosain. Next base: position 5,122,901 of record NC_087167.1, on the reverse strand, counting down.
CACATTGTGTCGTTTGTTGTGTGGTCAAAACAAACCTTATTTCCTGTCCTCTTCCTCCTCCTCCTCCTCCTCCTCCTCCTCCTTCTCCTCCCTTCATTGGTGTGTGTGTGTGTGTGTGTGTGCATCGAGATTTTTATACCATCGGTTCCTTTGTACCACAGCATAAAATTCGGTATTGGTTGCACACACACACACACACACACACACACACACACACACACACACACACACACACACACACACACACACACAACATTAATCGAGAATATAGTATGGGGAGGAAGGGGAGGAGAGGGTGGCTTGTTTTGACCGCCACATTGAACTATACAGTGTTTCCAGGCGTTTCTGTCTGGAGAGAGAGAGAGAGAGAGAGAGAGAGAGAGAGAGAGAGAGAGAGAGAGAGAGAGAGAGAGAGAGAGAGAGAGAGTTCTTGAGAATATAACACACACACACGCTACTACTACTACTACTACTACTACTACTACTACTACTACTACTACTACTACTACTACTACGACTGGTACTGTTCTGCATCTACCAATTTTAAGTGTGTGTTGTTTTAGTAGATCCTTCAAATCATACTTAAGAAGGATTCCTCGGCAGAACAAAATATTAACGCTCTAGTTTAGTCTACCCAATGAGGCAGTAGTCTCTTATGTGTACATGTTAATTTCTTTTGTTAATTACTGGAGCATCTTTCCTTTCCCCGAAGTGTATCATCATGTAGAAATCTGTAAGACCTTTCTCTCGTACACTTGTGGGGACGATTCTTTCCTGCAGATCGTGAGTGGGAAGGGAAACATTTTATTGATGCTTCGAACCTTTTTTCCCTGTGTTATTGGTGGAGCTAGTGGTCTGGGAAGCACACGAAACATGAATCATTATTATTATACTTAGGGCCACAAGTGTAGTAACCTTCTGCACTCTTTTCAGCTTTTCTTTACCCCTTCCTTCGTTCTCAAGTTCCATGATCTGTAGGCAGTTCTCTTATCTGACTGTTGGTAGAGTCTCAGCGGTTCGGGGAAGTTAAGGTTGAGAGGAAACACGAAACACAGCGGAGGAAAGAGAGCGAGGCAGGTTGCTCGCCTATTGACCGTGACCTGACATGCTCGTATTTTCCTTTCCCTAGTGTTTTGACAGTCTCTCTCTCTCTCTCTCTCTCTCTCTCTCTCTCTCTCTCTCTCTCTCTCTCTCTCTCTCTCTCTCTCTCTCTCTCTCTCTCAACGTTAGAGAAAATAAATGACCACTCTTTAATTCTTTGCTTTCCCTCACCACTAACGACACCAATTCGTCTTACTTTACTTATACCTAGAGTGTATGCGTTGTTGTTATTGTTGTTGTTGTTGTTATTGTTGTTTCAGTTTCCCTTGTTTACCATATGGGACCTGGCTTGTCTTCCTTAGTCCTCCCTAACCGTAGCACACAACTGTTACATACGACGTGGGGTAGAAGCTCATCTGTTTCTATTCTCTGGGAGATTTTATCCACCCGTGATGGCCTCTGCAGCACGGCTCACCCAATGTCATTTTTCTCCTTTTCCGTAAACATTTGTTCCACTCACCTCTGTAGCGTCGTCCATCCTTCCCCTCTCCCACGCCCCGCCCCCTGTCACGTGGCTCTTTGTTCCACGTGATGTTTGTTGATATGTACTCAATCTACACTATACGCCCTCTTGCTACCTGTGTACTGCTCCCGCACGTAAGCTCAGTAGAAGTACGTAGCCTCATTAGTGCATGTTTTGCTTTGTTCAGGTCGTTAAAATGAAAAATTGGTTGTTTGTTCATTAACGGACTTACAGATTTTTTCTCTCTCTAACGTAACATCAAGACGTCACTCCTGTATATATTATTTTAACGTAACATGAAGAGCGCCACACCTATACATTTTTTTCTTTAACGTGACATCAAATCTGTCACGCCTCCTATAGATTTTTTAACGTAACATTAAAACCGTCACGCTTGCTATAGATTTTTTACGTAATATCAAGACCGTCAGGCATGTCACCATTCTCTATCACGCTAAAGATGATCCAGTAAAGGATACCTGTGATGGCAGAGACAGGTGGGAGACTGGCGGCTTGTTTACTGCCATCAACTCTCGCCATGAAGTCAGCAGGAAGTTAGAAAGTTGCGGCCAGGAATAATGGGCGATGATGAGCATAATGGTGTTGGCGTGAGTGGGACCTCAGCGCTGTAATTGGTGCTGCCTTAGCCCCCCACGCAGCACGGCTCTTGAGGGATTAGGGAAAGACTGATGTGGATGCCTCAAGGGAGTGTTTCAGGCATATCAGATGTTCCAAGTGAAGGAAGACGCCATGCGAACGTTTTCAAACGAAGCCCATCAACCTCCTGTCTCACCGCAGCCTTATCAGTATAAAGCAGTACATACACTTGGCCTAGGTAGAGTTGGCCGTGAACTTAAGTAAGGAGCAGCTGCAGTACACTGTTCCCTAGCTATAAGACTGAATTATGTTCGTAAAAACAGAATAGTAAAGCATATAGCCAATTTATTATAACGGGGTCTGTCGGGCAGGCGTTCCTGCCAGCCACCACCACGCCGGGGCATTCTGGCCGTAATTTCACAACAAGCAAAGAAAAAAACATATACAATGAAAATTTATAGTGTAAAAATTAAAAAGAAACTCATTAAACAATGGATGGACGAAAATATTCATAGAAAACCCTATAATTAACAAATGAGCTGAAGGATAATGTTGACTCCATTCCTGTGGCTGGTGGGGGAGGGAATGTTGGTGACCCAGGGCTGGCTGGTGACAACTTTGCCCGGAACAAGTGAGGATTGCTTTGCGCTTCTTTAACACAGTGAAAAGTAATGTTTCCTGAAGGTATGATTTTTCATATAACACCTAGAAAGTCTTACCTGATCCTATAACCAATTACTAATACATTAACATGGAAAAACGATGTAGTGAAGCATGAAATAAACGAAGGGGTTGGCGAAGAGGTGGTGCTGGGCTGCTCTTCCTGAAGGAGCGCCACTATTTTTTTTTTTTTCCACTCGAGCCTCCTTGTGACTGATAATACCATTTCGTACACGAAGAGTAGTTTCCACGCACGGGGGGGGGGGGGAAGAGGTTACTTGATAATCTGGCCGTGAGGTGCACAGGGTATGGCAAGAGGAGAGAAGAGTACGTGGGGAGGAGGAAGATGGAGATGGATCTAGTCGGCAGGCGAAAGAGAGGAAGAGCTAAGAAAAGGTGTATGGATGCAATGAAGGAAGACGTGCTTGAAATGTGTCTGACTGAGGAACGCGAAGACCGTGCGCATTGGAGAAGGCTGAGCTGCTGTGGTGACCCTTGATGGGAGAAGCGGATTATCCAAAATGAGAATAGCAAATAATGTGCAGCAATATTGGATACTTGTTAAGGTGTGCAGTGAGGAAGCTGGTGGATGCACATTAAAGTTTTCTAGGAGTCTTCGAAAGAAAACCGTGATTTCATAAGATATCTGAAAGTGCACGCCAAAACAGGAAGAAAGCGTGACGTACAGTGAGAAGATGCACAGCGAGAGCCTGTTAGCAACACAAGCAAAACAAAACACGATTATGTAAAAATGCGAGAGGAACGGAGACGAATTTTCAGAATGTGAGCAAATGCAGAAAGAGAAGCTTAAATTGCTTTGAAAAATTATAAATTGTAAGTAGTAAATTACTTGTAAAAGCAAAGGATGAAGTACGATGAATTAAAGCTAGAAAAAAAATGCGAGAAAGTTAAAAATATGATTAAAGTAAAGAGTTAATTTCAACCAGATGAGATTTGGATTAAATTAAAAGATTTAGACCAAATGTTTTTGACCACAAATTCACAAAGTACAAAACACCACAATCTAAAATCTTTACAGCTCACGTATTACAAAATGGCAACTTCCAAGCCCAAGAAACAACGAATATACGAACACACATCACTAATCTATTGTGTGTCTGTACAAAGGTGGTGGTCAAGGGAAAGAAAAGACTGGGGAGACTGTAGTGTTTACTTGGACAGCGGAAAAGAAAGGCTTATGACGAATTACCATTCAGAAAATTGTTATAGAAAACGAAAACTTTTGGAGAGGGGCGTGGGAAATTATCTGAAAGAAGACGCACGCAACATATTGGTCCTTTAGTAATATAAGACATTTTCCTCAGCAGGGGTGGCTGGAGAAGTGAAGCCTCCGCCCGCCGCCGCCGCCCTTCCCTCGCTGCCACTGAAGCTGCAGCAGGGGACCCACGCGAACCAGTCCCAATTGTCTCGAATCAGTCCCGCTGCTTCATTCGTCCAAGGAGGTCAGTAGAGAGAGAGAGAGAGAGAGAGAGAGAGAGAGAGAGAGAGAGAGAGAGAGAGAGAGAGAGAGAGAGAGAATTACATCTAGTATTTGAATTAAGTTTTTGAGCTGGGTGTGTGTGTGTGTGTGTGTGTGTGTGTGTATGTGTGTGTGTGTTCAAGTTGATGTTATATTCTGGTCTTTACAGTTTTTCTTTCTTTCTTTCTTTTTTTTTCAATAAAGTGTTGTAAGCGAGTGCCAGCAAGGCCTATCGTTTATCTATCACGAGACACCTCCTCCTCCTCCTCCTCCTCCTCCTCCTCCTCCTCCTCCTCCTCCTCCTCCTCCTCCTCCTCCTCCTCCTCTTCCTCTTCCTCGTCTTCATTCCTCTCCTCATCTCCCTCCATCATTCAAATTCCCTTAAGTACCTTTTCTCGTGTGTGTGTGTGTGTGTGTGTGTGTGTGTGTGTGTGTGTGTGTGTGTGTACCGTAGCACCTTATCTAATTGGCATAATCAGGATACGAATCGAGTTACCTTCTAATTTTTCCTCCCTCCATCTCTCTCTCTCTCTCTCTCTCTCTCTCTCTCTCTCTCTCTCTCTCTCTCTCTCTCTCTCTCTCTCTCTCTCTCTCTCTCTCTCTCTCTCTCTCTCTCTCTCTCTCTCTCTCTCTCTCTCTCTCTCTCTCTCTATATATATATATATATATATATATATATATATATGTATGGATGTATGTATGTACCAGTCTATGTATGGAAAGGTCCGTCTTTATACTTTATGTATGTATGTATGTATATATGTATGTATGTATGTGTTTAGTATACTTATATGCAAGTGAACCAAATAACTTCATACATTATACAAAGAATACAAACAAATCACACGTATATTTAAACTGCATGGCGTCTTTAACAACCTTGAGAGAGAGAGAGAGAGAGAGAGAGAGAGAGAGAGAGAGAGAGAGAGAGAGAGAGAGAGAGGATGGTAGAGGGAGGTAGGGAGGGAAAGATGAGCACAGAAGGTGAGGGGAAGAGGAAGGAAGGAGGGAGGGGAGATGGAGGAAGGAAGATTGAAGGTAAAGGTTTAGGGGGAGAAAGGCAAGAGGAGGAAGGCGAGGAGGGTGAGCCTGAAGGCGTTATAATGTTGTCTGAAGAATGTCATTATGAGAGGAAAGTGTGTGTGTGTGTGTGTGTGTGTGTGTGTGTGTGTGTGTGTGTGTGTGTGTGTGTGTGTGTGTTGGAAGAATACATATATAATCTTTTCTCAGTGTGAAGTGTTGTGTGTACGCCACTTTCCACACTCCTTCTTTGGTTCAGTGAGTGTTACGCCGCTCATTAGCCAAGTAGCCACGGCCCCTCGCCTCCCGTCTGACGTAATTACAGCGCCACGTGATCGCCTTAGCGCTCTCAAATATGCGCGGAATACAGCCCATCGCGAGGTCAACGTTTTCACACACGCACTGCCTCCTGTAATTACGCAATGCTACATAAGCTATTTACTAGAAGCTCAGTACCAGACTTACCGCTGTTATCTTGTCTACACAAGTTAATTAACCAAGCTTGATTTCCCTTTATTTGATTTCCTTGGTTTCCTTGAGATTATGTATCCGCCTCTGTCTTTAAATCTCTCCGTCTGCCTGTCAGTTTGATGGTCTATCTGTCTGTCTGCAAGGTACGAGTATCTCAAAGTTATCTACAGATTTCAATGAGATTTTAGGAGAAGACGCGCCTTGGGCCAAGAAACAATTGATTAGATTTTGAGGCAGGTCCGAATATGTATGAGATTTCCTTTCTTTCTCGAGCAACCCAAGCAGATTTCCCTTCGCTGTAAGTCTCTGGGAAATATTCTTCACTTTTCACTTATCTGTTGTGCGGCCGAGAAGGTGCAAGTTCCCTGAATGCCTCGTAGCTGTTGTTGTTGCTGCTGCTGCTGCTGCACGAATCACAGACTTGTCCCTTATCAAATCCCCTACATTAAAGCATTCAAAGGGGGCTCCCCGCACGCCCCGCCAGACAGGTAGTGTGTTGCGGGGATATTTTCGCTCCCTGCTTGTTATTTTTGGCAGGTGAGCGTGAAGAAACACTCGGGAGGACGCAGGGAGGGGAGCCTTTGTGCTGAGGAGGACAAGCGCGGCGTTGGCAATCAGTCGATCCAAGTGTCCCCTGTGGCCTTGTGTGTGTGTGTGTGTGTGGGTGGGTGTGGGTGTGTGTGTCCCCGCCGGTGCATGGTGTCTGTATGACTTCCTTCCCGGGCGCGTCGGTCGTCTTTGGTGATTGGACCACAAGAAGACGTGCGTTGCCTTTCTTTTCAATATTTTTTCTCTCTCTTTACTCTTTGTCTCTCTTTTTTCCATATTTCATTTCATGATTACCAAGCGAGTGTCGAGTTCGTTTTACTGACGCGTGACATCGTGTGATGGATGCTCTCTCTCTCTCTCTCTCTCTCTCTCTCTCTCTCTCTCTCTCTTCTCTCTCTCTCTCTCTCTCTCTCCTCCTCTCTTCTCTCTCTCCTCTCTCTCTCTCTCTCTCTCTCTCTCTCTCTCTCCCTCGACCACAAAAATAGAACATCCGTTGGAAAATTAATCTCACTGAGTGGCCGTCGCCCTTGCCCTCCCGCGCCACACTGCCACGCCAGGCATGGCGGCCACCGTGACGCCAGCGCTGAAGCCACACCGCCGCCTTGCATTTACCTTGCCGCGGATTTAAGTGAGGAGAGAGAGAGAGAAAGAGAGAGAGAGAGAGAGAGAGAGAGAGAGAGAGAGAGAGAGAGAGAGAGAGAGAGAGAGAGACGAGAGAGAGAGAGAGAGAGAGAGAGAGAGAGAGAGACGTGGGTGCGTGCGTGCATCTGTGGCGTCACTTCTAAGCTCCTCTGGCGCCATCTACATTGCTTCTCGACCCCTATCCGCCTCCACCTACTCCGCCTCCGCACGCCGCCGCCGCCGCCACCTCCGCTGCCGCCGCCCCCACCCCCTGTATGTGTTGCCATGGCCACACACCGACGCTATATAGTCCATATGGCCGCCGCTACACACTCTGCGGACTTACACATGTTCATTTTACTACATACTCACACACACACACACACACACACACACACACACACACACACACACACACACACACACACACAGACACAGACACACATATACACACTCTCACACACAAGAAGACGCCGTCTCATTGTTTCCTCCTCCATGTGAAACCTTCAGAAGAAATGCAAGGGAGGGAGGGAGGGAGGGAGGGAGGGAGGGAAGAAAGGAAGAGGACGAAGGAAAGTTTAATGAGAAGAAAAAAGAAGAGCGGTTAGTTTCGTTTTCTTTTTCCTCCATTCCTCCTTTCTTTCGTATTTTTTTCTGTTTTTCCTACATTATTTTTTTCTGTTTTTCGATTATCTCATTTTTTTTAATTTTATTTTTTTTTCCGGCACTGCTACCTCTCTCGTGTCTCCCTTGCTTCTTATTCCTCCCTCCTCTTCTGTTTCTTCTCTCTCTCCCTCTCCCTCCCTCCCTCCCTCCTTTCCGACCCCCACCACGTACATTCTTTCTCCTTCGTCTTTTAGTCGTACACTTCCCATCCGACTTCTCTTCTGTCTTGTCCACACCTTTTGCTTCTTCACTTCATGTTTTTCTTCCTCTCTTCCTGTCTTCTCTTCCTTCTTCCTATACTTCTTTGTGTTTATTCGCTTGTTTCATTTTCCTTCACTTATTCCTTCCACGTTGCGTTTTCCGTTTCTCCACTGTTGTTTTTTTTCGTTTATTTTCTTTTTTTCCTTCCTTCCTTCCTTTCTTGGTTCGTTCGTTCGTTCGTTCGTTCGTTCCTTCCTTCCTTCTTTTCATATTGTTTCTCTGCCTTCATTCTTTCATTCCTTCCTTCCTTTCATCCTTCCATAATGTTTTTTTTCTTCCTCAGCAGCTTCCCATCCCTTCTTCCCTACCTTCCTTTCCTCTTTCAGCCTTCCTTGCTTCCTCCCTTCTTTTTTCCTTCCATCCATCCTTCCATACACGTGTCTTCCCGGGAACCCTTCGTCACCTCCTCCTCTGCCTCTCCTCTGCTCCTCCGGTCAGGTGTGATGTGGGTCGCCAGGTAGTCGTCACTCTACTCTATCTCTTCATTCAGTCTTGATGCGTCTTGCCGATACCACGACACATGCACTGGTGACTTGCACGCCTCTCCTTCCCTCATTCCATCCAGCCAGTCAGTCATCAAGTCAGCCAATTTTCCATGCATCTATTTTTCCTTCATTTCTTGTTTTATTTCTTCTTATTGCTTTTATTCGATTCGTTTTGTTATCTTTTATTTTCTGTTGCTGTTTTATCTTCGTTCCTGCTTCGTCTTTTCTTATTTTTTTTCTTCTTTCCTTTTTTTCTTTTCTTCCTTCCTTCCTTCCTTCCTTTTCTTTCTTGTCTTGTTTATGCCTTCATTTATTCGTTTTTCCTTCCTCCTTTTCTTCCTTTCATTTATTTCTTCATTTATTTTCCTTTCTTTCTTCTTTCCTTAATTTATTTGTTCATTCATTTTCTTTCCTTCTTTCCTTCCTTTTCCTCCTTCCTTCCTTATTTTATTTGTTCATTCATTCATTATTTTTTATTCCTTCCTTCCTTCTTCCATTTATTTCTTCAGGTATTCATTTTCCTTCCTTTTTCTTCTTTTATTTGTTCATTCATTCATTTCTTTTCCCTTCCTTTCTTCCTTCATTTCCCTTCCTCCCTTCCTTTATTCATTCATGCTTTCCATTTCCACTTCCTTTCTTCATTCCTTCTTTCCTTTGTTCATTCATTCATTTATTCATCCATTTACTCATTTTCTTGCCTTCCTTCGACCCGTCTCCTTATTTGTCTGTTCTGCTGTTATCTTTGTTCCTGTTCCCTCTTTCTCCTCCTCTCTCCCCTTCCTTCCTTCCTTCTTTCCTTCCCTCTAATGCATCCCTTCCATCCTCCTCATTTTCTACCACTTTGCCGTATCTCCGTCATTAATTAATTGCTTCCTCCCTTTTATTATCATCCTTTTACCTGACCATCTACCGTTCTCTGTCTCTTTCCTTTCTCCCTCCTTCTCATCTTCCTCTCTTTCTCTCTTCCTCTCTTTTAGCACAAGGGTATCTTCCTCATTTTCAGTTACTCAGTCTTTATCATCTTTATCTTCCTTCCTTCCTTCCTTCCTTCCTTCCTTCGTTTTCTTCTCTTATTTCCTTTCCTTCTTTTCTTCCATGCTTTTTATTCTTTCAACCCTTTTTTATCACTATATCCACCGTGCATATCTTTCTCCCTTTTTGTGAAGCTTTCGTTTAATCTTTATGTCCTCTCTTCCTTCCTTGCTCTCAACACTCCTCTTCCGTATTTTCTGTTTCATCCATCTTTCTGTTAGACATTTTTTTCATCATTCCAAAGTTCTATCTATCCTCTTCTCCTTTATTCCTTTCTTCATTTCTTCCTTCCTGCTTCCCTTCTTTCTTTCCTTTATTCTCTTCATCCTTCCTTCCTTTTTAAGATAATTCTTCCCTCTTTCTCATTTTCCTCCATCCATTCATGTTTTCCTCCTGTTAAGCTTTATTTCATTAATCCAGACTTCCGTTCATTCTTCCTTTCTTCCCTCCTTTCTTCCTTCTAATACAGCTTTCCTATTCTATTTCTTTTTCTCATTATCCTACACACATCCATGTCTTCCTCTCTCTGTTAAGCAGTCTTTCATTCACCTACCGCTTCCCTCCTTCCTTCCCTCCTTACCATTCTTTTCTTCCTTCCTTTTAATCTAACTTTTCCCTCCTCTTCATTTTCTAACGCCTTCCTTTCTTTTCACCTCTCCTTCCTTCTTCCCTTCCTTCCCTTTCCTTCCTTTCTTTTCATATAACTTTCCTCTTCCCCTTATTTCCTAGCACTCATCCATATCTTATTCTTGTAACAATTATCTCCTCCTCCTCCTCCTCTTCCTTCTCATTCTGTCACTTCCCTCCTCCCTCTTTTACCATTCCTTCCTCTCTCCCTCACTCATTTTTCTCCGCTCTCCAGCCAACGGGAGTCGCGGCGAGTCACGTGGAAGCGACCTTTCTCCAGGGACCAGGAACAATTTTCACTTAGGACGTTAGGGAAGCCGAGTAATGGCCAAGGGAGGAGGGAAGGAGAAGGAAGGACAGAGGGAAAGTAAAAGAAGCCTATGCTGTAAACCAACTTCGCTACGTAACTTGTTCACACTTGCTTCACTCACTCCCTCTCAACTTGGCTTGCTTTGTATCGCCTCCTGGTTTCCCTAGTTACTCTTATCGAAGGTGAAGTGAGGGAAGCGCAAAGATAGGAAAAAGTAATGGTGTACGAGTAAGTAGTAGTAGTGGTGGTAGTAGTAGTAGTAGTTGTAGTGTAAAGGATAGAAGGGGAGGAGGAGGGGAAAGAAAAGTGGCTGATGGGATACTGGTAAAAAGTGTGAGTAAAGAACCTCCTTGACTACACTATCTAAGGCAAATCCCAGCATGTGTATGTACAGGAGCAACAGCAGTAGTATTATCCAGTATTTTCATCAACGTTTCAGCATTTTCTTTCCCTTCCCTAGTCGCACCTGAGGGTAAAGTTAAGCCCTCCGTGTTCTTCTCACTCTCCGGCACATCTCCACTTCTCAGCTGGTGATGGCGAGCCGTGAATGGTGCTCTGATTACCTTTCTGGATTGAATGGCGACCGTCACCGAACTCACCGTGCTGTGGGGACGATCCAAGCTGCGGGGTGGAGGGCCGCCTGGTGAGGGGCGCCGCGGGGAGTGCCGGGTGATTCTGTGCTCCTCGTTTACTGGGCGGGGTTGTAGTGTAGCAGGGAGACTAACCACTGCTGCTGCTAATAATAATAATAATAATAATAATAATAATAATAATAATAATAATTTTACTATTACTACTATTACAGGTGTTTTTGTTACTGCTGCTGCTGTTGTTGCTACTGTTACTACTTCTGTTACTGCTACTGTTACTGCTATTATTATTATTATTATTATTATTATTATTATTATTATTATTATTATTATTATTATTATTATTATTATCATCATCATCAACATTATTATTGCTGGTGGTGGTGGGGTTCAGTCAGGCTTCTGAGTCCAGGCCGGAGTCTTCACAGTTCACAAGTTGACAGGTGGTGTCACTGTTATCCTGTCCATCTCACCAATGCGAAAGTTAACCTGTCACTTTCACTCTTTTACTCGTATCTCTTTCAATGGCAAGCTTTGGAACTCTGCCTATTTATTTATTTTTTTTCTCTCTCTTTCTCTCTTTCTCTTCTTCCTCTGATTCCAACTGTATCAAGAGAAGAGTATCAACCTATCGCCTGAACTAAATTGTCCTACACATTAGAAACCTTTTCCTGTTTTCAGGGGAGGTGGTTTAGTTTGGCGGTTTCATTTCTCTCTCCATTTCTTTGATTTTGGCAGGCCTTCTCACTTGAAGAAAACAAACACACTGCTAATGCTAATACAACATTAACAAACAGCAACAAAAACAATGACTACTACTACTACTACTATAGCTACTACTACTACTACTACTACAGCTACCGTAACGCCTCGTGTTTTGAGACACTGAAAGATTGATCGAGAGGGGGGCAAGGTGAGGTAGCAGGCGGGCATTGAACCCTGGCTACCGGCGATAACACGATTCCTTCTTGTTACCGACCAGACCTTAGATGATCACTTCGCCCCTGAGGGATTGCGTTCCGTCATGACTGTCTTGCTTCAATATTGCCATTCCTGCTACTACTACTACTACTACTACTGCTACTACTACTACTATTGCTGCTGCTGTTGCTGTTGCTGTTGTTGCTGCTGCTGCTGATCTTGCTGTAGCTGTTACTATTGCTCCACTTCTTTTCTTTTCTTCTTCTCCTTCTTTTTCTTTTTTATTTTGTCTTCTTCTTCTTCTTCTTCTTCTTCTTCTTCTTCTTCTTCTTCTTCTTCTTCTTCTTCTTCTTCTTCTTCTTCTTCTTCTTCTTCTTCTTCTTCTTCTTCTTCTTCTTCTTCTTCTTCTTCTTCTTCTTCTTCTTCTTCTTCTTCTTCTTCTTCTTCTTCTTCTTCTTCTTCTTCTTCTTCTTCTTCTTCTTCTTCTTCTTCTTCTTCTTCTCCGTTTCCATTTCATCTTTTACTACTACTACTACTACTACTAATACTACTACTACTACTACTACTACTCGGCTTCTATTCCCCGTGGATGCACAGAAGTGGCCCATTGCATATTGATTACCAGATGGCTGTGTCAGATTTCTCCTATAGCGTTGGCGGTGATGGCGTTAGTGCTAGTGGTGGTGGTAGTAGAAGTGGTGGTGGTGGGTGTGGTTGCTTTGGTGTTGTAGTGGTGTAATGGCGTATTGTGGTGTATCGTGATGATGATAATGTTATTCCTTTTAATCATGGTGTTGGTGGTAGTAGTAGTAGTAGTAGTAGCAGCAGCAGTGTTCCTTGTCATCATTGTGGTAGTTTTATCCTCATGCTGAAACTGAAATTTTAAGGGAAAAAAATCAAAAGAGTCATAAAAAGCTGCATTAATTTCCCGCACATTTTCCAATTCATGCATTTGTCAGCCAGCCATGATACATTTAGCACACCGCTCTTCACCTGAAAGAGGAAAATTAACCCCAGTGCAAAATTAAGAAATTAATATGATATGAACGAAATTTTTCATAGTACTGTTGTATTTAAAAATGCGTTCCTTCCTGCATCGAAGTATTATTTGTTTATATGTATGATTATTTTTATTTTCGAAGTATTTAATAACAAAATGTGTTCACTCCCTTTTCTTCTTAGCGGGGAGATTATTCTTTCAGTTTTCAGTTTGTATCTTTGAGGACAGTGTTGTGTGGATACGCTCTCTGGTGCATCCTGTGGAGTGGAAAAAGTGTGTAGATGCTTGTGGATGCTTGTAAAAACTCCACACATTGCTTCTGGTACTGCTAATTGTTTCGTGTCGCAGTGAAAGGGTTAAGGCGGAATATACAGGGGGATATTTCAAGGACGGGTGTATAGTTACGTTGTGCACTCCCCCACGCATCACCAGGGAAGGCGTGCATGTGGTGGAGCATTTACTGCACACCCCTTCACGCTATCTTGCAGCGCCGAGACTTAAACAATGTAAAAATCTTGGTGTTCTGTTTCATCTTTGCCGCCGTCTATTTGTGGATACCTTTCATGCACTCTGGTATTCGTCTTATTGCTGTTTCATTATTGTTTTCGTCTCATGCACATTTCAAGGTCACATTCCGGTAACAATATGAACAACATGAATAATAAAAATAAGCAGAAAAGATGGAAAGATAATGAAGGGAAAGAAATATTATGTTGGCACTCTTTCGTGTGTGTGTATGTGTGAAAGAGAGAGAGAGAGAGAGAGAGAGAGAGAGAGAGAGAGAGAGAGAGAGAGAGAGAGAGAGAGAGAGAGAGAGAGAGAGAGTGTGTGTGTGTGTGTGTGTGTGTGTGTTTGTGTTATGCTTCTACACCACAAGTCACGTTCTTGTCACCATAAGATAACAATTCTCCCAACACACACACACACACACACACACACACACACACCGCAATATGTAACCTTGAAATGCGCATGAGACGAAAACAATAATGAAATAGCAATAAGACGAATACCAGAATGCATGACAGTTATCCACAAATAGACGGCGGCAAAGATGAAACAGAACACCAAGATTTTTACATTGTTTAAGTCACGGCGCTGCAAGATAGCGTGAAAGGGTGTTCAGTAAATACCCCGCCACATGCACGTCTTCCTGGTGATGCGTGGTGGAGTGCACAACGTAACTATACACCCGTCCTTGAAAGTGAATATCCCCCTGTATATTCCGCCTTAACCCTTTCACTGCGACACGAAACAATTAGCGGCATCAGAAGCAATGCGTGGAGTCTTTACAAGCATCTACAGGAAATTTAGCGATGAAAAAGAATACATTTTGCAATTTCTTCCCAGTTCCAAGATTGGATGTGGCTGTAGAACAAGTAAAGATGTCTGAGAGTGATTGGTAATTAGAGAAAGGTATACCAAGTGGCAGTCAAAGGGTTAGAGTATTCCCCTTCCCCGGAGAAACAACAATAATAATAATAATAATAATAATAATAATAATAATAATAATAATAATAATATTCCTTACCTCCGTTATGAATTGTGTTGTGTTGCTTGAGGTTAAGTTGTGGAGGTTTATTATACGGTATACTAAGAGGAAAGTACTATAAATTTTCCCTCGTCCTGCAGGTGAATATCCCCATTATATTCCATCAGCAGTATCTCCCGACAAAATAATACCCCTTACCTCCATTATGAATTACATTAGGTTAGGTTAGAGTGTGGTGATGTATAAGAGTCTGTGTTGGGAAGAATATACCTCACGTGAATATTCCGCATCACATTCCATCAACAACACTTCCCCTGAAAAAAAAAAAAATATATATATATATATGTATCTTTCATCTCCATTATAAATTAGGTTACGTTAGGTAAGGTTTCGCTGTGGTGATTAATCATAGGAGGCAATTATTTTTCATGAATTCTTTGTGGATAGACTCTACAGATATGCGTAGATTATACTGTTTCACCAACTGTGCCTGTGATTGTGCTCTATAAGGACACGCGAATATGGAAACACTCACCATTTAATGCTTACACTCGTCTTACACCACGCATTTCCTTCTTATTTATGGTCAAAAGCCTGGCACTGTAACGTTGCATTTCTAACAAAACCCTTGTCAGTTGTAAGCTACCAGGTGAAGCAAATGAATACGATCTGTTATCCTACAGTTAATTAAGTAATGGGCTTGTGTGGAAATATAGCGTTAGCCTGTAGCACGTTAGAAAACAAGACTGGAACACACACACACACACACACACACACACCAGTCAGCAAATGAGAGCATCAGTCAGTGGCAGTGTTACCATGTTCTCGTGACATCAAGTTGCAGAATTACTGTGATAGACCTTGGTGGAGCAGAGCATAATGAAAGTGAAGCAGCTGACCTTTGTTTGAGTTTGCCTGGTGAACGTAGATTGGCAAGCTCCTCTCACATAATCCTTAAAAAAAAATAAATAAATAAATAAACAAAAGAATGAATAAATGCCTAATATGTAAATAAGCTGTAAACTTTTGATTCGTTTCCAGATATATTTAATAACTTTCACTCGGATAGAGGGAGGAACGAGTAAACCTTGTTGTAATGAAATATATACGCTTGCTTTCTCGGAGCTTGATGACCTAATGATGTTTATGTTCGTGTTTTCTCAAGTGAGTGATCGATGTGGAGGGAGAGGGAGATGTATCCAGGCAACCACAGAAAAGAAAAATCAATGTCTAGCAGAATATTGATTAGTGTGATGAAAGAAGGCATTATAGGCAGTGAAGTTTGCAACACACACACACACACACACACACACACACTCTCTCTCTCTCTCTCTCTCTCTCTCTCTCTCTCTCTCTCTCTCTCTCTCTCTCTCTCTCTCTCTCTCTCTCTCTCTCTCTGTGTCTGTGTCGTAATTAGCAAATGTATTTCACATCGCTTGCAAAAGATAAAGAGAAAAGTGCAATGTTTATGTTTATCCTTTTATATTCTCTCTCTCTCTCTCTCTCTCTCTCTCTCTCTCTCTCTCTCTCTCTCTCTCTCTCTCTCTCTCTCTCTCTCTCTCTCTCTCTCTCTCTCTCTGAAGGTGACATGGACGTCCCTAATCTTAATTATTTTTCGGCCAGGTATTTTTAACACCTTTTCCTCTTTCCTCCTCCTCCTGCTCCCTCTCTTCCTCCCTCCCTCCTTCCCTCCATTCCTACCTACCTCCTACTACTACCTTCCCCGTCTCTCCTTTCCATCACACCTTTCTTCCCTCCCTCCCTCCCTCCCTCTCACACGCTCTTTTCCTACTCTCATTCTCAAGATTCCTCTCTCCCTTCCTCTTTTTCTTTCTTCCTCTCTCCCTTCCCTCCCTTCTTTCCAGTTATACATTCCTAGTTGGTCTTCATGCTCTTCCACTCCTTTCATGATTCGCTCTTTGAACTTCCCTTCCTCCTCCTCCTCCTCTCCTCCTCGCCGCTTGATGTTGGTTCTTCCTTTGTGTTCCTTTATGCTCCTTCCTTCTCCCCCATCCCCATTCACTTTTCTGTTTCACTTTTACCTGTCTCTCGCTCTCCTCTCTGTGGGAAGTGGAAAGATAGATTAACTTGCAGACAAACAGGTAGACAGATAGATAAGTGGACAAGTAGCCCGAAAGAGAGAGAGAGAGAGAGAGAGAGAGAGAGAGAGAGAGAGAGAGAGAGAGAGAGAGAGAGAGAGAATCACCATGGAGACGGAGGAGGCGTGGGAGGGAAGGGGAGCAACGGAGGGTGAGATTGAGAGAGTGAGGGAGGTAGGCAGGGAGTGGGAGGGGAGGGAGGGAGAGGGAGAGGGAGAGGGAGGAAGGTAAAAGAGAGGTGAGGGACTGTTCAAGTACACACACACACACACACACACACACACACACGGTGGCGTAGTGAAACGGGCATTTTAAGTGACAGTTTGCTCTATACAATGTACTTATAAACTCTCTCTCTCTCTCTCTCTCTCTCTCTCTCTCTCTCTCTCTCTCTCTCTCTCTCTCTCTCTCTCTCTCTCTCTCGCTCTCTCTGCAGATGGGCGCGGCCTCCTGCTGGTACTCCTTCGTGGTGGCCATGGCGATCGTGTTGTCCTGCTGGCCTCAGTGAGTTACCTCTCTCTCTCTCTCTCTCTCTCTCTCTCTCTCTCTCTCTCTCTCTCTCTCTCTCTCTCTCTCTCTCTCTTTCTCTGTATTTGTGTCTGTCTTTCGCTTTCATTCCATCCGTTCATTTTCTACTTAATTTTGTCTTTCTTTCATTCACTCTCTCTATTTTATTTATTTTTTTTCCTTTCTAGAAATGTTTGTTCGTTTTCATATCGCCTGCATTTTACCGACTCTTTTATTTCCTCACCTGGTCTTTTTTTTCACGTTTGTTTGTTTTTTTCCATGCTGTCACTCATTCTTTCTTCCTTTTCATTCTGTCTGTTTTGTCCGTCTGGCTTTTAAACCTCGTCTGCCTGTCTGTCTGTTGTCTGTCTGTGCCTGTCTGTGTCTGTTTCTTTGTTTGTTTGCCTTGCGTATGTATGGATTTGCTTGTTTTATGCATCCTCTCTCTCTCTCTCTCTCTCTCTCTCTCTCTCTCTCTCTCTCTCTCTCTCTCTCTCTCTCTCTCTCTCTCTCTCTCTCTCTCTCTCTCTCTCTCGCTTAACTCTTTCTTCATCCATTTGTCTATTTCTTTATCTACTTATCTCTTTATGTCTGTTTATTTGTCCGTTTTTTGCATGTCTATCTGTCTGTCTGTATGTATGTGTGTCTGAGTATTAGTTTAGTTCTCTTGACTATCTATCTGCCTGTTATCTGTCCACCCTTCTATCTGTAAGTCTTTTGTTTTCTTTCAGCCTTTCTGCCTGTCTGTCTTCATATCGTTCTGCTCATATTTCTTTGTATCTCTTTTGTCTATCTGTCTATTTATTTACGTATGTGCAAGTGTATGTGTTTGTCTGTGTGTCCACTTCCCAGTTTTCGCTTTTTCTGGATATTTGAATGTATGGTATACCCTTCTCTTTCTTGTCCCTGCTGGTCTATTTATAAACCTGCTTGAATGCATCCCTGCCTCTCCTTCTGTCTGGCTTTCTGTGTATTTGTCTATCTTTATCTCTCCGTCTCTGCTTACACGTAAATATATCTAGTATTTGTCTCAGGCCGTGTGCGTG
Source organism: Scylla paramamosain (assembly GCF_035594125.1). NCBI lineage: Eukaryota > Metazoa > Arthropoda > Malacostraca > Decapoda > Portunidae > Scylla > Scylla paramamosain. Next base: position 5,104,903 of record NC_087167.1, on the reverse strand, counting down.
TTTTGAGCCGTCTGTGTGTGTGTTTTCCTGTCTTTCTGTTTACCTGCTTGCCCCTGTCTGTCTTGCTCTCTGTCTGCATGTCTGTCTCCTTATTTCACTTTCCGTGCCTCACTTTACATGTTCTTATTTCCATTCCTCTTACGTCCTCCCTCCTTTGTCTTCCTCACAGGTGCGCATCTCACTCTCTTATACTCTCTCTCTCTCTCTCTCTCTCTCTCTCTCTCTCTCTCTCTCTCTCTCTCTCTCTCTCTCTCTCTCTCTCTCTCTCTCTCTCTCTCTCTCTCTCTTGCTGCGTGTGAGATGTTTTAACTATAGCATCATTTATTATTATTATTATTAGTAGTAGTAGTAGTAGTTAGTAGTAGTAGTAGTAGTAGTAGTTGTTGTTGTTGTTGTTGTTGTAGCAGCAGTAGTAATAGTAATAATAGTAGTAGCAACAGTGGTAGTACCAGTAATAGTAGTAGTAGTAGTAGTAGTAGTAGTAGTAGTAGTAGTAGTAGTAGTAGGAGTTGTAGAAGTTGTTGTTACTATTCTTATTGTCATTGTTGTTGTACCATCCCAACCATAATCATCAATATTCCTCCTCCTCCTCCTCCTCCTCCTCCTCCTCCTCCTCCTCCTCCCTCCCTCCCTCCCTCCCTCCCTCCCTCCCTTCCTCCCCCTCATCACCATCACCTTTGTCGCAGCTCTAGGAATCATCCCTGGCATTGCATCCATTCCAGCCTGCCCTCCTGTTTTGAGATGGCATTATACTCAGCTGAAAGGCGACTTGCTACCCTCTCATGTCGCTCGTTAAGGTAGTAATACTTATCTTCTTTGTTGACAGGGCGGCGTCCTCGGAGCTGTACAGGTGAGTGAGTGAAGTCAGTTGCTGAGGTAGTAGTTTGTATTATAAGACTCTTTGCTTTCTCCCTCAAGACTGTTTTCAAATGCCACATAGGTGATTAGCCAGTTTCTCCAGTGTGTTTCTCCTGTTAATAACTTAGATATTTTGTTAATCTATCACTAGAACCGTTCAGTCATCCTTATAAACCAGTCTAACCTCAACTACAGCCTCCTGAAAGTTGTCTGGGTGTGGCGCAGAAGTGTCTAGATTATGTAATGGATGTGCAGATGGTGACAGTGGGAGGATATGTATGTGGTAATGTCTGTTTTGATGAAGCCTGCGAGGAAGGAAGGAATGAAGGAAGGAAGGAAGAGAGGAAGGAAGCGTGCAAGGTCAGTTTAGATGTCTTGGGAGTGTGTATACCCGTGGCCTGAGGGAGGGAGAATGCGTGTGAGTATCAATGCTGTGGGAATAGAGGCGAGGCGTGGGCAGGGGGTGTTTGTGTGGAGAGGGAAAGTTATTATGCTTGATTATGATACGGAATAGATGGATGAATGGCCACATGGTAAATAGATAGACATATAAAGGCAGAAGATGTATTATAAGAGTGAATGGACTGAGAGAGAGAGAGAGAGATGGTGGAAGGAGGCAAGAAAGTGGTGATGACTGGCGGTGGTGAGCGAAGCAGTGATGATGGTGGCTTAATATGTTTCCTTGAGCCCAGGGAGGTCCTGTTAATAAGTCCCGTCCTCTCATAACTCAGCAGGTGGAAGTAATAATATTTGATCGATCTCCTCTCAAACCAGCCGTGTGTGTCTCCCTTTCCACATCATTGGCCTGAGTAATAATGTTTGGCTGATGCATTATTCAGTCTCAAATACAAGCTGGAAATAAACCTAGTCCACCTTTTTTTCCCTTAACTTTTTATTTTCCCATTTTCGTCTCGGTGTATTGAGTATTTTGGAGAAAGTGATGATATTTTAGTTGCCGCATCGCTATCCAGTCTGAAATGCGAGCTGGAAATAGTCTCATTTCACTTGGGCGATTCCACTTGGTTGGGTAAAATAATGTTAATGTTTCATGGCAGTGTTTCTCTCAGCGTCGCGTATCATCAGAAAATAGAGGGACGGTGATCAGCGAGACCAGTCGACCTTGATTACTCAGCCGGTGACTTGTGCAACAAAGAGATGGACTTGCAACGCAGCTCGGGAGGTTAGGCAATGATGGGAAGCTTCTGTATCTCATCTTGCATTTGCTTGTGATAAATGTTCGCGAAAAGGAAATTACACGCTGTGTTCTTTGTTTGTACACAGAGAACGACTAATAAAAAGAAAAATGCGGACAGAAAGAGCACCATGATTAGTTTTTCCTTCTGATAAACGTTCGCGAAAAGGAAATCATGTGCTGTATTTTAGTTTGTACACAGAGTATGACTGGAAAAAAAGGAGGATGCGAAAGGGAATCGTATTAACCTAACCTGCCCTTATGATAAATGTTTACAAGAGGAAATTAGGTTCCAGTATTTTTGTTTATACACGGGAATGACTGATAAAAGAAAAAAAGAAAAATGCGAGAGAAAACTATCAGCATCATATTTTTTTTCTTTTTATTATGGTAAATATTTACAAAATTAAATTGGGTCCTGTATATTTTTCTTGTATACATAAAATGAATAATAAAGATGCGGAAAAGAAAAAAAAAGCTAATTATATTTCCATATGGTAAACGTTCAAAAAAATTTAGACCCCGTGCTTTTGTTTATACGACTGACGAAAAGAGGAAAACGCCAAAACAAACCGTATCAGGGTCAGCTTATGATACGATTAGCTTATGATAAATGTTTACTACGTACGTTTTTTTTCTTATACACAGAGAGCAGCTGATGAACGTGCGAAAAAAAAAACTATCAAATTTTCCTTATGATCAGCGTTCAGGAAAGGAAGTTAGACCGTCTTTTCTTTTTCTTTTCTTGTACACAGAGAATAACTAATAAAACACGGGAGAAAACCGTACTGACATCAACCTTCCTTATGATAAACATTTACAAAAAGGAATTTAGACTCTATTCTCTCGTACACAGACAATGACTGACACAACACTAACCTCTTTCCTTTCTCTTTGCCTTCCAGAAAATCCCACAGCGATAGCAACGGCGGCAGTAGCTACAAATATACTAATTACCACACCTATGATAACTACGGGTAAGGATTACGCCCACGCCCAGAGCAAGGCTGTAGAATGTAAACACTGCTGGGCTTGTGGGTGTGTGTGTTGAAGGGTGTGTGGGTGGAAGGGTGTTTGTGTATACCTATTAAAGCTTGTGTACGTAGCGGGTGTGTCTAAATCGAGGATGTGGTGAAAGCTGTGTGTTGTGTGTGTGTGTGTGTGTGTGTGTGTGTGTGTGTGTGTGTGTGTGTGTGTGTGTGTGTGTGTGTGTGTGTGTGTGTGTGTGTGTTTGTGTGTAGATTTATGTAGGTATATACTCGTGGTTTTTTTTTATTTATTTTATTTTATTTATTTATTTATTTATTAATTTATTTGTGTATGTGTGTGTGTGTGTGTGTGTGTACGTAAGATTATATTAAGAAGTTTAAGATTATTTTTATCACATACACATCCACACACACACACACACACACACACACACACACACACACACACACACACACACACACACACACACACACACACACACACACACACACACACACACACATGTAAAATATCGTTATTAATAAATTGTTCCTGATATGCAGTTTTATTCACCGTGTCCGCTGCATGTCACACACACACACACACACACACACACACACACACACACACACACACACACACACACACACACACACACACACACACACACACACACACACACATAGAAAAATATATTATTGGTTTTGTTGACGCACGCTGGTGAACGTTTGCTTTGTTTGCACGCCCCTGGAAACATTATGTACTGTTGATGAAGTACACAACCACGCACGCACGCACATTTATCATATATCAGATAAAAGAAGAAAAAAAGAGTGAACATCTGAATGACACCGAACTTAATGCATTTGGGAGTAAATAAATAATCTCTCCCTCCCTCTCTCTCTCTCTCTCTCTCTCTCTCTCTCTCTCTCTCTCTCTCTCTCTCTCTCTCTCTCTCTCTCTCTCTCTCTCTCTCTCTCTCTCTCTCTCTCTCTCTCTCTCTCCCCACCCCTACTCCTTCGCTACTCCACTCTCCCTCCTCCCTTCCTTCCTTACCCCACTCTTCCACCCACCCATCCCTCCCCCTCCCCCTTCAGCGTTGGGACCCGTCGAAGTCCAGCCACTCCTGCAACCAACCACCGCATGAGGGAGAAGAAGCTGCTGGACATTATCCTCGGAAACGGAACCTATGACAGGAAGATCCGCCCCTCCACCGTGGACGACAAGGGTGAGAGAGAGAGAGAGAGAGAGAGAGAGAGAGAGTTAAAAAGAGGGAAGGGGGAATAAGTCGCAGGGAAAGTATAGATGAAGAGATTGAGAATTAATTGGAAGGAGAGTGTGGAAAAGTGTGTGTTAGATAGAGTTGAGAGAGAGAGAGGCAAACTGTACACAGGAAGAGGAAAAAAAGAGAAAAGAGGAGGAATGCACGCAGTAGTGGCTGTGTGTGTGTGTGTGTGTGTGTGTGTGTGTGTGTAGGGAAGGAAAAATAGAGATATGGATGAAGGACAGGAAAAGGTTAGAAAAGAGAAAACGTCGAGTGAGATAAAGGGCGAAGGTAAGAGAGACAGAGAGAGAGAGAGAGAGAGAGAGAGAGACGATTTGTTGTGGAAAAGTTTGATTGTTGATGTTGTTGTTGTTGGTGGTGGTGATGGTGGTGGTGGTGATGATGATGTGCAAAAGTGTATTTCACTATTCACCCATCACCACCACTACCGCTACCTTTACCTTTACCTTCACTCTTATCACCTCTACCAACCACTCACTGTCTTTTCTACCAACATTACATCACTTTCTCAACCACCACTACCACCACCACCACCAGTAAGAGTATGGAAGTCAATAAAAGTCTTCCTCCCTTCCTCAGGTTCCCAGGAGATGAACTACACGAAGGTCATCATCAACATCATGATTCGTTCCATCAACAAGATTGACGACTACCACATGGTGAGAGCGAGAGAGAGAGAGAGAGAGAGAGAGAGAGAGAGAGAGAGAGAGAGAGAGAGAGAGAGAGAGAGAGAGAGAGAGAGAGAGAGAGAGAGAGAGAGAGAGGATGTTTGCTCGAATGTGTAGAATTCCTTTTTCGTTACTCTCTCTCTCTCTCTCTCTCTCTCTCTCTCTCTCTCTCTCTCTCTCTCTCTCTCTCTCTCTCTCTCTCTCTCTCTCTCTCTCGCTGCGTGTGTGTTACATAAAATTAATTCTAAAAATGTGTTCAAATAGGCAAATATTATGAGTTATTGTGATCATGCTGTAAAGATGTGATGATGTAATGTGTGTGTGTGTGTGTGTGTGTGTGTGTGTGTGTGTGTGTGTGTGTCTGCCTTGTGATGTTCCTCTGCGCTGCGATGTTCTGGTCCTCATGCTGTTGTGATGTGAAGCTTCTATTTTTTATGTATCCCTCTAGTTTATGTAGCTCTCGTTGTTTAGTGCAGAGAAATTTTTTTCATTTAATCCTCTATATTATTATTGGTATATTTTTACTTACAACCTGAAGTTATGCATTTTTTTTTCCTGCGTTAATTTTCGTCATAGAGGTTGCTGCATTGCATACGTAGTGTTTCCTTTACTAATTCTCCGTTTTCTGTGACCGAGTGGTGAACTATGATGTGGTAGTGGCAGAGTGATGTGTGTGATGCTGGTAGTGGTGGTGGTGGTGGTGGCTAAGTGGTGTGTGTGTATGTGTGTGTGTGTGTGAGTGAGTGAGATGATGGTGCTGATATTTCATCCGTCTTACTCAGCGTGGCGGCTTGACACTGTATGCATTGATCTTTGTACCTCAGTGTTGCTTGTTAAGTGAATGTATTATGCTGTGTGCACTACATTCACCGTGTGTTGGAAGATGACGTACGTAACTCAAGCGTATATTCTGAAACACTTTGCTCTCTCACCGCGACTATTTTCAAAGGCCACTGAGATAATTTGCCGAGTTTCCAAGAGTGTCCTCCCCGTTAATAATGTAGAAATATTGTTTATCCGTCGCTAGAATCATTAACACACCCATATAACTTCAGCTAGAGTCTTTTGAATGTAGTGGAGGTGCGCGGAGAAGTTTCAGAATATGGTCGTCAGACTTACCAGAATCTTGGATCTTAATCTTGTTTGTTACAGGTGACGTGATTGTTTACAAATCAGTACATGCATTGTCAAACTTTTCGGCGTCTTATCATAACTACTTTCAACAGACTATAGTGTAAATAATTTGGATTCTCAAGAGTGTTTTTTGTGATTCTACAGATATTTTAATTAGGATTGTGCATCACCATCGAGACAAAACATCCTTGGTAACTCTGCTGATAATTTCTGTGGTTTTTCAAGGAAGTCCTGATGAGAGAACAAAACGTTCCAGGGCACAAGTTTATAACGGCAACTCTTTAAAGCGAAAAACGAAAAATATACGATCTTTTCTTCTCTTTTTTGAACGGTGCTTAGATTCATCACATTTATTTTATCTTTTTTTACATTTCTTAGGTTCCCGTGAGCCGTCAAAAGTTGTCAGTTATTCATATTAAACACAGTCCCTAAAACTAAGAAACGGCATCACTTTTCATTGAGTTGCGGTGCATGTTGTGGTGTGACATAAGTTTGTGTTGCTTGAGTGTTGCTGTGTCATTGTCCTGCGAGTGGAATACTTACTACTGTGTTGCTGTCAAGTGTTGCTGTTTCCAGTGTGTTGCGGAGCCGTGTGTGTTGCGCCATTGTGTTAGCGCCTCAGTGTTGCTATGGTGCTGGTTGTGTTGCAGCGTTGCGTGTGGTATCACGGCTCTCTGAGGCAGTGCATGGTGGCGCCCTTTGCATCGCTAGTGTTGCTGTGGCTTTGTGTTTGTGAGTATTGCTGCTGAGTGAAGTGGTGGCGGTGTGATGCTTAATGCGTAGTGTTCGTAAGTGTGTTGCTGTGTGCTGTACTGTGATGGTGATATGTGGTATATATTAATAACTATCTCTCTCTCTCTCTCTCTCTCTCTCTCTCTCTCTCTCTCTCTCTCTCTCTCTCTCTCTCTCTCTCTCTCTCTCTCTCTCTCTCTCTCTCTCTGTGCCGCAGGAATACAGCGTACAGATGACCTTCAGAGAACAATGGAAGGACGACAGATTGAAATACACCAACGAGGGAGGTGAGACATACTAACATGCAGATTAATACAGGCAGACATACAGACAGACAGACAGGCAGACAGATTTATGGACCACAATCATTTCCACTTTACTCACCACCATCACTATCACCACCAAATCTCATTACATTTTACTCACTCCTACCACCACCACCACCACCACCACCAGCCTTCCCAGTCATCCCCCACCAGTCTTCCCCAAAACAACCCAACCTGTACTGTAAGGTGGGATTCGAACCTGGAGTTTCCTGGTAGACGCGCCAATGTATCTTTCAAAGGCAGGAGAGGAATTGGAGATAGATGAGGGGAAAGAAACGAAGTGGGGTATTTGACGAGAGGAGAGGAATAACCCTTGATTTTTCTGTTTCCTTTGTCTACCTGTTGATATCGAACGCCCTTACCTCCTCCTCCCACACACACACACACACACACACACACACACACACACACACACACACACACACACACACACACACACACACACACACACACACACGGTCATGCACAGTGTGAGAGCCTTATCTCAGCGGGAAAAGGACCATCACCACACCATACTGCACATAACCCCAACTTGAGTCTTGATTTGCGCCTGTCATATCATATGTCACGTTTTCTGTCGAATTCAAAGTGAAGGGGAAAACGCGTGAGATTGTGAAGGACGGGGTCATCTGGGTGATGTTAAAGAAGATGTACTGGATATCCATCAGCGTCACTGCCACCATTACTACACCGTCACCACCACTGCCTCACCGTCACCACCAATGCCTCTCCATCACCACTACTACTACGTCACCATTACTGCCTCACCGTCATCACCAATGCCTCTCCATCACCATTGCTACACCGTCACCACCACTGCCTCACCACTACACCCGTTGTACGTGATAACCAGACCTGTCACCACCACCACGGCCTCCCAAGCCTTCGCCATCACCAAGATTCTCAGTAACATCCCGCCCACCACTGTCAGGGAAAAAATATATAGACATAAGAAAAAGCACAAATAGTTTTCCAATAAACATGACTCGTATCCGTTCCTGGAATCTTCTCATGCTTCCCTTTTCTTAGAATCCCATTGCGGAAGAAAACGAAAATTTGCGATTATTTTCCTGTCACAGTGTAAGCTTCAACTTCAAAAGATTATTATCCTTTTTTTTTTTTTTTAAGGTATTTTGCTTACATTGTTTCAGGTGACTACTAACACGTATTACCCTTGTAACTCTTCATGCTTATACTCCAGCAGATCATTCCGTGCAGCGCTCCGTCCAAAGTTTATCTGTCAGTACCTCAAAGTGGCGGAGGCTGCAGGAGAACAGGCTGTCTTTTACTGAGTCTCACCTTTTCTCACTGAGTCTCAGGTGTATAAAGTTAGTGGCAGCGATCCCAACTTTTCTCGTCTTATTTTTACACCAGCGTTTCCGAACTTACAAAGGGTTACGTTTTTCGGCCGTTTGTAACTCGCATTTTGCCTCTCATTTTTTTTTTTTTTTTTCGGCGTCACATCGGGCAGCGGCAGATTACAGCGAATTTTGTCTTGCATGAGAGTTGTTTTGGATTCCGGTGAAGGTGAGGCTTGTGTTGCCACCACGAGCGATGCTAAATGTGGCGTCCTGTGGGTGGTTTGCACAGACCAAGCTTTAAAGTCGCGGTCACGGGGCTGAATAAAGATTACATTATCGTACGCTGTCAGCCCATCCGTCCGTAACTGCATGAAATATTTATCTCTATTGATGATACATGCAGGCACCAGTGGCGAATACTGATAAATATAGTCAATGTTGAATTTCAAATAATAAAGTAATAAATACTGCCTGTATATATTATTAACTGTTTACAAACGACATTTTTTACAAGGAGATGAGGACGAGCATAGTGTGGCTGAGGCTCAACATTTATTAAGAGCGACAAGTATTTCTAAAGTGTACCACATGCACACCCTCGGACTCTGTTGACGGTAGGCTGCCTTAAGTACGATGACACGGCATTCATCAGTCACCGTGGCCGCGTCTGTTGTGCAGTGGCCCGTATTCTGAAGGGCTTCACTCCCTCAACGCGACTACCTTCAAAGGCCACAGAAATAATGAGCCAGTTTCTCAAGAGTGTTTCTTCTGTAAATAATGTAGAAATCTTGTTAGTCTATCACTAAAACCATAAAAACCTCCTTAAAACCCCGTGTAACTTCAACTATAGGCCTTTGAAAGTACTGGACATGCGGCGCAGAAGTGTTTCAGAATATGGTCCAAATAAGTCATGGACAGTGTTTCGGAGACTTGGTCCGAACGTCAAACACACAGCACGCCTCATTTACTTTTGTTCTTCCTAAGTCACTTCATTTCCCCACGTCCCTTTCCTATCACTACCATCCATCCAGCCGCCCATCCAATCAAGGGTGTAACAGGATACTTAGGCTGGATATTGCCGTAAGAAATTGCTGTTTGTACTTCAGAGCCCCGAACTTGTTAAGACTACAACATGATACAGTCCACGCCGCTGCCAGACGCCACACCCAAGCCGGCCCGCTCTTTATAGGGAATGGCGTCTTATTTCTACTTGGCATTTTTTCTCTTCCTGGACTTATTTCCCCTGTGGTCAGTTTCCCTGTGGATGCATTTGCTAGAAGTGCTATGATGATGAAACACTGGCTGCTAATAATGTATGTCATGTTAGATTGCGTTATGTTGGTTGTTAGATATTTACGTAATGTAGAGAAAGAACGTTAGAACAGGGAAATGTCCAGAGAGGGAAGAGACAAAGAGGGAAAATGTTGGGAGAGAGGAAAAAAAAAAATAGACGGGAGAAGTGTCTGGAGAGGAAAATGTCAAGTGAGGAAAAAGTCTAAGAGCGAAAATATCCGGAGAGGGAAAAAATGGACGGAGATGAAAAATCCAAGAGGGAAAAAGATGACGAAAAAAAAAAAAATGTGCGGAGAGGAAGAAGTCGACGAGGAAAAATGTCTGGAGAGGAAAATGTCTAGAGGCAAAAAAAAAAAAAGTTAATGGAAAAAAAATGTCCGGAGGAAAAAAATAGATGAGAAAATTGTCCTGAAAAGAAAAAAAATGAGGAAAAATAATTGAAAGAAAGTCCAGATAAAAAAAAAAAACGTAGACGGGGAAATGTCCGGAAAGGAAAAGGGTGTAAGAAAAGAAAATGTGAACACGTCAGTAGAGTCCCAGCCTTTCATCTCTCCCCCCTAAGCCATTCTGTCCTTTCTGTTCCAGCGACATGTCATTTGTGGGCTACGAGGAACGTAATCTCATGTAACAGTAAAATAACTAGAAATATGGAATTCTCTTACTGTTACAAGATCTCCCGCCTCCCGCCACGCCGTCAGTGACCGCGGCGCCGCACCCTGTCACTCACTGGGGATCTATTTTTGATTTGTAAGTTTCTCATTAAGTTCAGATATCAGGTAATAGCAGGTTTTGAGATGTCTCCAATGATGAATGGGACTCAGACGGAGAGACGGAATTTATCACAGTCACCATCAGCTCCTACCCTCCACACACACACACACACACACACACCAGTACAGTCTAACATCCACCTGCCACAACCTCGCCCGTGCTCTCTACAGTGGCCGCAAAAGAATATATCAAAGTGTAAGAAAAGTCCGCATATTCTCTAGCGTTTGCAGATTAATCTTACGCACCCACCATTGCGTTGCGAGGGAAGAAAGACCTCGCACGTATACAGCACCCAGACCGCTATAGACTACACTGAAAGATTGTCCGAGGTCTAAGATAGTATATATGAAAAAAATTCGGATATTAGAGCAAAAGTTCATGATGTAACACATGCTATAGTTTTATTTCCGGAAAATTCAAAGTTTTTATTGCTGTTTATCAAGTAATGTTAACCAAAAAGACGTAGTTCATGTTCCTAATCATGTAAATGCTGTCGTCTAGGATCTCCTTGTGAAAAGCTGGTTTCCGCCGCTTATTATGGAGTGAGCGGAAATCAGAGCTTTGTGAACGAAACCGTCGAGAAACACTCAGGTCAAGGACTTGTATGTCGCGGATCGTGGTTTCAGTCAGTGTATACGACCTTGCAGAAGCGAATTTTAAAACCATTTAATTTACATAATCAAGTACTGTGTTTCTTTCCCTTTCCCTAACGCACACGTCCTTTTCAAACTGTGTTGAATGGGTAATGGAAAAGTTACCGAAGAGCGTGTGAGGTGTGAGGAAAACTTGGCGTACCCTGATGCAGTGACCGTGGCTGAACGTGTTGCGCTATTCTGGGCGCTTTCTTCTCGTTATTCGATCACTCTTTATCCCAACACTCAGAAGAGTTCAGTTTCCAAGGCAAATACTGTACACGATACCGAAGACTGCTTCCTCATTCATTCTGATCACTTATTTCGTGAGTGATCTCAAAGATCGGATGCAAGAGAATCACGTGCACCAATAACCGACCCATTTAGTTCGGTCACAAATATAATAATAACTATATGCCTTATTTATATTTTTTCTGCATAAATCCATCGAAATACCGAACTCTTATATCTGGTTTAATGAAGACCAACAGCAAGGACAGCGCATAGATTTTTTTTTTCCTCACCACTGCTCAGTATGGCCTTGCGAGTTCATTTTAATTAAACGTTTGTTGACTCGCTCCCAGCTTCTCTGGCGGTGTCCAAGGTGCTGGAGGTTAATTTTGACATGGACTCGTACTTTCCACACATTTCCTTTAATCCAAAAATCACCTCGCCTTGATTAAACTTTCTATTCGTGTTCTCGGCGTGATGGAGTTGGCTCGCTGCTTCAGAACCTTTAATTTCGTATTCCCAGGAGCGTGGGCAGGATTTTCAGAAGAAGGGAAGGTCAATGAAAGTACCGAAGAACGCTGGGAGCAGGAACGCCACGGCGCCATGTTTCCGGGTGAAGATCATGTTGAAGAAAACTTAAATACCAGGCAATTTATTCCTTGCATTGCGGTGAGTGAGTGGACAGCCAGACAGGAACATTAACAGAGGAAAAGGAATGATTTGAGCTGTTAAGAAAAAGAACACCGCAAGAGGCTGTAGCGTTCCGAATGGCCTTTCATTCCTCCCCCTCCCCCACTACAGTGAGCCCCTCTTCCTCCTTCCCAAATTTTTTAGTGTTCGCCTTCAATCAGTTGATGATTCATGGAGAGACCTCGTCTGTCCCTCCCATTTTTAGGAGATGAGCTGGAATCAGAGCCTTTCATCTCTTGCCACCACTCACTCACCGTCCAGTATTTATCCTCTCTGCCTCTCACTCCTCTTGACTCTCACTCTGCCGCTAGTTTTCCACGCAATACTTCACTGAGCGCCTCCCTCTACAGTACCCACAGGCCTCTCCTCATCTCATGCCTCCTTACGCCTTCCTGCTTTTCCTTTGTCTGTCTTCCCTTATGCGAGAGCCGACACACTCCCTCACTCCCTTGAATGGCGGACTCCACTTGATGCCACTGTCTTGTGCTTCACCTTCGTATAACTTAATTTTAAGATGCGAAGTGAAGGTGATAATTAAGGAGGAGGAGGAGAAGGCGGAGGCGAAGTAAAGGGAGGAGATAGTTGCTGGTTTTATCAACATCTACCCTCTGTGTGTAGATCTCTCTCTCTCTCTCTCTCTCTCTCTCTCTCTCTCTCTCTCTCTCTCTCTCTCTCTCTCTCTCTCTCTCTCTCTCTCTCTCTCTCTCTCTCTCTCTCTCCATGTAGCTCTCCATCGCCCACACATCATACACATTCAGTCCTTGGCCTTGGCTGTATCAAAGCCACGATGAAGACTCACCAAAGATAGCATGCGTGTTCATAAGCCGCCTCGCGCATCGCTCACACCCACGCCAGGCAGAAGGCGAACGTTGCATAATCCTCAGCGTCAGTCTTCATGGAGAGAGAGAGAGAGAGAGAGAGAGAGAGCCATCATCATCCTCATCATCATCACCGTCTTCATAATTTACCGTAACATCCATGTTAGAGAGAGAGAGAGAGAGAGAGAGAGAGAGAGAGAGAGAGAGAGAGTTACATAGATACACAGGCCACAATATACCTTGCGGTCCTCACGAGGTGACCTGGCCTAGGACTACTAAGGTGACAGTTGACGAAAAGGACAGCAAAGCAGAAGGCTTTCTCCCCACCCTCCACTCCCTCCGACCTAAGCCGTACAGGAAACAGGTCGGAAATAAATACTTTACGAGATTGGAGAAGTAAAAAAAACCCGAAAGAGAAAGAGAGAGAGAGAGAGAGAGAGAGAGAGAGAGAGAGAGAGAGAGAGAGAGAGAGAGAGAGAGAGAGAGAGAGAGAGAGAGAGAGAGAGAATCATCGCCATATCTGTAAAACGAGATGTAGTAGATGCACTCATTCAAATCCATCTTTTCTTCTCTATCCTGCAGGGAAAATCAAATACCTTACCCTGACGGAGACGGACAAGATCTGGATGCCTGACCTCTTCTTCAAAAACGAGAAGATCGGCCACTTCCACGACATCATCCTGCCCAACACCTACATCAGGATTTTCCCGGAGGGCGAGGTGCTCTACAGCATAAGGTGTGTTTAGGGTTTGAAAAAATATAAAATCCGTTCCACAGACTCTTGTTAAGCTGCCCAAACAAAACACCACTTCCTATTTGTTCGGGAGCTTACCAACATGGGGCGTGTTTTGATTGGATACCATATGAAAAGAATATGGGATTGCTTCTAGTTCCTTAGCAATTCCATTTCTTTCTTTTTCTTTTTGTGCGCTCCCAAACGAAAAGCAGCGGCTAATGTTTACCGTGGAATCTGATTAAGGCTGAAGTGATTTTGTTGGTTATGTAGCAAACGAAAAGGGGTGACCGTGGAACTGGGCCATAGTTTTAGTGGAAGGTGTGTTAGGGGTTAGAAAAGATAGGGACTGAGTGAGGCAGACTGTTCATTGCTAGACTAGTACTTCTATTGCTTGTGTGTCTGTGGAAGATGGGTGTGATTGAAGTTTTATTGCTGTTTTCTGGGGAGAGTGTGACAATAGTGACAACAGGCGAGGTAATTGAAATGGTAAAAGTAGTAGTAGTAGTAGTAGTAGTAGTAGTAGTAATAATAGTAGAAATAGTTCCAGTAGTATAAGTAGCAGTAGCAGCAGCAGTAGTAGTAGCAGTAGTTGTGCTGCTAGAACTAGTATAGATAACAGTGGGTCTTTCCATGTTGTTACTCTGGTTCACCTTTACGTTTACTCATATTAACCCTTGAAAAAGAAAAAAAAGTCACACACACACACACACACACACACACACACACACACACGTACCGTAGGCCTTGCGGTGGAAACCTTAAGAACTTCAAGTCGTGTCCAAATTCACTTACCCAAACTTCGGCGGTGTTTTGGGACTTACCTTTTGCATACATTTACATGGAAAGGAGAGACTCACCTCGGAGTGGCAGGAGGGAGGAGGCGCCGACACGGTGACGGGGAGGGGAGGGAGGGGTGGCTAACATGATTATTGCACCACCTCCATTATATTAATGTTAACCTCGGAATGAAGGAAGGTGAAGTGCGTTGCTCGAGAGAGAGAGAGAGAGAGAGAGAGAGAGAGAGAGAGAGAGAGAGAGAGAGAGAGAGAGAATATGTGAGCTGTACTTCTTCCCCCCACACTCCTCGCCCGGTCCGCTTCATTCACACCTCTTCTCTCCCTTGACAGGATTTCTCTGACGCTGTCCTGCCCGATGAATCTGAAGCTGTACCCGCTCGATACCCAAGTGTGCGAGCTGCTCATGGCCTCGTGTAGGTACCCACTGAGAGAGAGAGAGAGAGAGAGAGAGAGAGAGAGAGAGAGAGAGAGAGAGAGAGAGAGAGAGAGAGTAGGGGGGGGTATAATGAGAATAGTGATTGACGTTTCATTAGGATAAGCGAAGGTAAGAGGCTGATCATAAACACACAGGTTATTAGGGATATGTAATAAGGCAGGGATTACACGTCATTACATAAGGATGGATTACATAATTACATAAAGGTGAGCGTAATATAAGCGTGACGTAATGATATTAAGCCTTTTTACTCTTTTTTTTTCTCATAATCACTTTCAGCAATGTAAAGGCTTAATTATGCACTACAATCTTGAAGAGTTCTTTAGCTAAGGGAGGACAAAATTAATATCTTATTCTCTCTTCTTTTTGTGTCTCCATGTAAATAATCTTTTGAACTCTTCAGAAAGTTAATGATGATGATGATGATAATAATGATAATAATAATAATAATGATAATAACAATAATAATAATAATGTTCAGACACTCAGACAAGATGGAGGAGGTGAGAAGAAACACAGGCGAGCTTATTCCAGACTAGTTTCGCAAAAAAGCTTCTTCAGGGGAACTGAAGAAGCTTTCTGCGAAACTAGTCGGGAATAAACTTATCTCCTAACACCTGTTTCTTCTCACCTCCTTCTCCAATAATAATAATGATAATAATAATAATAATAATAATAATAATAATAATAATAATAATAATAATAATTAGTGATAATTCTAGTTGTAAAGCTCAGTCTAATTTGAACATGAAATGAAACTGTTTAAGAAAATTACATAGTTTTAGCCTAGAGATGGCAAAATTACCACATCGTATGTCATGGTATCATGTCCGTAGACAGCTGGCAATTGTTTAGAATATTTGTAATGATAGGTATGGGACAATTGTGTGTGTGTGTGTGTGTGTGTGTGTGTGTGTGAGTGATCATCTGTAAACTAGATGTATTTCCATTGACCAATACATGCATCGTGTTTTCAACTAAATATCGACGTCAAAATCCGATCTCTCTCTCTCTCTCTCTCTCTCTCTCTCTCTCTCTCTCTCTCTCTCTCTCTCTCTCTCTCTCTCTCTCACAGACGGCTGGACCACCGAGGATCTGGTCTTCAAATGGGAAGATAAGGATCCTATTCAGGTGAACAAGAACCTTCACCTGCCTCGTTTCACCCTCAAGGAAGTGGTGCCCAAGTATTGCAACAGTAAGACAAACACAGGTGAGGCCGCCGCAGGTGCCAGGATAGCAGTGCCTTGAAAGACAAACTGATATTCGTATTCTGAAATGCTTTGCTCTCTCACCACGACTATTTTCAAAGGCCACAAGGATGATTAACCGGCTTTTCAAGAGTGTTCCTCGTCTTATTAAAAACAGAAATCTTGTTAATCTGTCACTTGAACCATGAAAACAACCTTAAAAACCTTTTGAATGTAGTGGGGATACGGCGCAGAAGTGTTTCAGAATATGGTCTTCAAATGTACAGAGTGGATAGTCAAAATGTGCAGTGACCAGTCAATTTATAGATGCGATTTCCAGGAATGTTATAAACGGCAGAGGAGAGAACACGCGGTCATTAGCGGAGCGTTAGTATATGTAAAAGAGAGAAGTGCTATTGAGCAAACACCAATCGACTCGAGACGTAATCACTGCGAAGCTTCGTTTTGACACATAGAAAAGGAAGCAGTTGTCTCTTTTAATCCTGTAATGACGTAATGTTACCCGTTTTTTGAGTGACTATTTGACTCCTACTATACAGAAATATAAATGTAGGTATTTAAAGATTTCAATTACACCATCACCCCTTATACTATCAGTGGTGTCTTTGGAAAGTATGCTCTAAACTTTTTAGAGATACCTTTATTAAATTCAAGGAAAAGCTACAGCGTTCAGGGGTTAAGTGATGAAGACTGGTAAACGTGCGTCACGCTGCCCTGGCTCACGCCCCGAGGCAACAGGAAGGCTTCTATCCGGCAACACGTAGCTGGCAGCGAGACACTTGAGAAAGTTGCGGGCGTGGCACCTGATAGCTGGACAGTGAGCATCACAGCCACAATGAAATGATAACAAGTCACACACTTGAGAAGTTTCGTTAATTTCCTTATTGTGAGGACCCAGAGTGTCTTAGTCGCTGAGTAAACCAGTGAACAGCGATCCAGTAACCCAGTATTGGAAGAAACAAATCATTCAGCCGTTCGCTCAGTGGTGGGGCGCGTCTTTAATTAACAGGATGATTGGTGTGTCGTTCATTCCATTACAGAAGCCTGTCCAAAAACTGAATCCGAGCCTCATCAGGGCAGCCCGCTCATTGGAGGCCGAGTGTTGCGACCATCAGCTGAGGTAGATCAATAGCGTACCGGCTCGGCGCTGTCTTGACCTGCACCTCATGCCTGATGTGATGACTTGTCAGTGGAAGCAGTGAACACAGGTGTTTGGTGCTACCGTATTGCGCTACTGGGTTGCCTATTTACTGCACCATATCAGATGAAAAATAAATAAGAGATAAAATTCCTTCCCAACAATACAGCTACTAGATAATTAAAGCATAAGTCAGAAATCGTAGATATTTTTTTTTTTTTTTGGTGGGGATTCTTAATTGCATTAGTTAATTGCTAATTCAGTTGAAAATGCTCACAGTGGTAATGGTAATTATGATGAAAAAAAAAGTTTCATTTAGCACTTGGCAAGCTCAGAGTAGTAACCATGGAAATAACGGTAGAAGATAGCAGTAAATCTAACACTGCAGCGGTGAGGGAGAGAGTGAAGGCTGACGGATAAAGAAGGGTGTTGGTGAGGAGAAACGTTTGTGATTCCACCCTTTTTAATTAAATTTTGTGAATGGAATGACCTCCATATATGGGAGCTGCACTCTATACAAAGCCCCTGTGCAGAGTTGGCACCTGGAGGGGGAAGAATGGTGAAACAACACAGAACACTTCACGATAACTTATGACAACTCGTAGTAGTAGTAGTAGTAGTAGTAGTAGTAATAGTAGTAGTATAATTTATTACTACTACTACTACCACTACTACTACTACTACTACTACCTACTACTACTACTGATGATGATGATAATAATGATGTTTCTTGTTACTGTTGTTGTTGTTGTAGTAACACTTTCATTCATCTCATCCAAAAATAAACAAAATAGCAGAAAATAAAGGAATAGTAATATCCATCCTTTCCTTTCTCGCATGGAATACATAAAGTTGTTAAGGAAGTGTTCAGCCCTCCGTCTTCGTCTCTAGTACCAGTTTTTAAGACACGAAGGGACCACAGACAAAGACGCTTTGTTGATTTTTTTAAAGTCATGCAAAGACGAGCGGGCCAAGTGGTTTTCACATGTCCCCTTCTGCATGAAATGACTGTGCGAGTATAGAGTGAGTGATGGCAGCACTGTGACTCTGAACCAAGGAAACTAGAGACTCATTTACCGTCCTTGGTGTGCACGAGGCCGTGTGACCGCCGCGTCCCCGACCACCGTTGCTTCTAGACTAGTGGTACACTCGTTCTCGGAAATGGACAAACCTGCCGCACTTTCTTCCACTGTGTTTAGCGTGTTCCCTCACCCGAAGTCCTTTGATCCACTGACAGTCTCTTGGGTGTGTATTCTGAAACTGTCTGCTCTCTCACCACGACTATTTTCAAAGGCCACGGAGATAATTATTAGACGTTTTCTCAAGAGCGTTTATCTTGTTAAAAATATAGAAATCTTGTTAATCTGCCATTAGAGCCGAAAAACACCCTTAAAAGCTCGTGTAACTTCAACTGCTAAAGCCTTTTGAGAGTAGTCAGGGTGTGGCGCAGAAACATTTCAGAATATGGTCCGTAGTTATCAGGCTGTGTAAGGAGATTGTCAGCTCACCAGAGGACTTCAGATGGAGGGAAAACGCAAAGCAGTGGAAGTGTGTGCGGCAAGTTAGCCCTCTTCTGACCACGACTATAGAGAAACTGAGTTACTGCCGTCCGGTTAGTTATTATCAAACGTTTTGCACTTGCTGATTCACTGAAACGCTCTCTTGTCATCAGGTGAGGTCATCATCACGGCATCTTGGGGTTACTGAAGGTTTTAATTAACATGACCATCTGTTGTCTTTTGTTTATCGATTTATTTTCCGCGTTCAGTTTTATAAAGCAGGACAGTCTTCATTGTAGCCATTACATTTTTTTTCTTCAAATTGTAATAATAGTGTAATTTTTGTTGGTATTACTTTCATATTTAATTCTTAATGTTGTTGATGCAATGTTGAATTAACTGTTGCGTGGCTTCCTGCTTTCCTTGGGCATCACTAACAGCCACAGTGGCGTGGTGTGTTAATGCAGGTAAGACCTGAAGCTAAATAATGCTCTCTTTTATATTTTTCTTGCACTGTTATTATCTGTAGCAGAATGTAATTTGTAGAGTTGTGAACTCGAGTATAGTTAATATTACATACCATGGCATGAGATATGGCTCGTCTTCATTATAACAGAGTTCAGTTTAACGTTATGGTGACTGTCAAGGAAAAATATTGAAGAGAATTGCAACTTGCAATCGCAGCAATAAAAACACGGAGGAAGGAGGTCCCAGTGCACCGCTCAGTCACCTCCACAATGGGTCGGAAATACTGTGACAGTATTCTTCCAGCCACGTCGCCAAGGCTTCCTCTCACTACAGGGAGATGCAGAATGTGTTCTTTATGATTAAGAGTATACATTACGCTGTCCTTTGTAATGGCGACGACGTAATTTTACATACAGAGGACGCCATAATACTGACTGAGTAATAGATGACTTAAAACGGATATATCAGAGAACAACTCACTTATGACTTTTTTTTTTTTTTATTTTCACTTCCATAAACGTGAGTGCGATGCCTTAGGAAAAAAGTCCAGAGAATAAGCGGCGTCATGGGAACAGGTAGCGGCAACCTTCCCGTGAAGCGGCGCTCTTGAGTTTGGAATCAATAGATGACTCTCTTAGATCATGTGGCTCCCTTGGAACATAAGTGCCCTCCTCCACCACTGGATGTCTGGTGGAATATAATACCGATGCTGAGAAAGTCACGTGATGGGAGAAACACGAGAGAGAGAGAGAGAGAGAGAGAGAGAGAGAGAGAGAGAGAGAGAGAGAGAGAGAGAGAGAGAGAGAGAGAGAGAGAGAATTACAATTTATTGTCTCTTTCCCGGCAGGTGAGTACAGCTGTCTGAAGGTGAACTTGTTCTTCAAGCGCGAGTTCTCGTACTACCTGATCCAGTACTACATCCCGTGCTGCATGCTGGTGATCGTGTCCTGGGTGTCCTTCTGGCTGGACCAATACGCCGTGCCTGCACGAGTGGCCCTGGGCGTCACCACGCTACTCACCATGTCCACCCAGAACGCGGGCATCAACCAGTCCCTCCCGCCAGTGTCCTACACCAAGGTTAGCGTCTCATTTTTGCTCATCTGCAGTGTTCAGAATAATGAATAAAAGACTTTTCAACACCATGTCTCTTGAGAACTTCACTATACTCACAGTAGAAGCTTCCACATTTTATGTGTTTGCTTATTCGTGTTTCGGGACATTCTTACTCACCTTGAGTTAAAGATAACTTTTTAACATTAGGTTTAATGATCTGTGATATTTTTATTAAATGTTACTTTCAAAATGAAAATATCTATTATCAAGGAACTTGATAATAAATTCCGAAATGTGAGACTTTGACAGTATTTATTGGGGTTAACTTTAGTAATGTAGTGGAGACGTGCCGCCCTCGTGCTGAGTGAGGCAACCACAACAAGTGCGGCGCGGGAAATATTGTGTTTACGCTCATTCCAGTACTTTACCATACTTTTTGTATTGATGTACACTAAGATAATTTCTGACTTCATTCGAGTAGAAAGATACTTTCTTGCAGAATTTGGTGCCTTACATTTTTTTATGGTAATATTTTAATTTGATATATATATATATATATATATATATATATATATATATATATATATATATATATATATATATATATATATATATATATATATATATATATATATATATATATATATTTAGTAATATATTTTAAGGCAGTGACATCTCCACGTCAGCCTGGTTGTCGCTGCGCCGAACGTTAAGTACATCATCGATCACTTATTAATTATCCCTTGACAACCATTTGATTGGAGCCATATCAGATTCACGATAATGAATAGTCTCTCTCTCTCTCTCTCTCTCTCTCTCTCTCTCTCTCTCTCTCTCTCTCTCTCTCTCTCTCTCTCTCTCTCTCTCTCTCTCTCTCTCTCTCTCTCTCTCTCTCTCTCTCTCTCTCTCTCTCACACACACACACACACACACACACACACACACACACACACACACACACACACACACACAGGCGGGAGTTCCAAGGACAATCATTAGCGATGATTATCTTTTAGTTTGCGATGGTATAATGTTCTTGTGAAACTACTCCCTCTGAAGGCTTACATTCCAGTAGCTTGTGCGCATTACACTCAATCAATCCTTCCACCCAGAAAAAAAAAAAAAAACCGCTAAATTTATGTTTTGGATACAAGTGAGGGAGTGACAGCAGCAGCGTAGGTGTGGCAGAGACAGCGTGTCCTAGGTGGGTACCTACGCTCTCTTGCACAGACATTTGAAGGCGTGGGATGGTCTTAGGCCCGTATTCATAAACGCTTTGCTTTCTCACCACGACTGTTTTTTTAAAGGCCAGAGAGATGATTAGTCAGGCTCTCAAGAGTGTTTCTACCTATAATGATCAAGAAGTCGTGTTAATATGTCAATAAAACCATAAAAACACTTCAAAATCCATGTAGCTTCAACTAGAGCCTTTTGAAATACTGGAGATGCGGCGCAGAAGTGTTTCAAAATATGATCCTCAGAGAGAGAGAGAGAGAGAGAGAGAGAGAGAGAGAGAGAGAGAGAGAGAGAGAGAGAGAGAAATTAAATACCTAACTGACTGACACCTGCAGGCTATCGACATTTGGACGGGTGTCTGCCTCACCTTCGTGTTCGGCGCGCTGCTGGAGTTCGCACTGGTCAACTACGCGTGCCGCTCAGACCTACAGCGGGAGAAGATGAACAAGCAGCAGCAGCTTCACCGGCGCCGCTGGGACCCCGAGCTGCTGCAGGGGACGAGGGCTGAGGGGGGAGTGTGCGGCCCCTTGCCATCCGCGCCCCCACCTCCCCCTCTGGATGATCTCCTCCACCACCCGTCCTCCTCGTCCTCCCCTTCTCATCACCACAGTCGTCACCTCCACCACCACCACTACTATTCGGGCAGGCGTGGCTCTCCTGAAGACGAGTACCACAGCTTTGTGAGAGAAAGGGTGGGTCTCTCTCTCTCTCTCTCTCTCTCTCTCTCTCTCTCTCTCTCTCTCTCTCTCTCTCTCTCTCTCTCTCTCTCTCTCTCTCTCTCTCTCTCTCTCTCTCTCTCTCTCTCTCTCTCTCTCTCTCTCTCTCTGTGTGTGTGTGTGTGTGTGTGTGTGTGTGTGTGTGTGTGTGCGTACACGTGCATATCTGATGCAAATAGCATTGATGATTTGATAAGAACATCTTTCAGGAAGTAAGGAGCACAGTTCTCTCATCTTGTATTTTCTTCCCCAGATGGAAAACGGCGTCCCTACTTTCGCCATGGTGAGTTCCCGTCAGGGTGAAGGTAGAGTGAACTTGTCAGTCAGCTCTTCACTCATTGT
Source organism: Scylla paramamosain (assembly GCF_035594125.1). Lineage (NCBI taxonomy): Eukaryota > Metazoa > Arthropoda > Malacostraca > Decapoda > Portunidae > Scylla > Scylla paramamosain. The sequence continues at coordinate 5,082,374 of NC_087167.1, read as the reverse complement.
TATGCCAAAACAGTCATTAATTTTCACCGTCTGCCAATCCCTCTATTCTTACATAGCTTGATAGAAATTAACACCTGGCATGATGCTGGCAAGGGCGTGGATAGGACGTGAATATTACCCTGGCCACCTCCTTAACCCTTATGCTGTTATGGCTTCTCAGTCTTAATCATACGATCTGCTGTAAATTTAGAGTATAATATGCAATTAAATATGACAATAAATTTAAAATATAATATGCAATAAATAAAAGAGAGATCAAATAGTTCAAATATGACTTAGCCGTAAGTCATATCTTCTTCAGTAGGATCGTCTAGGGTTTTTAAGTGTTATATTACCGTTAGAGATTAAAGGGTTAAATTCCTCTTCACCTGACTAGCCTGACTCCGTCTCTCTCCACCTTTCCCTTCACAGAGGCCGCTTGTAGGGTCGTTCCGTGAAGGGGGCGCGGCTCCCGGGGCCTGTGAAGTGCACCTGGCGCGTTCCCCCGGCCGCTCCTCCACTGGGAACTGCATCAAGTTGTGGCTATCAAAGTTCCCGACACGCAGCAAGCGAATCGACGTGATCGCGCGGATCACCTTCCCTCTTGTTTTCGCGCTGTTCAACATGGCTTACTGGAGCGCTTACTTGCCGGAGGAGAAGAAGCAGGTGTAGGGCGCTCTCTCTCTCTCTCTCTCTCTCTCTCTCTCTCTCTCTCTCTCTCTCTCTCTCTCTCTCTCTCTCTCTCTCTCTCTCTCTCTCTCTTTCTGTGTATTGATGTTCCAATTTGTAAGATCTGTGTTTCCCTCCCTGTTTTCCTCTCCATTCCTTCCTCCTCCTCCCCTTGTGCCATGAAGGACATTGTAGATAAAGCAGAAATGTTGCACATAACACAGAGCAAACTATATTTGTAATGTTACTGTTTTAATCCATCTAAGTGGTTAATATGTGTGAAAATCCGGCCTGCATGTTATAACCACCAGGTGTTTTCAAATATGATTAGGTTATTGATAGTCACTAGGGTTTTAGTGTACACAATTATGATTTATTCATTTATTCGTTTGAAAGAAAGGACAAGCGTTATGATGCAGTGAGAAGTGGCGGAGTCGCGTGATGGCTGGAGCGACAATCAGAGGCTGGCAGATCCCGCACTCAAGGAAGAGTAAGTCTCCCAGCTGAGCCAGGAAGTGCACCGCGCGTCACCACGGTCATCTTGGCAACACTCTAGGAAAATTTATCTTATGCCACAGAACCGCTTTAACGAACTATAAACACCCGAAAAAAAAAAGTGTATTATAAACGTTTATAGTACTGACACGTGTGTGAAAGGAAAATCTTATTCTTTTCACCAAGTTTGCTCTGATCTCAGAAAAACACGACAGTAATCCACTTTAAGGAAACTGATTTTTTTTTATTTCGATACAGTCACAAAAAGAAAATATATGGACTGAATTTCGATGCCGTGTGGTAAACCATTCTTGATAATTTCATTTTTATTTTTATAACAAAGAGTGTCTTTTGTCTGATTGCATTATATTATTTCTTGTATATCGTTTACCTTCTCGGTGTTAATGCCACCCCGGCTGTGCGGAGAAAAAAAAAATCGTTGCACTTTTCACGTATACTAATCAAAACGCTTTCATTATGAAATTCTTAGTAATACTATATTTGTGGATTTATGATTTTTTTTTTTTTTTTACGTGAGAAGAAGCCACATGAATAAAGTGAAGACGTAAACATGTTGCGGTGGGACAGCCTGCAGCAGGAATGCACCAGGTTAGGTTTCTATATGAACTGCTGTGTATGGTGTATGGCAGGCTTGGTGCTGTTTTTCCTGCAATTATTTCCCTAAGCCTACAGCAAATGCTGGAGCTCACTACCTGGTGCTTTGAGATTCCAACTCCTACGACGCAGACTGATGCCTGTCACTTGGTGCGCCTCACCCAGGCAGTCTGTCGGCAAGGAAGAGCTACCCACCTCACCTGATTTATTCAAATACAACTCAAAATTTCGTATGTGCAAGTTGCCGTTTCTTCATAGACTCGCACAGAAAGTAAGGGAGCCGCAGACTGTACCTTGCTGACAGGAATGTAAGGTGTGTGTGTGTGTGTGTGTGTGTGTGTGTGTGTGTGCACTATATATATATATATATATATATATATATATATATATATATATATATATATATATATATATATATATATATATATATATATATATATATATATATATATATATATATTGTAAAATTTGTAGTTGACTTGATGTAGATAACGATAAGTACTGTACTGCACCATCATATTACACTTGAACGGCATTTTCATGCCAGCGGTCACTCGATGTGGACATGACGATGCGTGTTGTTGGATATAATGTTTCAGGGATACTTGGCCTTTGTGATGATTAGTTAAGGCACCTCATGGTAAACTGTGTGATTAGTAGATTCATGTGAACAAGTCAAAAACATGCTGGCGATGTACACATTGCCTCATACTGATAACGATGCCACATATCCGTAGTCTTCTTGGCGCAAATTATTCCGGAGGCACATGTTTTCAGTATTTGCTTCACAGTCTGTACGATCACTGCTGTGTCACGTAACAAGATGTGATTGACTTACAGTAACATGAACTTTATATATACACGAATTCGCTTGTGGGAGCATCCTGAGTGCAGCTCATCAGCAAGGGCTGCTTAGTTGGTGCGGATCTGTCACCACAAAGAATCGCACATTTGTTGAGAACGCCTGCAGGTATAAATTCTCTTATATATTTCAGAACTGTGAGTCTAGCAAGTCTGGCGCTAACTTACAGGAACAACTACATTAGCAGCTTTCAAGTTACATTGTATCCATACACTTTTATCGTAAACCCTTCACGTGGATGTCGGTGTCTCGAGGAAAGGTGGGGAGTTGGTGCTCGTAATGTCTGTCCGTAAGAGTTGTGCTTAAATGCACCCGTTGTAAGTCAGATTCTTTAATTCGTTTGTTTCTAATCAGAATGACGCCATCACCTCGGCACCCACCCAGACTCGCACCATCACACTCACGATGTACTTAATGCACATCAAGTTCATGCTAACAAAACGCTTCTGGTCTGTGGACGCGATTTGTAAAAAAGAAAGATATTCAAAGGTAAATCAATGTTGCCAGAACCTGTCACTGTAATGTCTCGTATTTCAGAATACTGATGGACAGACTCTTGACAGGACACAATACTGGATGGCACGTGACTCGTTACTATTCCAGCCACCACCACGGATGGCTTCATGGATTTCGGTCAGCCTTGAGTATCGTGCCAATGTATCAGTACTGCATTCATCACGCCTCCCCCCAGTAGCCATTATTATTTTGATGGAGAAAAAATTATAAATACGACCATTATTGACATGTTCGCCTTACACCAGATTCTCCATTCTCCACATTACGAGAGAGAGAGAGAGAGAGAGAGAGAGAGAGAGAGAGAGAGAGAGAGAGAGAGAGAGAGAGAGAGTGTGTGTGTGTGTGTGTGTGTGTGTGTGTGTGTGTGTGTGTGTGTGTGTGTGTAATCCACTGTGTATTTATCATTATCCGTTATCTTGGAGCAACCTTACTTATATATATATATATATATATATATATATATATATATATATATATATATATATATATATATATATATATATATATATATATATATATATATATATATATATATATATATATATATATAAAATATTATCTATGATTATGTTTGTATTTTGCTTTACGCATATGTGTTTGAAAGTAATATGTGTTTTGTTCTAGCGAATCGACTGGATTAGCGTGTTTTCCTCCTGTAGCTACTGTAATTTCATAGCCAAGATTGTCTGCATTTCTTTCGGCTTCATGTATGAATAATATTTCCTCTAAGTTGCATGTCTGAGGTATCTAATTTAAGCAAAATGTCATGTGGAGAAAATCACGAATACTTTTGTAAATGGAACTCCGAAACTAACAAAAACGTATTATATTCCAATAGACTTCATCTGGGAGGTTATTTCCAGCGGCTGTGCGTCTTGTGGCGTGTGAGAATTCCAGGTTCCAGCATCCCAGCGATAGATCATGTAGGTTAGGTTAGGTTAGATTCCGTGGGTGTTCTTACATTTTAAAATTAAACATTTTTACGCAATGTACAAAGAAATTCCCTGTAATATAAGGAATGTAGATCATTATATAGTCTGTATACTGCAGGAAAGAGATGGACGTGCATATTATGAGTAAGTAATGTCAGTGTGGTCATCGTATGTCAAAAAGGTGAATGTTTACAGAAAAATTTCATACATTTTAAAATGAACTGTATGCTCTTGATATTGTTTTGTTTTGTTTTTCTTACCTTTCCAGCTCTCTCTCTCTCTCTCTCTCTCTCTCTCTCTCTCTCTCTCTCTCTCTCTCTCCTTTTGTAAGGATTTACTTATTCCACATGGCTAAGATTATTTTCATGCAATGAATAATAGTACAGAAAATTAGGGTAAATCTGACCCATTTAAAGAAAAAAAAAATTTGTATCGTTACAGTAGTATTACGAGATTGGCACATTATTTCACCTCGTGTGTGAAAACTGATCAAGGCGTTTTCACCGTTACTCATATAGTTCACAGCGTTGGATCACTGGTAGTCATTATACATCTTTCGAAACACACCAGTCATTAAATATTTATGGAGAACAATCAATTGGGAATCTCTCTCTCTCTCTCTCTCTCTCTCTCTCTCTCTCTCTCTCTCTCTCTCTCTCTCTCTCTCTCTCTCTCTCTCTCTCTCTCTCAGAAATCGTTAAGGAATTTATACATAGTTCCTTCAGGAATCATCCAAACATTTTACACATTTTTCCCTTAAGAAGTAAATTAGGGATACTTGTGCTTTACAGTAAGTAATAACTGCCTCATTAATGCCGTGTTCCTAATATTATGAAACCACTGCTCAGCCTTGGACCTCACAATCGAGACATTTTGCTATCCTCTTGCAAATATTAAGTTGATATTATTATTTATGTTTATTAAGTGATTCCTTTCTATAGAGTAAAAAAAAGAATACATATTTTTTTTATTTTTTTTATTTTTATATTTAGTTCTTATCAGCTAAATGTGACGTAATCCCGGCAATAACCAAGGAACCGAAGCGCGGTTCGAAATTTGTAGCCTTGAGGTTCAGGGAATGTCTCGAGCTGGTGACGTGGCAGTGAATGCGGTGAAGGCGGTAGAGTGGCCTCAGCGTTCCCTCTCCCTCTCTCGAAGGGACTCTTCTTAAAGTGTGGTTCTGCAAGTGCTGCCTGTGCTTCAGTATAAAAGAAAGGTGAGTGAAAGCTTAATAACTGGGTAGGAGTGAGAGTAGAGGAGTTAAAGAAGACTGGACAGTGACCGGACAACGTGTGGAGAGCGCCATTTTGCGTGGTGTTGGCCTCACGTAATGCATCAGGTGAGCATTCCATTGACTTGGGACACTTTAGGCGGAATTTGATATACGTCAGGAAATCATGATGAGAGTGTTGAATAATAACCCTCTAGAACATTGTTTCTTAACCTGGAGATGCTAACACTTCCAGGGGCGCTAAGATTGATTTTGGGAATGTTAGAAAATGCTGTTTAATATATTGCGGTACAATGTCAAACTTCCTCGCAAGTGATACAAAATAATCGAAGGGAGGGTTGTACATTTTTTTTCTTAATTGATAAACCGAGTTTCCAATTGTTATGCAACAGTAATCAATGTAACCAGATGTTAGCCAGAGTTTAGGGATGCTGGAGTGCATCCTGATTACAGGGATGCTGAGGTGCGGAAAGATTAGGAAGCGCTGCTCTAGAGGGCGTGAGGGGATTGGCTTCCAGCTGAGTGTCTCTAATTAAGCTGAGATTAGGATTACAAGCCTTTGAGTGAGGGAAGTGCGAGGTTTGGTCAAGGAATACCAACGGGAGACTTTGGAGATTCTTTCCCGTTATTTCCTGGCGGGTAATGTTAGAGTTTGAATTTTTCTAACTTGTGATAATTTAAACTGTGGAGCAATTTCTTCCATTTGTATCGATGTATTGGTGTCGAGACACTCAGGTCGATGCCAGAAGAAGAGCTGTCCAACCTGGGGACATTTGTGGTCTCCTCCCCAGACTGGGACTCCAAGGCTGGTGTCTGAGTCACCATATTGAATTTAAGAAATGTGTACGCGTATGTGTGCATGAAGTGAATGTCAATATTAGCAGGAGAACAATATCACCTTAAATCTCTCTACATACATACATAGACGCGTTTCTCTTTTTCATGACTCTTGTAGGTGATCCAATGAACTGCATGCATTTCACAACCATCTTTCTTGTCTCTGTCTATCTCGCCATATTTACCCAACCATGGGTAAATTTGCAGTCTCAACCAATACTCCCAACGTTGACCACCTCATAAGGTAAACTACAGTAAAATCCCTCTCATCCGGCATTCGAGTATCCGGCAGCTTCAAGTATCCGGCACATTTTTCCCCGAGCCCTAAAATCAATAAAAAAAATCAATGTGTACTCATAAAATCGATTAAAATTCCCGCGCGAGGCATACTTTGCCCCCTCGCCACCAAAGCGCACTGCTTCGCGCCACCCGCGGCCCACTGCACTGTGTTTACTCAGTGACTCAGTCCCGCGTGTGCACTGTTTATCGCCTGACGCCTTCATCATGCCTAAAGTTGTAGAAAAGAGGAAGCGTGTTGTGGCAGGGCGGGTAGCGACGCGCGGCACGGCGATCAGCTGATCTTTGTTATGATAAGATGCGTGAGTGTAGGGTGGTGATTGTGGATATAATTTCACTTCTATTCAGGTATCCGGCAGCTTCTGGTATCCGGCATGTCGACGGTCCCGTTGATGCCGGATAAGAGTGATTTTACTGTACTAAAATTCACACGCCACTTCCATTTCTCTCTTCTCCCATAACCATCACCTCACACCTTCTTACAGCTGACACATTTGATTCTCTTCTCTTAAAATGCTATCACCTTACTTTTCCTAGCATTAATTTTTAGTTTCTACACCCTCTAGAAATTATCTACTACACACTGCATTTCAGTCTGCTAGTAAGTGTTACCTGCAAACAGACATGCTACTACAGTCCATCTCACTCTAATCTGTTTCAGCCCTGCTACAATAGTTTCTACCTTACCTTTCTTGTCTCATGACTTTACTATCACCATTTTTCATTCATTGTGTATCTAAACAATTAATTTTCTTTTCTTCTGTGCTTACTGTACACACTTTAACTTGCAATAAATTCCAAGGTCTGACATTTAAGGTCTTCAGCAATACCTTTATCATTGATCCCAAAACTCGAATTTATCACCATCCATCCTGCTAGTGGGCCAGTATGCCATCACAAACATCCACAATTCACATTCAAACTCTGCTTTCAACTGTTGTCCTGGTCTTATTCCAACACACCCTGCTTGTGGACTCACCAAAATAGGCTCTTGCTTTTCCTCTATACACATGATCTCCCACTCACCCTTCCCACTTATCTTCTTTTCACATGCACATTACACCCAACTTTCATCTTTCCCTTTCTAGTCTCACTCCTATAAACACATTGTTTTCAACATTCACTATGCCCCATCAGTGGATAAAGAAAATGCTAGTTATTTAGTAATGTTTATTTAGTTGGTCTCACAGGAACAAGTACAAGATTTCGTAGTTTGACATTAAAAAATAATAATTAGCCCGTCATTGCGTTCCTAGCCATCAATTGTTGCCATTAACAATAAATAAACACGGTAATTACAGTGGATTTACCAAGAAATGGACGCAAGATACTGCAAGATCGCAGTGTGCCTACAGGCGCTTGCACAAATAAGGCGCAACATATGTTCAACAGAGGAAGCTGGCAGAGCTTCCTCTGTTGTCGGCAAAATTTTTTAATGAAATTCCAACATAGAGGCAGAATTGTGGGTGTATTATACAAAAATCAAATAGCAGTGGAGCAAACATAAGATATAGTGGCAATATACACATCACATGCCCTATGACAAATTAAATTAGCAGAAGGAAGGAAGGATAGTACACAATTGTATTTACAGAGGAAGCAGCTTACAGGCGGCCACAGCGTCACAGACTAGATTCCTGGGTTACACCATGACAGCACATGGCCCTTCAGTGCCTTGCCACACCAATGCACACCTCTGCTGCTGCCACAGGGAGATGATAAATTTTTTGCATACAGCCTCATGTCTTAGAAGTGGTAGCCAATTTGCCTTCTTATTTGATGACAAAATTACAGTTAAAAGTATAACTTACATTCATCATGAGGCATTGCTCAGCTCAGTGAATACAGTGATGGTTTATAATGGTCAAAGGTTGTCATTTTTAAGTTATAGGATATAATTTATCTTCACTCCAATATCTTGTATTGGAAGATGATTTACTTCTGTGGCTGCATAGTGAGGTGCAGTGTGGCAAGCTTTCTGGCAGGTTCATGTGCCAGTCAGACAATGTACAGAGGGACAGACAGACACAGGAAGGGTAGACACACATGGGAGGGAGAGGGAAAGAGGCACTTCAGGCGGCAGTGTTCGTACGTGTGTATGTATGTGTAGAAGGGGAAGAGGGGAGTTGGTGCTGGGGGAAATTCGTGTACCCAGCCTAGAGATAGAAAGTTGAGGGAGGCAGAGTCGGGGGCAGAGCTGGCATATGCTGGAGAGTTGTTCTTGCCCTCCACCCCCCACCCTCCACACCCTTGAAGCACCAAGAAGAAAAATCTGAACATAAAGGGGTAATCGTTATTTTCAAAGTTCGTTCGCTGCCGCAACTACCCGGTCCACATGGTGATTTTCTTCCTTTGTGCAGAATTCAGCACGGCACCAATACTGAGTGGTAACCCCCAAAATCCCCACTGACAGAAAAGATCCCCCAGTTTTTTAGGTTTGGATCATCTCCAAACAAATAAAATGCCTATCAAATCTCATTCACTTCTGACTTAAATTAGAGAAAAAAGCTTCTTTCTTTTTCATTCCTCATACTAATGTATTGAGGTAAAAAAAATGTTTTCTTCTCTAAAAAAAGAAGAGAAGACTCCTACAAGCCTATCCTTTGAGGTGGACTCAGGTGGGGGAGTGGGAGGGGCTGCAGGTGTTGTCAAACTGTAGGATGCTGAAGCTTCTCTTTAAGTTTATGATGAATTAATTTAATGAAATAGTGATACATAGCCTTGGTCACCACCACCAGCACCACCACCACCATGGTGGAGCAGCTTCCAGTTGGCTGAGGCATCATGATCCATGTGCTGGGTGGCCTCAGACATCAGATGGCACAGAAATTAATTTGTGTTCAAGTCAAACTAGTGTCATCTGAAAAAACTGCTTCACCTCCCTCTGGCACGGTGGTGGTGGTGGTGGGAGGTGACATCAAGCTGGGTCTGGGGGTCTACAGGTCACTTTCGCCATAGAGAGACGTAGAGAAGGACATGTAGTCAAGGGCATCGCGTGGGGCATTGGGTCCACTGTATGGCTGCATGCGCTGAATACAGTATTCTGCCTGGTCTGGTGGCAGCTCCCTCTGCAGCTCCTCAGGCAGGATGTAAGGCTGGAGAAGAAACAGACATTAGGGAATATATATATATATATATATATATATATATATATATATATATATATATATATATATATATATATATATATATATATATATATATATATATATATATATATATTTATATTGTGCAGTAAGATAAAGTGATGTAACACAAACAAAAGAAGTGAGGGAGAAGAATGAAGGATGAGAGAGAGAAAGCAAGAGTACAGATGCCAAATGTATGGTTAAAGGTGGCCATTCACCCCATGAGATTACTATAAAAATCCCTGCACCCACAGGCTCTCTTTCCCAAATTAAATTACAAATTTAATTTCTAAATGTCCCTTTTGATGAGTCT
>NC_087167.1:5042500-5070000 GCF_035594125.1 Scylla paramamosain | reverse complement strand
ACGCAGGGTCTCCATGGTGTACTGGGTGTACCTGGAGTAGAAAAATTAAATGTTTGCAAATTGATTGGATTGTGGCCTTCTGGAACACCAAGATTTAGCTAGAATGCTGATCAAACTGAGGATGATACAAACAATAAACACACCTGTTCTCAAACACCATGGACTCCTGCACTGACTGGTGGATCTTCTCCATCTCATCCATAATGGCTTTGTTGCTGATGACAGCATTCTCGTAATCCTTGAGGCGGTTCAGTTGGTCCTCCAACACAGATCCCTGCAAGAAAATTTCAGCATCAGTTTGTCCTACCTTCAGTTTTCAATGTATGGCAATTACCTTTCCTCCTCTCTACATGTTTTTTCTATAACCTGCCTCAACTATTTCTCAATGATAAGTTTTCCTTGTTAACTCAAAGCACTTCCTACTTCAACAATGCATTCCATAATTTCAATCCTAAGTCACAATGTTTCACAAATAAATTTATGGAAATGTGTTTTCAAATTATTTTAATGCCACTAAACCAAAATAAGAAAGACAAGTTCATAATGAAGATGCCTTTAGTAATGCATTGATAACAATGAATCTTAGTCTCTTTAAGAGACAATGATCAATGATCTACAAGTCCTGTGTTGCAACTCGTACACTTACATGCATGCCCATGCCAATGGCAGCCACGGCATCCATCTGCTTCTCTATCCATGGCCCCACACCGTTGGCCTTCTCAGCGAACTGGCGGCGAAGACTTTCATTGTCTGAGGTGCAGGAGGTTAAGGAAAATGCATGTATGTATTATGTGAAACGCCTGACAATAATGATCATTTCTCATCAGAGAACTTTCATCCAGTTTTCCATTACCAGTTAACACTTTTTTAAGTGGCAACATAAGCCACACTACTTTCCTTACATTTCAGTCACACATCACTAGGTGAGTTATGGAAAATCACAGTAGTAGTAAGGATCCCACACAAGGATACTGAAATAGGTGATTTTTACTGCTGTCCTTAAGAATAATTTTGTCAATTTACATTAGCATGTTTTATTTCAAGTAATACTCTTTGGTGTGAACAAGATTATGTAGGACTGCAGCAGAATTGACCGTTCCCCTTGCTTAAAATTTATGTGGTGTTAATAAGGAATGTGAAAGAAGTTTCAGTGAATGCTGATGAATGTAACTGGAGTCTGAATCAGCTGCTGTTTGCAAATAATATGACACTGGTAGCAAATTCAGAGGAGAAATACAGAGGGTAAAGTAGTTGGAAAGCATGTGTGAAAGGGAAAATTGAGTGGAACTCTATGAGATAGGAGAAAAAAGAAAATTTATGAAGTTGGAGAAAAAGAAAATTAATGAAGTATGAGAGGTAGGCATTAGTTGGATGAATGTAGTTTTGATTGGTAATGTACTTAAGAAAGACAGTTTCAAGTATCTTGGATCACATATTGTAGTGAATAAATAAATATCACTCAATGAAAGTAGAGGAGACAGTCTGATGCAGTGCTACTGACACCATTGTACAAGCGTGAGTGAGAACAGATTGAATGTAATTCAGAGATGAGATATCAAAGGAAATGTGTGGAATAACACATGCAAGTAGAGTGAGAAATGAGGAAGTGAGAAATGAGGAAGTACAAAGGAAGACTTAAATTGTAAAACTGAGCAAAGCAATGGGTACCAAGATGGTTGGGTGTGTATAAGATAAAAAAAAAAATAATAAATAAATAAAATAATAATAATAACAATAATGTTTAGGCTGAGGAAGTATAAATGTGAAGAATGAACAGTATGAAGAAAGCATCATGCAAGAGGGTTGTCTGTGAAGAATAAATGGGACACCACTTGGGGACCTCTAGTGGAAATTTGTTGCATCTGGTCCAATTAGATGTGGGTCAACTATGTGCAACAATTTAGTATTAAATATTTGTTTGCATGCACTGTATGAATTGAAAAAGAAGGGTTCTCTGTATGTGCCAACATTTGCCACCTGATGCCACCTGATGGTAATATTGCAATTCCTATTTATGAGGTCCCTTTGGTTTACCTACTGATGTTTTACTGCTTTTCATTTAAGCTCTCCTTTATCAACACACCATTCTTTCTTCTGAGCATCATCAGCCTATTTCATTCAACAGCAGGGCAAAAGCCCAGTTGGTCATGGCTGATAGATAATGCTACATATATAATCTTTAAGTAGATAATACAAACCATTTATTTGCCTTAGATCATCTATAGCATAGAAGGAAAAGCAGGGATGCACTTTTACAATAATAGCTAAATACAAAAAGGATACTCTGTTGCTTCTGGAGCTCAGCTTGCAGTGTTGCATCACGCTGGGGCACCAATTTGCGCACTTCTCCCCACTTGTTGGTGATGACCTGATGGAAGAAGAGGAGGTAAGTAAAGGGAAAAACAACAGATGGTTAGTCATCACACTATATGCTCAAAACATTTGGAAAGGAACATGGCTGTGTAAAGCTGATGAAGCATGATGAAATGCAAGAAATTATTTGTGCAATCAAAGATATGCCAATTTTCACAACAATAAATATCTGACTCTCACTGAAGTCAATTCAATTGATTGGTAATCTGCTACCCACTAATGGATAATGGTGAGACAAGCACTTTTTATGATTACTACGGTATGTGTTCTAGACCGTCGACATGTGCAAAAAGTAAGTGCATAAGGTGTTATTATATACATAATTATATAATTCACAATTATGTGCATTGTATATACAAATTATGTAACTTATAATTAGATATGTGCATTGTGGCCTTGTGCAATGACCAAAATTCTTGTCTTACTCATGCAGCCTAATACTTTTTGTTTTCATCTTTCATAAACAGCATTAATTATTATTATAAAGATCCTACCAAAGCCTTTGTGCTTCATCTAAGACTACTCCTACACTACTAATATTGTTCCTTCCATTCCCATGCCATACAACAACAATAACAACATTACCTCCATAGCTCCCATAATTCCCTCACTGCCCTAGGAAGCATGTATGAGGGAAGACACAAGAACACGTTATACAAAGATGCCAACACACCAACACCCAGCAACATCCCCAAAATAGCACAAATGTTTTTTTATACAAAACTAGTGAAAATATAAACCTTCAAATCTGTAGCAAGTGTAGTTGGATGAGCTCTGGGGAGGCTGCTGGAGTGTGCTAATGTTTAGTGAAGTATACAAGAATTATTGTGCACCATTAGTAATATGTCTGGACCTAAATGTTAAAATGTTGCATTTCCTCCTGCCTATTACCATTCTCTTACCTCTCCACTCTCTACCTTAACACTCCACTCCATACCTTAACACCACAATCTTCTACCTTCCTCTTATTCAGGCTGTTGTGAGTGGTAATTATTTTATTGCTTCTTTATATTTCTTTTTGTTTTGTTTTTTCCTGTCATTAGTTCTTGACTCATCCTTCCTTTCACCGTCATATCTAAACTTGTCTTATTCTTTTTTTCTCCTAACCTTAATTAAACCCAGCCATTTACTACCTCACTTTCCCTTTCCTTGTCTGACCTGCCCAGCCCTGCCCCTCCAGACCTGTGCAGTGAGGGTGGTGTATGGGTTGTCCAGGGCGCCAGGGATCTGGTACTTCTGGGCGGTGTTCTGCACTTCTGTGACCAGGGCAGTGATGGCCTGGTACTCCTTGTCAGCCTCACCCAGAGTGGCCTTGAATTGGCTATGGGCATCGATGAGTCCCTGGATCTCCTCGATGGTGTGCACAATGAACATGTCCACCAGGTCCTCGCAGGCGCCATCCAACCAGTTGTTGAAAGGCTGTGGAAAAAGGTATGGTGTTAGATTTACTAGCATTATTTTTCATCTTTATAAATGTATTCACTGATTATAGTAGGATTATATACTATTACTGTGGCAGTTCAACTTTATGATAAATTAATAATATGAGTAAGAACTCCTGCTTGGGTGAAAAAGTGTCTTCCCATTCCATTCTTCATGAAATGCTTCACCTATCATCTAGGGACCAACTAAAGCTTTGAAGAATATAGGAAAGGGCAACCATCAGCTAAATTACACAAATAAGAGAAGGATGTGAAAGAATTCTACCTCTACATTTTTAAGTAAATTTTGAAACACTCCTAAACAAAAATCCACAGAGGAAATGACCCGCATGAATTGGCAGAGTATAATTTTCAGTACTTTTTCATTTTTGATTATCTTTCAAGACACACAAGCACTCACTGCTGCTCTCTTGGCAAACTCCAAGTGCAGTTGATCAATCTTCTCCAACAGCTTTTCTGTCTCCTCGAGTGCATTGCGGCGAGTAGTGGTGAGGGTGCCGAGACGGTCCCACTGGTCACAGATGGCCTGGCAGCGGGTGTTGATGGTGGCTGAGTCGTAGTAGTCAAGGGCATTGAGCTCCTGGGCAATGGCTGCAATCTGCTCCACACGGTCCTGAAAATATTAAAAGAAAAAGAGTAGGGTCAGTGTCTACTTGCATACAACAACAGCTTAACTATCCTTTAAATCCAACACTATATGAGTTTTCTGTACAGACTTCCTTGCTGTCTTGCCAATGAGCACCTGACTGCAGGGCCACAATCAAACACCTATGATTTAGATCATTAAGCAGCTTTCTACCACTTCCATGTAGCTCCTGCAAACATTATCACCTTGCAGAATGGCATGCAATCCAACTCATTTACTTTTTTGCATGTTCAGTGTTATTTTACAACTTCTAAAATCCTCTCATTTTTCTTTTATTTAACAATGGAATACTGTATATCAAAAAACAAAATATTCAATCTGAGCATGTTAAACTCTCAACTTTGAGTAAAGTAACTATTTCATTTTTCTTATTTCATTCTGTTGCAAAGTTCTTCATTCAAGTAAAAAGCTCTCGAAAACAACACAGAGCAGAAGGATCACCTGGTGGGCAGCAAGATCACTCTCAAAGGCCTCGTGCTTCTTCTTGAGAGCCTTGAGCTCATTCAGCTTGCAGTGACGGAAGTCGCTGCTCTTGAGCATCTCCTCCTTGCCATGGGTCCAGGTCTCATGGATCTGTGCCTTGTGCTTGAACTTCTTGGCCAAATGCTCCAGCCTCTCCAACCTGTAAGAATGGGACACATACAAATGGAACTTAACCCAATATACATTGTAATCTTTTCTTCTCCATTTAAATGTTTTTGGTGTTAGAATTTAAAAGATCAATAAGTAATACAGAATTAATAGATATGATATGTAGACAAGTACAAAGCTTTATATGAGCATGATTTTTAATGTATGTATGTGCAATCAATTTTACATATAACTGAATAAATCAGGGCTTGATATCATGAGAAAAAATCTCTTATAATCTTACTTTAAACAACAAAAAAGTTCAGCAACTACTAATTATGAAGCAAGACCATAACCCACAAACAAAGGCAGCACTGACCTCATCATCTCAGACAGAAGCCACTCCTCAAAGGACTTCTCACAGCCCTCCAAGTTCTTCCAGGCATTGGCAATGTCTGTGACAGTCTTCCCCTCAGAGGGCAAGTAAGCTGGCCGGTTGGACAGCCTCAGCTTGGTCTGTGGAGTGAAGGAAGTTAGTAAGCTTTATGGGGAACTAGCTTGCACATAACTCAAAAGGGAAATGATACTAGAAATTCACAAGTTAGCCATAGTGAAAAATATTAACATGATGCATCTTCTTTTCATACATATTAGGTAACAATGATGAAAATGAAAGAAATATTTCAAATACCAACAAGATAGAATGTCTAGCAAGTCCAGTTCTTTCTTGAACCTAACTCTCTGGGAGTCAATGAATTTTTACTAAGAGAGACATAATGACAAAACAAGTCAGATACAATTTTTGGTGGTAAGGAGCACTGAAAAGATGATAAGCAAATCAGCTGGAGATTTAACAGCAAGGGATGAGTATGTGAGAAGAGCAGTCACGCACCTGGAGGGTATTGAAGTTAGTCTCCAGGCGAGCCTTCTGCTCCACACGGGGAGGCTTGTGGTTGCGGCGGTAAAGGCGGTACTCCTCCAGCTTCTTCTGCAGGTCAGACAGGGTGTTGTCGGGCTGGCGGGCCTGAAGCCAGGGCAGTGTGCGGCGGATCCATTCCAGAAGGTCGGAGGTGAGACGCTCATACTCCTCCATCAACCTCTCATTCTCCTGGTTGACCTTGAGCACCTTGCAGATGCGGTTGGCAGCCATCTCCGCCTGACAGCCACACAAGAGTCAGTGAGGAGATTGTAAATGGTAACTGTTTGCTGAGATATATCAGTCATGAATTGATTAAAAAAAAAGCTGCTAAACAACTGTAAAGTTAATCTTTAAGGATTTTTTTTCTGAAATTCACATCTTAAATGATGAAATCAGTAGCTTTCATAAATCCATCTCATTCAACCAAAAGTTAAAAACTGAATTTCAACATGGAAATAATATTCATCATCAATTTCTACAGGCTATATAAACTGTTGATATTGTTCAGTGATTTGTCTAACCTAAAAAGAATGCAAAGTGCATATCTGTAATTTACACAGTTAATGTTATTTTGTGGTTTCATTTGAGTACAATGAAAAATGAGCATATTTGTGGTTTAAGCATGATGAAATGTATGGCAGTGATAGTGATACACTAGGAAGGCAGAAGACACCTTCAGTATAAAGGCAGCACACTGATATTAGTAGACAACAAAAACACACGTACGTACATCACACCAGCAGTGGATGCACCAGTCTGTTTCCTATCACCCTCTTCATCATGTATCATGATAATGTCAGCTTCCTCTCTCACTTACACCCATACAATCCAACTTTAACTCTATTATTTTCCATCACTCAAGGTTACTGTCAAGACATTTCAGATTTCCTTTCAGCCAGCTGCAAAGATTTATATAAATAGGAAAACTCATGTAGCTCCCTACCACATTTTTTATCTTTAGCTCAGCCATCATGGCACATTTTCAATCTCCACACAAACCTTGCAGTTCCCAACTCAACTTGACCCATGACATCCAACCATTCCAACTTCTAAATAACAACAAAAGAGCTGACTGCTTTCCTCAATCCATAAATCCACTAATTTGCATCACCAAACACTCAACTCACAAGCTCATCAATAAGGCTCCCAACACCACCTCTCTAATTATTATCAATGCAGTCAACTTCATACTTGGTAATTTGATCCCAGTACTCCATGTCACCAACAGCCCTAACACTCACCTTCTGCACTCCAGTAAAAGTGTGGTAATATGAAGACACGTAAGTCATCACTGCGCGCTCATCAGGCACTCCCTCCGAAATGTCTGTGAATGTTTATGTACATGGTTAGTCATGCACACACAAGCCTGCACGTAGCTGGGAGCACCTACATCACGGCTGGAAAATTAGTGGATTAGGACTTGAGCACACTGTATACTGTAAGACTGGAAGGACAGGGAGGCTGCTGACTCAATATGTTCCCTGTAGGCCTGGTTGCCATTGCCCACACTGGGCCACCCTCACACTATAGCCTCAAGGATGAAGATGGAAAAGTGTGTAACATTTCTCTTCAGAGCTCAGAGCTCAATTTTGAGACAATACAAAGTAATTACATATCAACAAAGTGATGACATTCAGTTACTAAGTTTTACTAGAATTACTGAAAATATAAAAACATTCTGGTACAGTGAAGAGAGATGTGAACAGCTTGTCACTGACTGTGTGCCTTGAAGTGATCAATGATCCCTGAGGCTGAGGGAAGAGTGGCACTGGGCTGATGTTCTGCCCCACCACCACCCTCACAAGGAGTGGTGAAGGCAACCAAACAAGGGCCTCATTTTAGTTACAAATATCATGGTTAAAGTAATACGAAAAAACTGCGAGCATTGGAGACATAAATCATGCACAGGCGACCACACTAGATAGAACAAAGAAACAGGTGAGTTTTGGAATACAAGGGAATGTGAGATAGTGGAGTGTAATGGTTCTATGACTGTTTACCCTACATACAGTTGGTAAAGAATCAAAGAACAAAAAGGGATGAAAGTACAGGCTGGTGACATCAGAGTGGAAATGCATATAAGTACATCATAGTACAAACATGTCGACTTAAATTCTACTTGCAGATGACACAGTTTTGGCAGAAGGAAGTAGGTGACAAACAAAAAATGTGTTCAATGCAACATGCAAAAGTTGAAGGTGAATGGAAACCAAAAAAGTGAAAGTATCAGAAAGGAGTACAAATGAAGTGGTTGATTTTGACTGCTTCTATAAATAGATTAAGAATGTAATGCCCAAAGGAATGTAAGATTAACCAAAATGGGGAAAAATCAGGAGACGCACTAATTAAAGTATCTTGATTTGATTCTGTATAATTATGGAAGTATGAAAAGTTAGACAATATGAAGATACATTGAATGAAGGAAAGTGAATGAAACAAAGAACAATAAAAATGAATGTAAAAAAATGTGATGGAACAAGATAGGCAAATAATGAAAGATAAAGTTCATGCCACTATACAAATAAAGAAGAATGAGATGATGAGACCATGCAAGGATAGGAATAAATGGACTTGTCTAGCATGGTCATCTCTTGGATAGGCAGTGTTCTTAGGAACAAGGATCAGATACACATAAGACAGGACAGACAGCAAGAGCACAGGCAAACTGATGACTGAGCCCCACATGCATGTATGTATTACAACACAATACTGAATGCACAACATCAGACCTCAACAGGGTGAATAATGTATTTCTAATAACCTTAAAATACTAAAGCCTATATACATGCATACATTGAAAGCCTTTCTCTCTCCTGAAACTGTGGGACTCAAGCCATACTTAGTCTTTCATTAAGAAAACATGTTTGCCAATGCATGAACCAAGGTCAAAAGAACAAGACAATACAAACATAAACTCAGGTAGGAGACCATCCAGCGATGAACAGGACACAAACTATTCCATGCATGTTGCCAAGAATCTTAAACAATAACTGAATGCTGTTTCTGGCTCTACTCAGCGCAAAATAATATGGTAATGGTCAACCTGCTTCACTCGAGACTTTTCCCTCTGATGTGCAAGTCATGATCTCAAAACATGGAAGTTGTACAAAACATTTATGACAAATGAAGAACACCTATTGTACCACATGTTAAAAAATACTTACATTCCTGAAAGTAATGTAAAAATTTATAAGGATAAGGTGGTGTGGCAAATGCATTTTTCTTCAATGTAGATTTTTGTGATTGAACAACTTCCATGTTTTGAGACAGTGAAAGACAGAGCAGCTGGTTGTCAGGGTGGGCAGGGACAGCGGGACACACAATGCTGCATTGCTGTTAAAAATACACAGACAGGCTGGGTGGCGTCTCAGGGCCCCTCTGAGGCTCCGGCAGTGCTGTAGGAGTGAGTCAGATGAGGTGCTGCTGCTGTGTGCTGCTGCTGCACTCAGAAACTACTACTGTTAGTCATCACAGGAGAGATGCAGATGTGTGAATATTTCAAAACTGGTCTTTTAACCAAGATGCAAATAGCTGAAGATTCCAGTAAATGCTCTTTACTTTATGTGAGCTTAATGTTCAAAGTCAAGACAAGAGAGAGGATTAAAATTTGTTCCTTAATACAAAGTTTGTTCATTTTAAAAATGAAGGAAACCTTCACTGCAAGAAAGCTTACATTCTCATACTTTAGCTTTTTATTTGCATATTTAAAGGTGCATTAGTCTCCAGCTGTTTGCCAAATGGTGCAACAAGACAGTGCAACATGTGTGAGTGATGGGTTTGGAGGTAGCTTTGTCAATCCAAGACATGGCACAGTGCCATGAAAAAGCCTTCGTCTGTATTTAGTCAAGGCACAAATGCACCAATTATCAAAATTATGAACCAAAAGAATAAAGTATCAAATGACACTTTACACACTAAGATTCTTTTCACTATTAGCATCATGAGTAGAAATTATAGAAGTGGAGAAATGTTTTCAAGACCACCTCCAAACCAATGCAAATCCTACAAGAGACAGGCAGTGAGCTAATCTTGGAGCAAGAGAGACAGAAAGAGAAAGAAAAAAATAAGTAAATAAATAAATAAAATAAGTAAGTGGAAGAGGATTCTGTCAGTGGCTGAGGCTGGCTGGCTGGTGTGTGTCCATGCTGTGGGATGAAGCCTCTGCTGTGATGAAGATGACCCTGTTATATGGACTAGGCAGGTGCCCTCTGCTGTGATGGGAACTGAGTTTGTTGTGAAGAGCTCTGCAAATAGTCTGTCAGGTGCACTCTGCTGTGGTTTACCTGCTGTGCCCCCTGGAAGGCATGATAGTAGCAAGAGACGTAGGTCATAATGGCCCTCTCATCAGCCTTCGGGGTGTTGACCAGGTCTGCAAGAGAGGCACGTGAGGAGTGAGTGCACGGGGTGAGCATACCCAAGAGTGAGGTAAGTGCTGGTGAGGCATGAGCACAATACTACAGAGTGATGCACATGATGCCTATATACATATACAAAATGAAGGAGCATAAACCAGATGCTCCTTAAACTTATTGCTGGAAAATATACAGCTACTAGTTAATAAAATCAATCTCCAATCTTTTCTTAAAGCTCTTCTTTTAGCAGGAGAATATTTAAGATGCAGTGTCTCATTTCTGTCTCTCAAAGTGCAAGCAGGGATGGAGTATTCCTTTTTGGTGTTGTATTTCAATACAAGACATTTATATCCATATCTGAATACCACCATGATATTTCACAGAGCATATACATGATATGATAATCAATCTCTTTTATTACTACAAATAATCATATAATGAGCTGCTGGCTTCATTTCATTTCATCAAAAGAGAAAAGTAGCAACAAGCTATCCATACATGACAAAGTCATTCCTCTTGAGGGATGTTAGGTAAGACAAGATCTCATGTTTTGTCTCAATGTAGAAATAAAAATATACAGCAGTCATCTTGTTCCATCTTTTTAGTTGCCATATATGATATAGAGAGGAAAGTGACAGCGTTCTTTCAACACAGCACCAGAGTGAATGGCTGAGATGTGTCTAAAAACAAATTACAATTAATATATGGACAAGTCTATAAAGGTTATGTTTGATGTTCAAATAATAAATACTATAAGCAAACCATATTTACTGTTACCATTACACAGCAGCAGTATTCCCGTATTATAGGATGACAAATCATCTGAATTATGAGCGAGAATTCATGAACACTTTTAAACTTTTATTTATCTTCAAAAGTTGCATTTTCTTCCAAACATTAGATTTTTTGTTTAAACCAAGAACTTTTTTCTTTTTATTTACTCCATCCCTAAGTTCTAGAGACAAGAATGAAAGAAGTCAAAAGAAGAAAAAGTGATGCCATTTTCCCTTAAAATGAGAAACAGCAAATAAGAAAGGATCATATTCATCTCTCCTTGGGTAATCACAAGGTAAGGCAGGTAAGGAAGCATTCATGCTGTATGTAAACTTGAGAATACTCTGTATGGTACATTTCCTCTTCTATCTGTGAGCATGACAGATGCAAGATACAGGCTGAAAAGAACAATGGCCAATATCTCCTTTATCACCAGCACTGGGGGAGGAAATTACTGTTAATGGGAAGAGGATGTCTGGCCACTCACCAATTCCTTTGGGGTACACTAATTATACCTTACAGATTGACAAAAAAGAAATGCATGGCAATAAAAAGACAAAATTACTCAAAGCACTTATAAAAATACTTCCACCTTGGTACAAGAAATAATTAAGATGAGGTAATATATCTGTTTTGATATCTGGCTCTCTGCTATGAAAACATGCTTCATCTTACTTGTCAGGAAAATTACTTACTTGTCATAAAAACTGTAATGCCATAGAACCCACTGGTCATTATACTTAGATTCTTTAAAACTGTAACCAACCTCTCCTTCCTGACTCTTTCTGACTCATTACTAGGTGCCAGCCACACCTGATTTGTCCTCACCACACCAGGCCCAGCACTGCCCACTCACCATCAGGGTCCAACATCCTGGGGATATCAAGGTGCTTCTCTGCAATGTCAAAGGCGAGGTTGAGGTTGTGCAGAGGGTCATCCTTAGAGAGCTGAGAGTAGTCAAGCAGGTCTGGCCTGTGTCGGTGGATGAGTGCACAGAAGGCCAAGCCGTCCTAAGGGAAGAAACACATGGTCAGCAAAGGATACAACCATAATTATTTCAGTCCTGTTTTATTGCCTCATTCTTTTTTTTTCTTTCCTTTGCACTACTTTCATCTTATTATAAAAGTACCAGTTATTAAGTTACATTTTCAATTGCAAAATTGCTATGACTACAAAATTTTTAATAATACAATGCAGACAGGTTCACTTTGCCTGCCTAAAAAAAAAAAAATTTCACTATAGGAATAAAGACAAGTATAGAGGCAAGGAAGATGGCAGTGACCTTGAAGGAGGTGTGGAAGTTCTGGACATTGACGTTCTTGTAGGGCGCTGTCTTGCGCTGGCACCAGAGCAGCAGACCCTCCTTGGCGGTCATCTCCTCCACACTGATGTCCTGGATGGCGAAGCGCAGGATGATGGTCCAGATCATACCCAGAGTCATCTTGAGGTTGCCATCCACGATCTCTGTGAGGGAACACTTGTCAATGAAACAGACATACAGACAGACATACACACAGGAGACTTTAATCACTGGGCTAATGCATTTTATCTTTTCTCCCTCACTTCTTATCTTTACATTTTCATTCCTTATTATTCTAAATTTTTACAATAGGACCAAACTGCATTTCAAGTACAAAACTATAATATTCTTTATTGTGTTTTTTATGTCATAAATGATTTTGAGCATAAAACACATCGGAAATACTTCGTTTTGCCTCTTCTCCCTTCATCCCCCTATGATCCTTGGGACTTGTCAGAAAGTGGGGTTTATGGGTGGGAAACATGAAAACGGTCAGTTTAGGTGCTTGAATGGACATGATGGCTTAAAAGAAGGTAATCCTAACCTAACCTCACCTAACCCAACCTAACCTCACCTAACCCAACCTAACCTGATCTAACGTAACCTAATCTAACTTGACCTGACCTAACCTGAACTAACCTAACCTAATTTCATCTCTCTAATCTTACCTGACCTAACATAACCTACATGCATCACTTAACAAAAGTTCCCTATATCACAAAAGAGCATTGTGGCCCTCTCCTAAAATAATACCTTAATCTGTATTCTGCTACTCAAAACAGGTGTATTCTTCATCCCTTTCCATGCTTTATCCTGTGTGTGTGTGTGTGTGTGTGTGTGTGTGTGTGTGTGTGTGTGTGTGTGTGTGTGTGTGTGTGTGTGTGTGTGTGTGTGTGACGAGACAAGGTTGGCATGCAGAGGGTGGAGGAGAGCAGAACGTGGGAATGGGAAATATATATGAGTAGGAGTGTGAAAAGTGGATTTGAATGGATGTAGAGACTGTGTGCGCGCCAGAACAACAACAACAACAACAATTAACTGGCGACGAGGACCACCAGCTGTCACATGCCACCACTAGCACTACCGCTATCAGCCTTATCATCACCAATACTCTGGTTACCGTCACAATTGCTATCACTTCGAGACAGATTTCCTTGTTTCATTATCTACTTAAGCCAATATCCAACACCGCCAATCTCTCTCTCTCTCTCTCTCTCGATGCACCACACCTCAAAGCAGTGAGGCGGCCAGAGCGTCATCACGGTAACGGCCAGATCCATCTCATCGTTCTTAAAACCAGCCAAGAGGTGATCGAGCTTTAACGACGATGTTGACACCGCCACCACAGCGAAGTGGCAGAGTTATGACGCCGCCACCGCCGTCACCACAAACACCATACCAACAGTTCATATATTAATGTTATGCCGTCATGCAAAGAAGAAATTTACTGGTACTTCACTGGTAGCTTCTGTGAGCCTGCAAACTACAAGATGAGCAGAAACACGTGTATTATAATCATCACGTATATATGCGTCAGTAGAAAATACATAAATAAACTACCAACATCAGAATTCTGTGTTTCAGCAGGCCTTCAAAGTTATCAATAAGTGCTGTGCATGCAATCACTGTGGCTAGGGCACGGTGTTTGTTGTAAAAAGAAATAAAAAAATGGCGACGCTTAGCCCTGTACGATGGCATTACACGGGAAATGATTCCTTCAACGTGGGTTCCTTCTGTTTTAAGCAACCGAATATTTGTCATATAAAATCATTGCCGTATTTTTTTTTTTTCGTGGTTGAATATTTATTTAAATTACAAGATTACAACTTACTAAATCCAGAGCCAATAAATATGTGTATTGATTTTATATTTGGAAACAATAAAGATAAGACTATTTATTTAGTGCAAGTTCGGATTCGGCACTGCTTGCAATTTAAGAGTGAAGTATTACCACCACGTCGACAATGAAGTGGCTGAGCACAGTAAAACTGGGCCCTGTCCAGCCTCATCCGCCTCCCGTGCCCTTCCTGGTACTGTGCAGCTATTTCCTGGACAAGCGTCTGGTACAGGCTGGCGTATTCTTGTCTGACCAATCACTACGAGTCCACCACCTCCTGCCTCAGTATGCTCCTTCTCTTCTGAGGAACTCTACCATTACTCTGTACTGCGCGGAATAATTTGTCACCTGGGGTCTTTATGGAAAATATGAACTTGAATAGTTACGCGTTGATTATGTGTTTATAGGATGTACGAAGCAGCTGTTACGATATCTCTTGTATTTTCGTGTCTGATGGGTGGGTGTGTCTTCTGCATGATCGTCCTGGTTATATTGAAGAAAACGTTCCCTGCGTATTACCTCCATCAGCCTTTGTCTATTCTGTAAAATGCTCGCCCCGCTGCCTGGCATAGTATAATAGACAGTACCTTCCGCTCCAATGGAGACCAGCTTGACTCCCTTGCTGGCGATGAAGTCGAGAGCTTTGTTGACGTTGGCGATCTTGTGGAACCTCATCTTGCCGCGGTCTGGCTTGGGGAGGGTCTCGCCGGAGATGACCTGTGGGTGGCGGAAGATGGAGTGATTGTCGCCGTGATGTGAAGCACTTCTGCGTTGCAATTCTACAATTTCAGAGGCTCTACTTGAAGGTACACTGGTTTCCAAAGGTATTTTATGGCTTAACTGACAAATTAACACAATTTCTACGTTATCAACAAGAGAAACAGTATCAAGATCCCAGCTACTCATCTCTGTGGTGTTTGAAAATAACCATGGTGAGAGAGCGAAGCGCCTCTGAATACGGGCCAAACAGCGGCGGCGGTATTAAAAAACAGTGCATAAAGAAGGAATGAAAGAAGGAAAGAATGCTTATTTACTTTACAGTTACGAAAGAAAAGAAAAAAAATACAATATAAAGCCTTAAGCGAGGACATTCATGGAAAAAAAAAGTTTGCATGTGCGTTTAATGTAGGCTGGACACTTGTGGCATTTGATAATGGTAAGGACAGAATGCATTATATAATCGTGGGGTTGTTGTGTGGCGCCTGGCTGCACCAAGGCCGTGCTGCTGTAGCTGTGTGGAGGATCTCTTAAGTGGACACTGCTAAGATAATTGCCACGTCCCTATCAACTTTGCTCTTATTATTCTAAACTACCTCTCCTACACTTGCTATTTTCCCCCACACTTTTTTTTTTTTACTAGTTCATTATCAACCGGTACCCTAACAAACTTTATCCTTTCAAATTTAATCTACCACTTTTTTTCCCTCTTACACGTTCAATTATTCCTCCTCCAACTTTTCTCTCTCTCTCTCTCTCTCTCTCTCTCTCTCTCTCTCTCTCTCTCTCTCTCTCTCTCTCTCTCTCTCTCTCTCTGCATGCAACCACTCCATCAACGCCATTTCTTCCCCTCCTGAACAAAACGGCTAACCATTCATCCATTCCGCCCTGCACCTTCAACCCCCGCCAACCTTGCTTTTTCATCACGTTTCATTGTCCATCAACCTTGTATTTTTCCCCCATTTCATTGACCATTCCTCACCGGCGCACGCAACATTTTTTTCTCTCCCTTGACCTATTCACTCCGTCAACAGAGCAACAAGAGTCACACAAGGCCACCTCACCTCTGACACATTCCTACCTGATCCCTCACGTTCACATCTCACCTATTTCAGTTTATTTCCTGCTGGCACTGCTTTACTCCCACCTGGCTCAAGGCTACCGACTCACGACACCAGG
This sequence comes from Scylla paramamosain, assembly GCF_035594125.1. Classification (NCBI taxonomy): domain Eukaryota; kingdom Metazoa; phylum Arthropoda; class Malacostraca; order Decapoda; family Portunidae; genus Scylla; species Scylla paramamosain. The sequence goes on along the minus strand of NC_087167.1, from coordinate 5,053,891 downwards.
AACACAAGGTTATCAGAGTACAGGTGACTTACTATTACAGAACCTATGGCTGTAATCTTGCCTGTCTCTTGCGATACCTTTCTCTGGTAGCCCGGACTGTATTCTCAAACGTCTGTGTGTTTTAACTCGTATTTTTGACGTCTTGAAATTATTGGGAGTTTTTAAATGTCTCTTTCATATTACTAGAGATGGATGGTGAGAAATTACAGGTAGGAATCCAATTAGTCTTCTTTATGAGCTTTAAAAAAGAAGTTCTTATCCCCTAAAGCATTTAAAAATACAGAAACTATTCAGTAACACCAAAACTCACTACCACTCAATGCGCATGCGTGAACTGGTACAACAATCTCACATCCACATCCCCATTTCACTAAACTAAACAAGCTCCCTGGATACTGAACGCCTTGTATGGTCAAAGCAGCGAAGTCTGGCACTACATGACGCACGGGAGTAAACACAACGGCGACCCCCAGGCAGCCACAGAGGGGCGGGTGAGGTGAGTGAGGTAACCAGACACCGAGTGGGGCGCTGGCGGTATTCACGTCACGGGAGCCACAGCAGCACGTCCACGGCACCCACACGTGAGGTCAGCGGGTGCAGGTGAGGTCAAGGGACTTACCTCGAGCAGCAGCATGAGCTTGAGGCCATTCCTGAACTCTTCCTCAATGCTCTCGATGAGGGTGCCCGCCTTGCGAAGGTGTGAGTTGCACCACGCAGTGAAGGTCTGCCGGGAGGGAGAGAGTGGAGCATGAGAAACACGTCTTTTTAGTTTCTTCTTTTATATAACAGCTATTTTTTTTTATTCATTTCTAATACTATAGTTAATAAAAGAGAATGTGAGGCATGAGAAACACGCCTTTTTAGTTTCTTCTTTTATACAACACCTAGCTTTTTTTTTTATTCTTAATGCTATAGTTAACAAAAGAGAAAGTGAGGCATGAGAAACGCATCTTTTCCTTGTTTTTTTAACAATAGCTATTTTTTATTTATTTCTTATACAATATTTTCCTTTTTCATCTTTTATACTTTTTTCTCTTTTTTCTGATACTATGATTTCCTTTTCTTGTCTTATAGAGCAGCTATTTTTTTTTTCTTTTTCTTTCCAATACTACAGGTAATAAGAGAAAATGAAGCAAGAGAAACAAGGCTTTTTTCCTTTTCCTCTTTTGTACAGTGGTTAGGTTTTTGTTCTTTCTAATTCTGTAGTTAATAAAGAATGGTGGGGTTATTTCAGTACTGCGGGGTCACTTTAATTTTATTCTGCTTATCATAACACAAATTTTACCAAGTTCAGAATGAAATCTCTCGTTATCAAGAGGTCAAACAATCTCCAGAGACTCACCCACTACAAGCAAACCTTTATTCAAACCATTATCATTAACAACACTTGATTTAATTCCGTTTACTATTAGATCACCAAGTTTACGATGAAATTTTCGTTATCAATGTCAAAAATAACATTCATAAACTCATCCGCCTACAATCATATCTTTATTGACCTATCAAAGACAACACTTGATTTTCTGGAATTTTGACCTTATCTTTATGTAATGAACGTCATACATCAAATAAACAAGTAACTGTACATATGTTGCAGCTGGAAATCCCCTTTACGCACACACTGAAGGGGCGCAGAATGGGAAGGAATGGGAGGAAAATAAAGGACACAACACGTTAGAACAAGTAGGAAATTTGGGATAAAAGAAAGAGTCTGGGTTTAAGCTTTTAATTAGGGACTCCCTCGCCTATCTTCTGCCCCCTCAAGAAGTAAGTAAATAAAATGAATGCCTAAATCAAATAAAACATTGATATATTGATAGAAAAAAAAAACAGACAAAGACACAGTTTAATAAATAAATAAAAAAAACAATGCTCTGGTGTTAGATTCCGTGACCTGTGACATGTGACCTGTACATGAAGGAGACGTGAGGTAAGAAAAAGGAGACAGGAATAGATAAGGTGGGAGGAGGGAAAGGGCACGGGGTTTGGGAGAGGAGTCAAAGGAACATGGAGAGAACAAGTGGCGAACAAACATGACAGAGAGAAGAGGAGAGGGAACATGGACAGTGGGTGGAGGAGGGGAAAGGAGAGATAGAAAATAGGAAAGAGAAAATTATATTGCTAGATGAAGAGAAGTGGGAGGGAAGTGACGGAAGATAAGAGTGAGGAGAGAATATGAAGCGGTAAGGCAAAATGGAGAAGAGAGAGAGAGAGAGAGAGAGAGAGAGAGAGAGAGAGAGAGAGAGAGAGAGAGAGAGAGAGAGAGAGAGAGAGAGAGAGAGAGAGAGAGAGAGAGAGAGAGAGAGAGAATTTTTTTTCCAATTCCCCACCTCTGAGTAATACGTAAGCGTATATCAACACTTTTAAAGGTAGGAGGTAACTTAATTGAATGCTACACCTGCAGCTGACGAATGGTAACACCTGAACACACACACACACACACACACACACACACACACACACCAGGTAAGAGCCACACACCTGCTCCCTGTCTAAGTGACTTTGCTATGTATATAAAACTGTATACTCTCACTCTGGTACTGTATTGGATGGGAGAGAAAATACAGGGAGGGATGGAAGGGAAGGGAGAGTAATGTAAAGTAAAGGGAAGGGAAGGATAGAGAAATCAATTAAGGGAAGGGAAGGGAGGAGAGGTGAAGAGAAGTGAAGAAAGGAAAGGAAAGGAAAGGAAAGGAAAGGAAAGGAAAGGGAAGGGAAGGGAAGGGAAGGGAAGGGAAGGGAAGGGAAGGAAAGGGAGGAGGAAGGAGAATGATGCGACAAAATGATCGAAATTACCAAAATGATGTCACAATGTTTGGTGTTTCGTGTGTGTGTGTGTGTTTGTGTGTGTGTTTAAAGAATACTACCATACATCCACATCACTATCATTATAACCATTACTACAATCTCAATCGCCATCATAATCATCATCATTGTTGCTGCTATTTATGATTACTGAAGTGAGCAGCGTGAGGTGTGTGGGTTTTCATGAGAGTGGTGGAGTGGTGTTTAAGTGAGAGGTGTGCAGGTGGGAGCGCGCGGCCAGGTGGTGGTCCTTAAGTGTGTATACCTGGCGGGGCGCAGGTGAGCCGCCGCGCTTCCCCACATACTACGCTGCCAGGTAACACACTCATTCAAAAACAGTGTGAAGAAATTAATAAATACGTAAATAAAGTAGGGATAGAAAAGGTTTAACGTAGGATAAACATGATTACGAGGAAATATGTCATTTTAGCTGATTTTCGGATGAAATAAGACTGTATATGTTACGTTTTGTTAGGTTAAATTAAGTTACCTACTCTGATCCATCTTGTCTTGATGTATATCCCAATCTAAATGAACCTAAACTGTCCTAACCTAAATTAAATTATATTAAACAAGGATAACTTAACTACCCTAACTAAATCTAATCTTAACTAACATACTAAACTAACCAAATGTAATCTAATCTAAAGTAAGACAATTAAACTATCCTAACCTAACCTAATCTATAACCCACCCTAACCTAACCTAACCTCAACCATCCTAACCTACACCCACCCTAAAGGTAGCTAGGATGCCTGGACCTCACGTAATCCCAATAAACAAACACGAAAGATAAGGAAGGAATGCTGGTGAAAAAAAAAAAAAAGACATGCACAACAGTTACAATCATTTAACACGGTAACTACACCAGACGAGACACGCCCCGCGGAGACAAGTGGGCGGGATGAGACAGTATCCCTCTCTCCCATCCTCCTCGTCTTCCTCTGCCTCGCCACCAGCTCAGAACTCGCACAACAGCTCCCAGTGTGGCCAGCGCGAGGCATCCCATCCTATCCCACCCTGCCCCGCCACTTCCCCGCCCTTCACCTTACCCTGCCCCTCCAAGCACCACTCAGACTCGACCCCAAAAACACTTGCTGGGAGTTAATCGACTTGGTGAACTTAACACTTTTTTCTCCCTGTGAAGTGCGTCGTGAATCAAATATCACGTACAGATATCTTACAAAACGCAGGCTGGTCACGCGCCGCGGAACAAGTTTGTAATGTTTGTAAAATAATAACTGCAATGTAACGGCGAAGCTGCACAAACGGGGGAAATAGACTTGTTTTGTGTTATTCTATAGAGTGTCATGTCTTTAAGGGGTACTATGAGAGAGAGAGAGAGAGAGAGAGAGAGAGAGAGAGAGAGAGAGAGAGAGAGAGAGAGAGAGAGAGAGAGAGAGAGAGAGAGAGAGAGAGAGAGAGAGTATCGGTGCATAAGTCCGATAAATTCCGTAAAAATTCGCTTGTCTCACACTGTTTTCGTTTCCTTCGTTCTGTAGTCATAATGTTTCCCACACAGAGCACCGATACACTTCTACCCATACATTTTCACATACCCATACATTTTCACAGTTTCCGCTAATTCATACCAAGATCGGCCGTCAAGACATCCTTTTTTTATGGCACTCTTAAAAGGGCATTTTTTTTCCGATCTTTTAAATGCCCTTGGCCATTATTTTCTTACGTAAAAATAGCGCATCAAGCAAAACGCATTAGTAAGTCAGAGGAAAGGGAGCTCGACAGACAGGCGGGGGTGAACAGCAGTCGTCAGGGGGAAAGATTCAATCAATAGATAAATGATACATCTTACACACGAGCAAATCATGATTCAGTGTTGCCTAGTGCAGGTTCCATCTTTCGCTGCTCCACATAAAATAATTTCCATGCAAGAGAGGTTTTTTTCGTTCATTCGCAATAATAAACTGTCCGTGTTTTAACTTTCGAGTATAAGTGTATCGTTCGTGCTTCAGTTTAGATGGAATGTGCAATGAGTTATCTAGTTTTAGTTTAGTCACTATATTAAAATGTCCGTGCTTTAACTTCTGAGTCTCTATCATACGCATCATTAGCAGTATAGGAGGGATGTGGCGTGAAATATTTACTTCAGAAGAGTTGACTGAAGTGACAGGAGCCAACCCACAACGGTCAACTCAGCACTGCAGGAATGACTAAAGCAAACAGTTGATTGAGGGCGACCACAACAACTTAAGCTGATACATGTTTACGCTAACTTATTGCAACAGCTGGTCCCTAAAGGCTGGCAAGAAGGCGATCACACATTAGCAAGGCAACGCACACCAGTCACGGGCTCATATTCGCTTGTGTTTGTCAGTAGCAGTTTGTATGTCTTGCTACGTCCGCGGCGCTCGGGGTGGTACAGCCTGCCAGTGCCTGTCTGCGCCTACTACCCACGCGATTTTTTCCCTCCTGTGCATGTTGGCTGATGATTCACGGTTAATGCGACAGCGTTTCTTGGCCTGCAGTGCTGAAATCGATCCTGTGGTGTAGCAGGGTGGTGGAGGGTGGGGGGAGGAGCTTCACGCCTCAGGCAAGACTAATGCAGAGTATGGACAGTCAGGCGACACGTACAGGCGTCGCTTCAGGAAGAGGCTCATCACATTTGGCAATCAATTAGCTATTTTTCCACTACCTGACTGCTTGCTAATGGTACGCCTGATGTCTCACTTATGACGAACTTGTATAGCCAACCATTAAAGTTTTACGTATTCACTCCAAAGCCCTGCAGATGTGACTTTTAACTACATGACAGGCGTGAGTGATGGGCGGCCTCCCCCTGCCTACACAGAACGCCAGACTGCCTCTTCCTAAGTACAAGAGGTGCTGAGCCGGGAAAAATGTAAGGAAACGCATCATCAGATTCATCGTAGTCAGTCGTGGGAAAGTTTCTCACGCCGGTGCCACTGAGCCGCTCACACACACACACACACACACACACACACACACACACACACACACACACACACACACACACCATGCTGGAGGAGATACAATACGTAATGCCTAAGAAGTTTCAGATCCTATTTATGTTACCAGCCCCGCCAACTTTGATATAACCCTTTTGAGCCATAATTGGACTCACCCCATGATTAACCCTTTAACTGGCAATGATGGCGTGACAATTGTTACGTCTATACGAATTGCCCGGTACGATTTCAGAGTAAGAATAAAAACCACAGGGATTAAACGGCTTGAGCTACTCGGCCACTGTTTTTACTCTCAGTGATCTTCATGAAATTATGCTCCAAACATGCACCAGAACATTTAATTAAGCCTGATAAGACACCACTATAGTTGAATGATTATGCTAATGTTCGGTGCCTCTTACGACAAACTTTCGTCGTCTTTAAGTAACAGATCTCAGCCGCACACCACAGCATTCTATCACTGGTTGTAAAAAGTAGTCCAGAGATGCAAATACCCAATACTCGCCTCATTCTTAGAGATGATGTTAACTGACTGGTATGGCAATTATCCAAGCTTAATTAACAAGTCTGGAACTCATGGTCAGTAGCCGAGTAACCTTCTACACTCACTTCCTTTGTGTTTAGTTTTCCTCAGTACCTCCTCTGATCTACTAAGACTACCAGTTGCTAGGGTGTGTAAGGAGACTGCCATTGAATCAGAGGTCTTGAAGATTAAGGGAAAACGCAAAACAGTGCCAATGAGTGTGGATTGTCCGATCCTTGGCCAAAAAACACGTTTATATAAATTTCTAGTCTAATTTTGGTTGGCATAACTCACATAAAAAGTAGTAGATGGAGTAATTGGAACCCTTAAGCAACTGTAGTTATATTTCTCTCTAATAAAATGATAGGGTTATTTAAATGAATTAACAACTGCCATTATTCACTAAACGATAAAAAAAAAAAGGGGAAAAAAAAAAAAGACGATCACGGAAGATAATTCAAAGGACACCAACTCGCATTCTGAAAAGGACATCTACCAAACACTACAAAGAAATAAAAATAAAATAAAAAAATAAATAAACAAAACAACACGGATACTTACAAAACCACTAACCTCACACCACCACTATTATTATCATTATTATTATTCTTTACTATCATTACCTCACCTGTTACTCGGCCATACATGTGTAGTACTAGTAAGTTTACCTGCACTGGCCAGCCTTCATTAGTGTACCGCTACCGCCAACAAAAAGACCCCCATGGCAACCTTGACATATGGACCAGCGAGTGCTTGAATAGTGCATGAATACTTAACAAACAAGACGAGTCCGTAGATTAGGCAAAAGTCACGGCTGGGCACTCTCTTGCTTCCTTCCTTGCAGTGTTCAGAGAGAGAGAGAGAGAGAGAGAGAGAGAGAGAGAGAGAGAGAGAGAGAGAGAGAGAGAGAGAGAGAGAGAGAGAGAGAGAGAGAGAGAGAGAGAGAGAGAGAGAGAGAGAGAGAGAGAGAGAATGATACAAGGCAAAAATGAATAAAAGATGAACTGGAACATCACAGTAGGAAGAAAAGAAAGGAGGAAGGGAACGAAGAAAGAAAAGGAGGGGAAAATACATAAATAAATAAAGGAAGAAGGGAAAACACCGGAAGAAAAGAAATTAGAAAGAACGAAGAAGGAAAAGGAGAAAGAAGGAAAAACAAAAATAAGCAATGAAGAAGGGAAGCCAGCAGAGAGAGAGAGAGAGAGAGAGAGAGAGAGAGAGAGAGAGAGAGAGAGAGAGAGAGAGAGAGAGAGAGAGAGAGAGAGAGGAGAGGAGAGAGAGAGAGAGAGAGATGCCCACCACCATACACCCACCTTCCTACAAGCAATACACACACACATCAACACGAATACTCAACCTAACATCTCTGTACAGGACAAGCAAAGATCAGGACATAAATATTTCTCATCGTACGTATATACTTGTTTTCACCCAACACCCCCACACACCGCCAGCCAGCCAACCACTACAGAGCGGCACCTGAAAATCAAGTCTTCGCTTCTTCCTTCGTAAACAAAATAAAAAGATGACTGACAGAATAAAGCACAAACACGTAATTTATGTTTAAGGACAGTAAAATATCTATCCATTTATCAATCTGTCTGTCTGTCTACCTATCTATCTATCTGTTTATCTTACCACCTACCTTCTCTACCTGTCCACCCAATACCGCTTCGAGGTAAATATAACCGAACGAACGAAATAAACTGAACTGAACCTAACTGAACCAGAGCCAACAGCACCGAACGGCCGCCTAAGTATGCTAAACCTCATTATCTCCTTAGCATTAAGTAATTAGCACTTAAACACTAACCTAACCAGTTACAGCATTAGGAGGCCAAACAACCTTCCATACAGCATTGTTTATCGATTTAATGCTGAGAGAGAGAGAGAGAGAGAGAGAGAGAGAGAGAGAGAGAGAGAGAGAGAGAGAGAGAGAGAGAGAGAGAGAGAGAGAGAGAGAGAGAGAGAGGTGGGGTGGGGGTGAAGGACCAAGAAAAGGATGTAAGGAAGAAGGAAAAGAAAAATGAGGAAGGAAAGGACGGGGGAGAAGAAATGTGGGGCGTGGTGGGGAGACTGAGAGGGGAGAGAGAGAGGGAGAGAGGGAGAGAGGGAGTGGGGCTGAGGTGTGGGTTACTTTGGGAATGTGTAGGCGGTGAGGGGCAACCTTCAGAAATAACCTCTCTCTCTCTCTCTCTCTCTCTCTCTCTCTCTCTCTCTCTCTCTCTCTCTCTGCTGCTTGTTCTATTTCTTTCTTTCGCTTCAGTTTTTTCTCCACTTTTTTTGTTTTCTTTCCTTTTCCCCTTCCTCCTCATTCTTGTTTCTTCTTCTTCTTCTTCTTCTTCTTCTTCTTCTTCTTCTTGTGCTCGATATTGAAGCCAAAATTTTTAAATCAATCGATCAATAAATTTTCTTCTTTTTTTTCTCCTGCTTTTTGCTTCTTTCTATTCTACTTTTTCGTTTTCTTATTTTTCTTCTGCTTTTTCATCTCTCTCTCTCTCTCTCTCTCTCTCTCTCTCTCTCTCTCTCTCTCTCTCTCTCTCTCTCTCTCTCTCTCTCTCGCAGGCACCTTTTCCCTCGCTCTTTCCCCGCGGGCCAAGGTGAGGAAGGCCGGTAGGAAGGTTAACGAGTGCCGGTGCCTGCTGCCATCGAGCCATCAGGTAAGTGTCAACAGGTAACATTTGCGCCCAGGTGAGCCACGACCCAGAGATACAGGTGGGGCAGGAGGTGGTGGTGATGGTGGTGGCGGCACGAGGCAGGTAATACTAGTCTCACTTATTAGGGCATTTAAATTTCCAATGTTACTTGAATTCGTGATCACCTGTGCTGACCTAACTCAATCTTTGGTAGCTTGTCCTTACCTCACCTGGTCTTACTTGGCTAACAAAGCTTCGTCTAGGTTGACTTAACAGCATCTTACCTGTTCTTACGTAAACTAACCTAACTTTATATAGTCTAACCTAACTTGTTCCTACCTAGTCTTGTCCTGCTTTGTCTTACCTAATTTAAGGTAATCTGACGTAACGTAACCTTACCTCCAATTAGCTTATCTGGTTCTGCCTTACTTAATCTCAACTGACCTAACTTAAGTCTTACGTCATTCGGAATTATAGAAAGGTATTTTGGAAAGTACAAATAAAGATGAAAAAAAAAAGAGTAGCGGAGAAAGAGAGAAACAAGAAACACAGAAGGAAGAATAAGAGAATGAATTAAAAATATAAGAATGAAGGGAAGATGGATGCATGGATTGATAAAAAAAAAAAAAAAGTGATAAGTGAATAAGACTGAGAAAATTAGAGGAAGGAATAAGGTATCTTGGAAAGTAAAAAGATAAAAAAAAATGGAGGAAAGAAAGAAAGGAAAAGAAAAAAAAGAGAAAAAGGAAAGATACTCAAGAAGGAAAGAAGAATAAGAGAACGAATGAAAAAAAAAGAATATAAGAATGAAATAAAAAAGAAAGATGAACAGAATGAAAAAAAAATAAAAGTACAAAAACAGACACTAAAATGAAAAAATAAATAAATAAAATAAATAAATAAACAAAACGAAAGAAATCAGAGGAAGGAATGTGTGTTTGCCTTGATAAAGAACAAAGACTACACAAGCCAAGGTCAGAACGTTAAAAGTACAGATGAACGAACCGAGGAGGAAAAAGTTTGGCGTCTCCTTGAGTCTCTCTGGTTACTTTCACACTAAAAGGTAAAGGAACCTGAGCATTTGGCTAGAGGAATATAACTAACTGTAACCTGAGAATATAGCTACAGGAAAAGAAAGAAAATGGAGATACAATAGGAGGAAAAAAAGAAAAGGAAAGAAAGAAAACGTTGCTCTCTTGTTAAGTTTAAAAGAAAAGGTTAAAAAAAAGAACAGTTTAGGAAATTGTAACGTGAGAATAAAGACGAAATAAAATGCATAAAAGAACGAATAGAAATGAGATGTTCGCCATTTTGTGTCTTTACGTTCGAAATATAAATTGATTATAGCTGACTTTGAGAAATACTAAGATCAAAATAAAGGTAAAATAGTTGGAAAAGAAAAAAATAAATAAACAGAAAAGAACGAATAAAAAGATCAGAGGAAAACTTAACAACCTTGTATCACACTTTCACAATAAAAGTTTCAGTAAAAGTACACATTAACAGACTTGCTTTCTCAAACTGTGACAAGCGAAAACTTTAAAAAAAAATAGAAATAAAAGTATCGTGCAGGTAGAAAGTGTGTGTAATTGACTTTAGAAACTGTGAAAAAAAAGTGACTGGTGAGAATTACCGGACTCGAACATTATTATCATTATTATTATTATTATTATTATTATTATTATTATTATTTATTATTTCTTTATCAAATCGCCGCGTTTATCCTCCAAAATGTCGCTCGAACCATTCCTGATCCTTTGACACACACACTCACACACACACACACACACACACACACAATGCACAAGGGCTACCAATCCTCCAACAAGGTCACAACTCCTTACGTATCTATCGCTCGGTGAAAAATAACTATACGAGGATGAACCAAGGCCTTTAGATTCGAACCGTGAACCACTTGGCCGTGAGCTGTGTGTGCTAACCAGTGTAGCTAACGACCATCGGGCAAAGGGAAAATATAAATAGTGATTAGGTTCTTGGTAACGATTAATTTGGGTGTATTTAAAAGATGATCAGACAAATTTAAAGGATGAAGATGATAGGTGGAAATAATTATGTTTTTATTTATTTAGACAAGGACTGCCACGAGTAAGAGAGAGCGATTTTTGCAGCTTCTAGTGTTTCCTTTATCTTTCTTTTATTTTTCTTTTATTTTTGCAGCTTGCCTTTTTTTTTTACGTTTTTCATGGTCAAGTTATCGCAGCTTCCCTTGTTTTCTTACGTTTTCTTTTTTTTTTTATGGTCTAATTATTGCAGTCTGCCTTGTTTTCTTGCGTTTTCTATGTTGTAATTCTTGTAGCTTCCCTTTTTTTTATTTTTATGGTCTAATTATTGCAGTTTGCCTTGTTTTCTTGCGTTTTCTATGTTGTAATTCTTATAGCTTCCCTTTTTTATTTTTATGGTCTAATTATTGCAGTTTGCCTTGTTTTCTTGCGTTTTCTATATTGTAATTCTCGTACCT
>NC_087167.1:5027500-5032500 GCF_035594125.1 Scylla paramamosain | reverse complement strand
GCTAGGCTTCAGTCATAAGTGTTAAGTGGAAGTGCGCGGCCTGGCGCCGGGAGATCACCTACCTCCAGCCTTCTGTTCACACCTTCTGTGAATAAACACCTGCACTGTTACCTGCGTTTCCTGTGCCCCTGCTGGTCAAGAGTCGAACATGGCGCAGTGAGTAGGATCAGGACAAGGCTGCAGTGGGTACGGCGCAGAATGGAGAAGCAGTTGGAGGCGCTGGCTGCCCTGCTAGCGCGACAGTCGGAGCAGAGTCAGGCTCTGCTAGCGCGACAGTCGGAGCAGAGTCAGGCTCGCGAGGAGCGTTTAACCCAGCTGCTGGAGAGAGTGGGGACACAAGCTCCCAGTCGCACCACGGCGAGCAATGAAGGCGAAACCACAGCCCTGCAGCACGTCTACCCAGGGCGCGAGGTTCCCGACGTCCGCCACCATCATTCCTCACTTAACGGCGTCAGCATCTTTACGTGAGTTCGACACGTGGCGCCATAAGTTTGAAGGATACGTAACCCTCGCCAGGATAGACTGTCTCTCCCTGGCTGAGCAGAGGGCGGCACTCGCTGCTGTCCTAGACGACGAGTGGACCCGTACACTTCGCTACGGGATAAGCTTACCGAGAGACGCGGAGTTAAGAACCATCCTCGATGCAATGTGTGAGTACCTGCGAAGCCAGCGCAACATCATCATGGATAGAAGAGACTTCTACTCCCGCGTGCAAGAAACGCAAGAAGGTTTTGACGACTTTTATGTGCTGTTAAGGAAATCGCCAATTTCTGTGACTTTTGCGACCAGTGCATAAACCATCAGCTAGCATTGACAGAATTGTCGTTGGGACACGAGACGAAGTGGCTCTGAAACGCATGCTGGAAAACAAGAAACTCACCCTTGAAAACGCCATAGATATTTGCAGAGCATCAGAGAGCGCTAACCAGTGTAGTGCAGTACTAAGGGGCGGCTCTCACTCTTCGAGCCATGGTGTGAACGCTGTCTCGAACTACAGGAAGGGCAGTTTCGGGGGCTCAAGCCCCACGGGCTGTTATCGTTGTGGCAAAGATTGTCGCAGTGACAAAAGGGGATGCCAGGCAATAGATAAAGTGTGTCGTAACTGCGGGAAAAGAGGGCATTTTTGCGAGTGTATGTCAGCAGACAGTGAGGAAACGACGAGGAGCTTCGAGGAGTTCCTCAACTGTCTCTCCTCATCGCGGTGCAGGCCCGAGGCGGGGAGCCAGTGCCAGTGTATACCAGCTCTTATCAGGCGTATACACAAAGACGGTGACGGCACGACCTGCGCCCCAGGTGCTCATTACCGCCACACATCCCGCTGGAAGAGACAAGATTACGTGGACTCCTGACTCTGGGGCCGAAACGACCGTTATTGGCCTCGACACGGCAACACTCCTTGGAATCCCGCCCCTCCAGCTTGGCGCCCGCTGATGGTGATGGACTTTATGCTGCCGGTAATCACCCCCCTCACCTGTGTAGGAACTTTCGTCGCACTTGCAACTGGGCGACAGGGAAGCTGAGACTGTTGTGAGCGTGGTGAAGGAGGTGAAGGGGGCGCTGCTTAGCTGGTACGATTCCATCGCTCTCGGAATCCTCCCCGAAGATTTTCCGGCTCAAATCCGACCGCTACGCAGGGAAGAACAGCACACCGGCAACAGCTCCATCAAGTACCCGACCGCCTCGCAGCCACCTCTATCTACGCCCACAGAAGTGATCAGCTGGCCTCATTCCTACGACCCAACGCCACAGCAGCGTTGCAAAAGCTGGCAAAGCTGGCAAAAGGGATCGACACACTGTGTGCCCGACGCCCTCTCACGTGCTCCAGTACAGGACCCAGTGGAGGAAGAGGATGCTGCTACTTCTGGTGACCTCGACCCTCTCCACTCAGCGGTCATCTCAGCGTTATCTGCCACCAATGAGGACGGCGTCCGCTTAGCACCACTCCAGGATCAGACTGTGGAAATGGTACGTGCCGCAGCAGCAAGAGACGGGGAGTACTGCTTGCTCAAGAACGTCATCATCGAGGGCTTCCCGATCATTGCCACGACCTCGATCACCGCTTGCGTACGTACTGGCCGGTGCGCAGTCTGCTGGCCGTAGACGACGACCTGGTGGTTTACGGGCCGAGGCTTCTTATTCCTCACAGCCTCCGCCGAGAAACACTAGAGCGACTCCATGACAGTCATCAGGGGATGGAGCGCACCAAGCGACGGGCCCGACAAACGGTGTACTGGCCTGGTATGGACAGAGACGTTGAGAACGTCGTTTCTGGATGCTCACTATGCCGTCCACTCCTACCAAGCCAAGCCAACGAACCTCTCTGGCAGGACACGGACACACCCAGCAGGGTGTTTGAGTCAGTTTCTGCAGACTACTTCCACGCAGCAGGCCGTACATACCTCGTGTATGTAGATCGCTTGTCTGGGTGGCCTCACGTGTCTGCATGCTCACGTCCAGCATCGGCTGATCAGCTCGTTCGTGTCCTTCGGGGTGTGTTCGCCGACACGGGCGTGCCTGTTCTCCTGAGGACTGACGGTGGACCGCAGTTCACTTCTTCATCGGTACGGCGCTTCCTGGCTCGATGGGGGTGGAGCATCGTGTATCTTCACCTCATTATTCACGCTCCAATGGTCACGCCGAGGCAGCGGTCAAGTCCGTGAAGAAGCTGATCCTCACGACCACACAGCAGGGACACCTGGACGAGGATGCGTTCGCTCGCGGGTTGCTGGAACTGCGCAACACTCCGAGGGCGGAAGGGCGATCACCAGCACAAGTCCTCTTCGGTCATCCTATGAGGTCCTGTGTCCCGGCTCATCATCGCTCATACGCTCAGCAGTGGCAGCGCGCTGCTGATGAGTGCGACGCCAAGGCAGAGCGACTGAGGAAGAAAGCGAAACTTCGCCACGACGCGTCCGCCCGTACTCTTCCTCTCCTGCACCTCGGTGGCCACGTCGACGTTCAAGATCACACGACAGGCCTCTGGGATCGCCTGGGTGTCATCGTGGCTGTTGGGCGAAGGAGAGACTACCTCATCAAGATGGGCAGCGGTCGCGTGATGTGGCGTAATAGAAGACACCTACGCCCACACAGACCTCTTGCTCCCCTTCCCTGTCGAGCAGCACACCGCTCATGGCGGTGCAGCGCTTCAGCATCAGGGTCACGAGGAACACCACCATCCCGGCAGCCCGGAGCATCAGGGTAACGGGGTACACCGTGGCCGAGAGCAACCAGAGCGTCGAAGCAGCCGACAGCGTAGGGAGCCGAGACGACTGCAGGTGCGGTGGCACCGTAGCACCTACGATTAGTCGTACGTGTTCATTGTACGCTGTGTTTGTTTTGTGTATATGTACCGTGTTTTCTGTACTTCAATCATTGTAACTTTGTTTCATGTGTTACGGTAGCCATAACAAAGATAAGGAATCTTCCTTATGTCTCGGGGGAGGTGTGTGGTTGTTAGCTAGTTGTGTGAACGAGTGAATGAGCGAGACTTGTGTGAGGCATGAATACGTGTATGAGTGAACGAGCTAGGCTTCAGTCATAAGTGTTAAGTGGAAGTGCGCGGCCTGGCGCCGGGAGATCACCTACCTCCAGCCTTCTGTTCACACCTTCTGTGAATAAACACCTGCACTGTTACCTGCGTTTCCTGTGCCCCTGCTGGTCAAGAGTCGAACAGCTACAAATTCCAAAATCTTTTTTTTTCTTTTTTTCAAATTCCCTCCTTTCTTGTAGATGCTTATAAAGATTTCACGCATTGCTTCTCGTGCTGCTAACTGCTACATATCCAAGTGAAAGAGGTAATTTCGTCAAAAAAAAAGGAAGAAAAAGAAAACAATTAGACGATAAAAAAAAAAAGTTAACCAGTTCACGTCAGTCTAAGCACAGCAATAACACCGTCAATCCTGCCACGTCACTCAGCAAGTCAACTTTTTTACCACGTCAGTTAAATATCACCACGTCACCCTTACTACGTCACTCTTAGTAAGCTAACACGTCAGTTGAGCCTCACCGCATCACCCTTAGCGAGTCATTACATCAGTCTCAAGTCAGCCTCAGCATGTCAGCCCATCACGTCAGCATTACCAAGGGAGTACAGCATGTCAAACCAGCAGCAGGTCAGTCTAGCCAGCACGCCCTGCCGGTGGTGTTTGAGTGGAGAAAGGACTGGTTTTCAAGGCCCCTGTGCCCGCCAGTCCCATTGCAGGATGAGAATACCATGCACTCCACGAGACAAGGGAAAAAAAATAGAGGAAAAAAAAATTGAGAAAAAAATGAGATCCAAGGTCAGCGTTGAGAGAAAAAGTACTAGGATGTGTCTGTCTCCGGGAGGTGGTGTGGGAAAGCAGTGAGGAAAAAATGGAGGAAAGGAAAAATAGAAAAGAACGAATGAGAGAGAAAATGTGAAGTTCGAGTGAGTGTTAATGGGAAAAAGGAAAGAAATGAAGGAAAATTGAAGAAAGAGTTAAGGGAGGCGGGTAACAGGGAGGGAAATAATGGTGATAGGGAAAATTTGCTAAAAACGGAAGAGGAAGAAAGGCGAAAGGAGAGGAAAGGAAGAGGAAACAAGGGGGAAAAATTAAATGAAAAAAGAACGATGGGAGAGAAAAGGAATAAAGAATATAAAATGTGCAGCCAAGAAGAAATAAATGAAAGGAAGGAAGGAGATCGAAGTCTACAATAACAACAACAACAACAACAACAACAACAACAACAACAACAAATGAATAAATGTAAATATTGTATGCATCATTTCCTTTACATCTCTTATTTCTTTACTGACAAGAAGTATATCAAAAGGTCTCTCTCTCTCTCTCTCTCTCTCTCTCTCTCTCTCTCTCTGACACGGGCGGTGGGCAGTGAACGCCAGGCACTGAACAGAGGAAGGGAAGGGGGAATGGAAGGGGAGAGGACGGAAGGGGGAGAAGGAAGGGGAGAGGAAGGAAGGGAGGGAAGGGGAGGGGGAGAGGAAGGGAGGTGAGGGAGGGGAGAGGAAGGGAGGCGAG
>NC_087167.1:5020000-5022500 GCF_035594125.1 Scylla paramamosain | reverse complement strand
TTAGGATATGATTTCTGTTGGCAGTGATAGTGTGGGATAAAGTCCAGGTGTTTTCGTGTTTGTGGAGTAATTGGGAGGGTAATTTGGGTGACGCTGACAATAAGAGTGATCGATCGAGTTTAAATTTAAGAGTAGCTTTCAGTGGTTTAAGTGTCAAGTTTGGAAAGATTGGCGGCAAAACGGAGTGGGTGATGAAGAAATGTGAAAATTGTTGTGACTTCCGACGTATTCTGGAGTGCAGTTTGGAAAGACACGCTGGCAACAAAGGGAGTGACCGATCAAGTTGAAATCTTTAAGTTTTTTTCATTGTTTTTGTTTTGTTTTTCAGTTAAATCTCGAAAAATAAAATAAATAAATAAAAACTGACGGCAAAACGAGTGGATAATTAAGTAATGCAAATATTTTCGAGTGTGATTTGGAAAGACACCACTGGCAGCAACAGGAGTAATAGACTGACCAGTTCAAACCTTCCAGTGTCTTTAGTCACTCTGAAGTAGTATATAAAAAAAAGAAAGAAAAAGAAAGAAAAGAAAACGCCTGATATTTTTTTCTTTCCTTCCCTTCTATCACATCCCAGCCCAGTCCCTTCCTTCCTTCCTTCCCTATCAAGTTTTATAATGCTATATTTCACAAGCTGCTTCCCCTCCTTCTATAATTACTCAATGTCCTTTTAATATTAGATAGTCAGTTGCTCCTTCCCTTCTTTCTTGCTTACACCGCTTCTCTTTCCCTCTTCATCACCATTCTATCTTCCTTCCTCTTCTAATCAGGCAAGTGCAAACACCCTTCTCTTCTTCTCCTCCTCCTCCTCTTCATTTCTTCTTTCTTATTTCTCCTCCTCCTCTTCAGTAAACTACATTTCTTAAGTATCCAATTTTCCTCTTCCTATCAGCCATGTCCAACAACCCTTCTCTTCTGCTCCTCCTCCTCCTCCTCTTCCTTGTCATTAACTTTCTCCTCCTCCTCCTCCTTCTCCTTGTCTTTAATTCTTCTTCTTCCTCCTCCTCCTCTTCAGTAAACACTTCAGTACATTAGTTTTCTTCCCTTTTCCTATCATCTATTTCCTCCTCCTCCTCCTCCTCCTCCTCCTCCTCCTCCTCCTCCCCCTCCTCCTCCTCCTCCTCCTCCTCCTCCTCCTCCTCCAGGCTGAGTCCGTTGTCCACTTCTTCCACTACACTTCCCATCCCTTTAAAGATGAGAGAGAGAGAGAGAGAGAGAGAGAGAGAGAGAGAGAGAGAGAGAGAGAGAGAGAGAGAGAGAGAGAGAGAGAGAGAGAGAGAGAGAGAGAGAGAATGTTTGAAGGGGAAAAGCCGTGACTCACAAAGGGGAGAGTGGGAGGGAAAGAGGATGAGAGATTAGGAGAGGAGGGAGAGGAGGGGAGAGGAAGGGAGAAGGAGAATCATAAGAGGGAGAGAAGGGAGAGAAGAATGGAGGGAAGAAGGGAGAGAGAGAGTGTAGACAATGATGGAAAAATGGAAGATTAAAAATAGGAGATGAGAGAGAGAGAGAGAGAGAGAGAGAGAGAGAGAGAGAGAGAGAGAGAGAGAGAGAGAGAGAGAGAGAGAGAGAGAGGGAAACAGCTGGTGAAGGTGGTGGTGAAGGTGCCAAGAGAAACAGGTCACGCAACAGGAGGAGGAGGAGGAGGAGGAGGAGGAGGAGGAGGAGGAGGAGGAGGAGGAGGAGGAGGAGGAGGAGGAGGAGGAGGAGGGATCAGAGTACGAAAATTTCCCAGAACGAATATGTTAAAAGTGAAATACAAATGACCTGTTTATCTGTAAGTAATGTCGTGTTATTCTCTCTCTCTCTCTCTCTCTCTCTCTCTCTCTCTCTCTCTCTCTCTCTCTCTCTCTCTCTCTCTCTCTCTCTGTAGGAAAGGCCGTGAGTCAACCTAGAATCCACAAATACATTCACCTTCTATGCATACCCACACAAACTCTCTCTCTCTCTCTCTCTCTCTCTCTCTCTCTCTCTCTCTCTCTCTCTCTCTCTCTCTCTCTCTCTCTCTCAATAAATAAATATAGTAGGTCAAGGGAGAGTGACTGCCTGCCTTGTAGTGACACTGCCAAAAATGTGTTTGCTGTGGACACTACACTAGCAAAAATAAATAAAAATAGGACACACACACATACACACACACACACACACACACACACACACACACACACACACACACTTTCGGTATCTGCTCGGATGGGTTAGGTTAGGTTAGGTTAGGTTAGGTTAGGTTGAGTTAGGTTAGGTTAGGTTAGGTTAGGTTAGGTTAGGCTGAGTTGGGCTGGGTTAGGTTAGGTTAGGTTAGGTTAGGTTAGGTTGGGTTAGGTTGGGTTGGGTTAGGTTAGGTTAGGTTAGGTTGGGTTAGGTTAGGTTGTGTTAGGTTAGGTTAGGTTAGGTTAGGTTAGGTTAGGTTGAGTTGGGCTGGGTTAGGTTAGGTTAGGTTAGGTTAGGTTAGGTTGGGTTGGGTTAGGTTAGGTTAGGTTAGGTAAGGTTAGGTTAGGTTAGG
>NC_087167.1:4962500-5010000 GCF_035594125.1 Scylla paramamosain | reverse complement strand
AGAGAGAGAGAGAGAGAGAGAGAGAGAGAGAGAGAGAGAGAGAGAGAGAGAGAGAGAGAGAGAGAGAATCTTTTAATGTTTAATAGAAGGATTTACTTTATTTACTTTTACAAATATACGTCCTGAGAGAGAGAGAGAGAGAGAGAGAGAGAGAGAGAGAGAGAGAGAGAGAGAGAGAGAGAGAGAGAGAGAGAGAGAGAGAGAGGAGAAAGGGAAAGAACGAAGGAAAATGGAAAAGAAAATGATGGAAAAATAAAGAAAATGAACAGGAGAGAGAGAGAGAGAGAGAGAGAGAGAGAGAGAGAGAGAGAGAGAGAGAGAGAGAGAGAGAGAGAGAGAGAGAGAGCGCAAGGGCCTACATCCCAGGTAATTTTAGCAGCCCAAGGTAGTCCTCTTGCCTCGCCCCCTCCACCTCCACCCCTCTCCCCATCTCTGCCCCCCCCATCGCCCACGCTGACATTCCTGTGCCAAATAGCCCCCCTTTTCTGCTTCTGGCCCCCACCCCACCCCTCTACCTACTACAACCACTACTACTACTACTATAATTTTTACTACTACCTACTAATACAACAATAGCTACTACTACTACTACTACTACTACTACTACTACTACTACTACTACTAATAATAATAATAATAATAATAATAACAAAGCTAATTAAAATAACAAAATTAAGTACAGGAAGAAGAAGAAGAAGAAGAAGAAGAAGAAGAAGAAGAAGAAGAAGAAGAAGAAGAAGAAGAACTGTGTTGACCCGAGCGAAGAAGAGGAAGAAAACGAAGAGGAAGAGAAGGAAGAGAGGATAAATGGAACCAAGTCAACAACAACAACAACAACAACAACAAAAACAACACTATCAACAACAATAATAATGATAACAAAACAGCATCAGCAACACACACACACACACACACACACACACACACACACACACACACACACACACACACATACACAACAAACATGTATTCTTTTCTTAATTACAGGTGTTAACATGTGACACAATATCTTGCAACACACACTCATTGTATTGTGACTGTCCCCTTCAAAGCATAGTGTGTGTGTGTGTGTGTGTGTGTGTGTGTGTGTGTGTGTGTGTGTGTGTGTGTGTGTGTGTGTGTGTGTGTGTGTGTGTGTGTGTGTGTGTGTGTGTGTGTGTGTTCAAAGGTGTAAAGGTAACATCCGGCCCAGAGAGAGAGAGAGAGAGAGAGAGAGAGAGAGAGAGAGAGAGAGAGAGAGAGAGAGAGAGAGAGAGAGAGAGAGAGAGAGAGAGAGAGAGAGAGAGAGAGAGAGAGGAGTTATTAAAGTTTATATTGATCAGCAGTTACCAAATTCTTCTTTTAAGAGAGTATATTTGATACCACCACCACCACCACCACCACCATCACTACCACCACCACACCAATACTTGTACCCTATTGCTCCACCACCACCACCACCACCACCACCGCAATGAAAAGGTCACCATACCATCACTTTTGCCTGCTTACTTCCCCCCTCCTAACACACACACACACACACACACACACACACACACACACACACACACAGGAGAAGCAAGACACCTGAGGAACTAATTAACTGGTTATACGTAGTCTCTCTCTCTCTCTCTCTCTCTCTCTCTCTCTCTCTCTCTCTCTCTCTCTCTCTCTCTCTCTCTCTCTCTCTTTCGTATCATTTAACTTATGTCCAACAATTTTTTTTTTTTGTAATTCTTGCGAAGTTTCCCTTTCGTATGGTTAAAGAAGATAATTGTTAATGTCACGCCTTTACATTAATACAAAGCTAACTTGACAAAAAAAAACGTGCAGAGAGCAGAATAATGTCAGGCTACCAATAATTCAGGTAGTTTCTGATAACCGAGTCAATCATAGGCCCATAAAAAAAGTGGCGAAGAAATGCACTGCCTACTTCAATTGTGACCTGTGTGTCTATTAGGCCTATCAGCCAAAAGAAAAAAAAATCTAATACTTCTAATACTCTAATACTAATACGGGGATGCTAAGACTGAAACAAACAAACAAACAAACAAACAAAAATCTAATACTTCTTTTGCATGTCAGGGAAGGTAAGACTAAGGGTAAACACACACACACACACACACAAAATAAATAAATAAATAAACAAATAAATAAAAATACTTCTTATGCATGTCAGGGAAGGGAAGACTAATTAAACACAAAATCATAAAGACCACAACAGGTAACTCGACTTCTGGCAACACCTGTACTTCTTAACACTCCTCCCACTTCCACCTGAGCAATGCCTACCTGCCTACCTAACCCATACAAATCATTATACCATCAACTTTTTTTTTTTTTAGTAAGTTTGGTCGTGAGAAAATTAATCCTGCAATGATCAGAGGCGCCTACTATTTGATTTTACTTACTAATGTGCTTGTTTTTTCTTACCTTTATTTAGCTTATTTATATATTCTGGTGCGGTGTGAGTGCAGGCAGCTCATGCAGTACTTAAGTGAGTCTTTTTAATGATCAAATAGTAAAAGCAAACAGTCTGACATAACTTAATCAACTTTTCATTTCTCAGCTTTCACAATATTCACATTTCGCTTTTATTTTCCCTTTAGTCTATATATAAAACCATCGCGTATCCGGCTGTTGAATAATTATGAGAGAGAGAGAGAGAGAGAGAGAGAGAGAGAGAGAGAGAGAGAGAGAGAGAGAGAGAGAGAGAGAGAGAGAGAGAGAGAGAGAGAGAGAGAATTGTACACACACCACTCTTTCCCTTTCCCCCTTCATATTAAACGCCCCGCTGCTCCTATCCCCTCCCCCTCCCCAAACTCCCCAAGGGTAGCCCTCCCCCTACTTCCACTCATTGGTCCCCCGCTGTGTATGGCGTGCTGTGCCCCTCCGCCCCCCTTCCCCACCATCGCCAGCCACGCCCCCACGCCCATCCCGGACCCTCCAGCAGTCCCTATACACACGCCACCACCACCACCACCACCACCATCTTCATCACTGTCTTATCATTCATAGTATATTAATAGTTCATAGTGGTATTCCTTTAAGGGTGTTTTCATGTTCCTTGTGACAGTTTAGCAAGGATTCTACACTGACCGTAAGCAATAAATAAATAAATAAATAAATAAATAAATAAATAAATAAATAAATAAGTAATAATAATAAACGTCTATGAAAACCCGTATAAACATCTCTGCACTGGTGATGAGAGAACAAAGCACTGAAGAATACACGGGTTTACTCTGGAAACTACGGGGGTTCTGAAGGGCGTTTTCTTGGTTCTTCTTGTAGTTTAGCGAGGCGTTGTCAGTAAGTAAGTAAGTAGGCGTTGTCCTAAGAAATCCCAATAATTATTTTTGTATCCTTTGAAAATAGTGCTGAGAGAAGTGTTAAAAGGAAACGGGGCTTTACTGGAAATTACTGCAGTTCTAATTGGTGTTTTCATGGTTCTAGTTGTAGTTTAACGAGTAAGACCTGTGAAAGCCCTTGTAACCTTTGAAAATAGTGGTGATGCGAGAACAAGGTGTTTACGAGTAGTTACGAGGCCTTACTGGAAATTACTGGAAATTACTGTGGTGTTTTCATGGTTCTAGTTGTAGTTAGTGTCAGAATGAAAGACCTATGAAATTCCCAGTAATTATCTCTATAGCCTTTGAAAATAGTGGTGATGAGAGAACAAGGACTTCAAGATGAGGAAGGTTGTCCTAAGGGATGGCCATCGTTGTCACCACCACCACCACCACCACCAGCACCACCTGCCCCTCCTCCCAGTTTCCGGAGGTTATCAGCCACACCTCCGGTCCTCGGACACACCTGTTCCAACGCTGCTCTCTCTCTCTCTCTCTCTCTCTCTCTCTCTCTCTCTCTCTCTCTCTCTCTCTCTCTACGTCTTTACTATCGTACACTTTCTTACATTATATTAGTGTGACGTCTCAAACCCTCATTTGGGTCAACAGGTCTGCTATAGCGCTCTCTCTCTCTCTCTCTCTCTCTCTCTCTCTCTCTCTCTCTCTCTCTCTCTCTCTCTCTCTCTCTCTCTCTCTCCCTCGCCGCCACGCCCCAAACACAATCAACAGGTCCCTGGTCCCTCTGTCTTCGTACAATCTTGCCCCGCAGTGCCCCGCCCCGTCCAAACCAAGACTAGAACCGTGGCGTGACCTTCCCCCCTTCTCCCTCCTCCCCCTCAGCCACCCACTGGAGCCCCCTTGAGGAGTCGTGAGGGCGGGGAGGGGCGGGGCGGGCCGGTGGGTGTGGGTACCGAAGGGGCCTCTCACGAATTCCTCCTCCTCCTCCTCCTCCTCCTCCTCCTCCTCCTCCTCCTCCTCCTCCTCCTCATCTACGCCTCCTTCATCACCAGCTACAAGACTTGAATATAAGGGATGCAATGCCACTAAAACAGCAACAACAACAATAACAACAACAGCAACATCAATAACAACAGCAACAATAACTAACAATGCACTGAAGCAAGAAGACAATGTAAGTACACTTAACACACTGTAGTTATTGACACACACACACACACACACACACAGGAAAAAACGTACACAATGACTCCTACTACACACACACACACACACACACACACACACACACACACACACACAAAGACGCAAAACATTCTGGTGTCACTTTGTCAGAGAGAGAGAGAGAGAGAGAGAGTGTCTACAAGTAGACAAGTGTCTACAATGTAAGCAAACGTGTTAGAGAGAGAGAGAGAGAGAGAGAGAGAGAGAGAGAGAGAGAGAGAGAGAGAGAGAGAGAGACGCCGTGACGTCACAAAGGCACCTCATAACCATCATTAAAGGTTCTCTCTCTCTCTCTCTCTCTCTCTCTCTCTCTCTCTCTCTCTCTCTCTCTCTCTCTCTCTCTCTCTCTCTCTCTAACACGTTTGCTTACATTGTAGACACTTGCTCGTTCCTGTCTTCTGTCTAAGTGGGGAAGAAAACTTCTAACTGTTCCTCCCCCTTGAGAGAGAGAGAGAGAGAGAGAGAGAGAGAGAGAGAGAGAGAGAGAGAGAGAGAGAGAGAGAGAGAGAGAGAAAGTAAAAGGGAGGGTTATGGGTATGTGGTTCAAGGTTTCCTCCACTGTCCCTCCAACCTCCCTCCAACACAAGCACTTTCCCTCCGTCACTGCCCCTCCTTTACCTCTCTTCCCTCCATCTCCTCTTTCTCCTCCTCCTGCTGTTTTCCGTCTTTCCTCCTTCCCTCTTTCCTTTCCTCGCCTCTATTTATTTTTCCTCCTTCTCTCTTTCCTTTCCTCGCCTCTATTTATTTTTCTGGGCATCTCTTGTGTCACTAAGATGAAATATAATCACCTTTGTATTCACAGTAAATAAATAATAACTTAATTAAAAACGTTGTGTAATTAAGTATATGATAGGTGTGGTGGTGGTAGTAGTAGTAGTAGTAGTAGTAGTAGCTGTAACTAATTTCACAATAGGACAAAAAAATTCTCTCTCTCTCTCTCTCTCTCTCTCTCTCTCTCTCTCTCTCTCTCTCTCTCTCTCTCTCTCTCTCTCTCTTCTATAGCTGACACGAAAACATGACGAAACTTCCTTTTCCTTCCTTTCCTTTCCTTTCCTTCCGTCACTTTTCACCACTTTCCTTCCTTCCTAACTTGCTTAACTTATCTCTTGACTAAACAGACGGGTTACATGACCGGAACTCTCTCTCTCTCTCTCTCTCTCTCTCTCTCTCTCTCTCTCTCTCTCTCTCTCTCTCTCTCTCTCTCAATACCATATATACTTTCCATGCTCCATATATAATCTTCCCCACTCAGTCAAATCATTTCGCAATCAGCCAATCAGTTAATCAGTCAGTCAGTCAACCATTGTTTCAACCAGTGAGTCTGCTTGTCATGCACCCGATCTATCATTCAATCACAACCAATCACAGTCAGTCAGTCAGTCAGTCAGTAAGACGTACAAGCAGTCATCAATCAGCCATCTAATCAGTCTTTCTCACACCCCATCAGTCAGGTATTCAGTCAAATCAGTCAGCCAGTCAGTGTTTCTCTCACATCCAGTCACTCAGTCAGTTAGATATTCAGTTAATTAACCAATATCACACGTCCAGTCTGGTCAGTCAATCTATAAGTCACAATCTCAGTCAGTAAGTCAGCCAATATAACATCTCACCACAGTTTCTCAACCTTACATAAACAGTCAGTCAGTCAGTCAGTCAGTGAGAGTCTTGCAGGAGGGTAATGAAGCTTGTCCCTCATTGGCTCATTACCCTCATGACGTCACTGTTATTGCTTCCTTCTCCAATGATATCACAGGACCCCACCAAGCGCTCTCTCTCGCTCTCTCTCTCTCTCAGGAAGGTTCAAGGTAGGGCGAAGGATGGAATGAAGGAAGGAAGGGGATAAGAAGACAAAGGAAGGAAGAAGAAAAAGACGATAAAGGAAGAAAAGGAAAAAGGAACGATAAAAAAATACATAACCTAATGAGAAATAAAAGATAAGCGAAAAGGAAATTAGGAAAATGAAGGGAAATGAGGGAATAGTGTGTGTGTGTGTGTGTGTGTGTGTGGGTGGGTATGAGGAGGGGTGAGGTGGGGGGTGCTTACCTCCAAGGTTACCTCCACCCACAAGTGTTCCCTCCCTCACACCTGTGCACGTGGGAGACAGGGAGGGAGGGGGAGAAGGAGGAGGAGGAGGAGGAAACTGGGAACCTCCAATTATTACCTAAATAACGTCCCTAGAGGAGGAGGAGGAGGAGGAGGAGGAGGAGGAGGAGGAGGAGGAGGAGGAGGAGGAGGAGGAGGAGGAGGAGGAGGAGGAGGAGGAGGAGAAAGAGGAAGAGGAAGAGGAGGAGGAGGAGGAGCAAACTGAGAACCAAACAATAACTAACTACCTAACCTCCCCAAACGACTTCCTTCTCTTTGCCTGTTTGCTTTTGTTTGTTTGTTTGTTAGGCTCAAGTAAGTTTAAGACCATCTACCTGTACACTCTTGAATTTTACCTGTCCTTGTTACTCATACATTGATTCATCTATGTTGTTTTTCTCAAATATAAACAGTGGTGGTGATTGTGGTGGTGACAGAAGTTGAAAAGTCGCAAAATTGTTGTTTTTCCTATTATGATGCTAATATTGTCTATGTAACGATTCCATAAACTTCTTACTTGTAAATAGAATGTACAATGGTGATAATTTACACTTCTATTGTGAATATTGTGTTTTATTATCATTATTATATCATCACTATTATTATTATTATTATTATTATTATTATTATTATTATTACATTCAACAATAACAAAGACAATACTCACAATAAAGTATAAAATCTAACACCATGCAGAACAAAATTTCATGGATTATTATTATTATTATTATTATTATTATTATTATTATTATTATTATTATTAGTTACTATCACTATTCAAAATGCTCATAGCAAGATGGCGGCGTGCAAGCTTCGGCAAAGTGTAGTGGTATGGCGACTAGTGGTGGTGGTGGTGGTGGTGGGAATTTGGCACGCCTCAGCCCTAGGACGGCGGCACCACCACCACCACCACCACTAATGTTGCTGATGTTGACGATGATGCTTCTACTCCCTCCCTCTCTTCTATATATGGTTCCTCCTCCTCCACCACCACCACCACCATCACCATCATCATCAGCGTTCGTAATTTACACTACTGGTACTATTAATACTGTTACTATTATCACTATTGTTACTACTATTATATAACTATTACAGACATCAAAGGCGGCACTAATACTATTATTTCCATCACTTCAAGTTCTACAACAACAACAACGACGACAACAACAACAACAACAATAATAATAATAATAATAATAATAATAAAATCCACGTTGTGTCAGATATGAAGAAGAAGAAGAAGAAGAAGAAGAAGAAGAAGAAGAAGAAGAAGAAGAAGAAGACAGAAAAAGGTGATGAGAGGATGATGAAAATTGGCAACTGCACACACACACACACACACACACACACACACACACACACACACACACACACACACACACACAGGTATATGACAATAATATGAGAGAGAGAGAGAGAGAGAGAGAGAGAGAGAGAGAGAGAGAGAGAGAGAGAGAGAGAGAGAGAGAGAGAGAGAGAGAGAGAGAGAGAGAGAGAGAGGGAATTAAGCTGATAAATGAAGATATCACAAAAGACCCATTCACACACACACACACACACACACACACACACACACACACACACACACACACACACACACACAGCGAGAGAGAGAGAGAGAGAGAGAGAGAGAGAGAGAGAGAGAGAGAGAGAGAGAGAGAGAGAGAGAGAGAGAGAGAGAGAGAGAGAGAGAGTATAGCTTTAGGGTAGAGAATGTGGAGGGAAGGACAGGCAGGAGGAACATGAAGTGGAGAGAGAGAGAGAGAGAGAGAGAGAGAGAGAGAGAGAGAGAGAGAGAGAGAGAGAGAGAGAGAGAGAGAGAGAGAGAGAGAGAGGAGAATCACTGTGGTAGGAGGAAATTATAGAAGAGGGGAACGAAGACGCTGAGAGGAAAGGGAAGGAGTGAAGATGAGAGAGAGAGAGAGAGAGAGAGAGAGAGAGAGAGAGAGAGAGAGAGAGAGAGAGAGAGAGAGAGAGAGAGAGAAAGGAGAGAAAAAAGTGGTAGGTTGAAAAAAAGGAATGAAGGGGGAGAGAGAGAGAGAGAGAGAGAGAGAGAGAGAGAGAGAGAGAGAGAGAGAGAGAGAGAGAGAGAGAGAGATAAGAAGGCAGAGAAAGAAGGAAAGAAGAGGGTGATTGTACTACACAGAGATTACGATCATGTAGACTAGCTGTGTGTGTGTGTGTGTGTGTGTGTGTGTGTGTGTACGTATGCTATTTGAAGTACTTGTATGAAATTTGTGAACGTACTGAAATGGTTCGTGTAGTTAAGGCAGTACGGACATACATACATACAAACATACAGGAAGGTGTGTGGTGGAAATGTAGGGGGCTGTGTATGTAAGGGAGACGGCACGAGGGGTGGAGATGAACACACACACACACACACACACACACACACACACACACACCTTTTTCTGTTGCTTCTCCCAGGCGGGGTCGAGTAGCCCCTCCCTCTCCCACTCCTCCTCCTGCTCCATATACTCGTCTTGGTCGTTCTGGTACTCCATGGTGCACGGGTCGGGGAGGAACCACCACTATCGCTTTCTTTCTTTCTCGCTCTCTCTCTCAACGCTAGCAACACCACCACCACCCGGGAGCGGCGAGATCCACCCTGTCCAGGAGCTCGCGCGGCACAGCACTGACCTCGCCGCCCACCCCCTCACCCCCGCGTTGCCGCTACGCTCCGCCCAACATCTCGTACGGAGCTTTAACAGCATTCCTTTTTGTATGTCCGCTTTGTTTTCTTTGAGTGTTTTAGTCACTCACGAATCACTTTGTTTACTATAACCTCATTTTGCTGATGAGTGTGCCTCGCGAGGGCGTGGTTCAGGGGGAGGAGCTTAGTGGTGGTGGTGATGGTGGTGGTGGGTCCCTTGGGCTTTGAATACCGTTAAGTTTTTAAGATGTTACTCGCACAATGCCTCCCCCGAGTGATTGAAATAGTACTCTGGGGATATTTGATACTTTAAATATGTAAACAATTTTACTCATGGCGCTTTTCTGGTGAATCTTAAGAAACAGGAGTGATTTATGCAGGATATTAATTTTAAACCGTGCCAACGTCTTTAGCTTGGCGAGAGTATCGTACCGTACTATCTCCGTGAACTTTGAGAGCATGTGTTCTCTTCCTCATCTAGTTATCAATCCTTAACTGCAGTTTTATAATGTCATTGAAGAGAAGCAAACCACGACGCAAAACTGAATTTTCTTATCAGCAGCAGTCGATATATCGTATCGTACCGCCTCCCCTGCACCCGGCGATCGACACCACACATTCATGTATGCCAACAAACTCTAGAGACAAACAAATATTGTGATATATCCTATGATTATTTCTGCCTATGTAGAGAGTATATGGCATAGAGAAGCTCTTGACATTAGCCTTCCCATATTGTCCCTGTTGGAAGTTTAACCCCGGCGGCGCCTGCCCCAGACACCTTATAAGGCAAGTTGGCCGAGGGACAAACTCCCGCCCGGTACTGCTTGATGCTGCTGCCTCCACCCAGCTGCCGTACATGCGTTAAAATAGAATAATATCATGAATGTGAGTGTTGATAATGGATGAAGGAGGAAGTTAGAAATGTTAGACACTTTGGTAGCAGAAAAAGTTAAGTAAATGACTGCATTATGTCCCTAGAATAATATTATGATGCCTGC
Source organism: Scylla paramamosain (assembly GCF_035594125.1). Lineage (NCBI taxonomy): Eukaryota > Metazoa > Arthropoda > Malacostraca > Decapoda > Portunidae > Scylla > Scylla paramamosain. Next base: position 4,999,747 of record NC_087167.1, on the reverse strand, counting down.
TTTTATTTTTAGCAGCAGTATTCCGATGAGTTAATACATCCCGTCATCCTCTATGCGCCCACTTAAGCAACATCCTGACGGTGTATTGAAATGGATATTGCGTCAGATATATAGGAGGATACTAAATAAGCATCTGGCAACTTGACCAAGCATACATTTCCAAGACAAATAATCATACGCATTTTCACGCCCGCGACGATATGTATTCGATGCACTTTCTGCCTCACGCTGTCCAAAATTGGAGATAAATCCATCAGTTGTACGAAAATATCGATTGTTCCCCCTTCTCCCGAAATAAAGACAGGGAAGCCATGCATGCCAGACGTACGAAGCCGGACCTCTTCTATCCTTTTCAGCGTCCCCTTATCATGTGCGATATCATTAACAGATCAAGGAAAGTAACGATTTTTTTTTTCGGGTCTCTCGTTCCCTCTCCCTTTCTCCCTCTCTTTTTTTTTCTACGTCAGCCACGAAAGCTTAGAATGACGTGCTGACAGAATAAAGAAGATAAAATTTTTGCCCGATGCATGACAAACACACACACAGAGAGAGAGAGAGAGAGAGAGAGAGAGAGAGAGAGAGAGAGAGAGAGAGAGAGAGAGAGAGAGAGAGAGAGAGAGAGAGAGAGAGAGAGAGAGAGAGAGAGAGACATTCGTTACTACTACTATGTAGGTCTTGTTTTCATTTTTCATCCAACAGACCTAACCCCGCCCACTCTGGTTGGCTTGGCCCTTCAGTGGGTCTGTGAGTGTGTGTGTGTGTGTGCGTGTTTGAGTAACTGGACACCCCATCCCACCCACTCAAATCGCTAGCTTATACTTGCGAAATAACATGAAGTCTATTATTAGGGACAGGATGAGTGAGCGGAGATGATGGAATGTTAAAGTCCTCCCAATATAAAAGGAAGAAAACGTTAACTTCCACTAGAAACGTTCATGACACTCTTGTTTTTACTTCCCTCTGGAACGTTTGTCTCTTCGAATCATTTCTTTCCAGTTTCATTCTCCCTTAAAAAAAAAAAATAAAATAAAAAAAAAAAAAAAAAAAAAAAATATATATATATATATATATATATATATATATATATATATATATATATATATATATATATATATATATATATATATATATATATATATATATATATATATATATATATACTTGTCTTTAAGCGTTGGTCTCCGTTCAAGGAAAAGAAAGACAGAAAAAAATGAATGAAGGAAGAAAGAAAAGAAAGATATACATACATACATACATACATACATACAATAGAAGGAAAAAAAGAAGGAAGGAAAAGTAATAAAGAATGAAAAATCAATAAATGAAAGGTTAGATTAACAAAAGAAAGGAAGAAAAGTAGGACAATAAAGAAAGAATGAAAGGTAAAAAGAGATGAAAGGAAAGAATGAAGGAAAAATGGAAGAAAAGAACAATAAAGACAAAAATAGGAAAGAAGAAAAGAGCAGGCAAATAAGCAAGCAAGAAAGAAAGAAAGAAAAGAAAGAAAGAAAAGAAAGAGAAAAAAATAGAACACGCAGAAATAATGAAAACAAAATCAATAATAAAAAAATATATATATAATCGATCTGTTTACATACAAAACTGAGATATCTCTTAAGGATATCCAAAACATGACTTGCCCCATTGTAGGAAGAGAATGGAGAGGACAAGGAAGGTTTTCAGTCCTCGCCCTCGTTTCCTTCCAATCTCCTTCTACGAGAACCAAGGAATAAGACGGTCACTGGAATAAGAATGAAAAGAAATAAAGTAAGAGGAGGAGGAGGAGGAGGAGGAGAACAACAACAACAACAACAACAACAACAACAACAAAGTTAAATTATATTATTAAAAAAAGTTTCTTGTGTGGCGCAGCAAATAAGAAAAAAAGATAAAAGAAATAGAGAAAGAAGAAGAAGAAGAAGAAGAAAAAAAAAAAAAAGGAGGAAGAAGAAGTTGTACAAAAAGACACCCACGTGATAGTTTAAATCTCAACGCATCACCTGCTTCCCTCGTGTCCTCATCTGCTCACGTGTCAGATATAAAAAAAGAAAAAGAAAAAAAATTGAGTCATTAATATTTCATAATATCGAACATAATGATCAATATATCTTACTGTCTATCTATATACATCTACTTGTCAAACTATTTTATCCTTCTATCTATCTATTTAACTATCTATCCATCTATCTCTGTCTGTCTGTCTGTCAATTATTTTTTCTAGTAATTCATCGATTGATACATCCATCTACAAGTTTAGCGAATTAACCAGATGACTCATTAACTAATCTGCTAACTAATTCATCAACTAATAATCAATCTAGTTGTTTACGTCTATCAAATTTAACTATTTTACATATTTCTTAACTAATTTACTAATTAACAGGCAATAGGAAGCAAAAAAATCGTCTAACTATCTAACAACGTAACTACAACTAGACGAAGCAAAGGTACATCGGAGTACATTCAAGTGACGAAACCAGTGGGCCCCGAGAGCTTTATTTTCCCGAGAGAACGGTGAGGCAGCGTGGCGAGACAGGAGGCAAGGTGGCGGGCGATACCAGGAGACGCTGCGGCGGACGGGAAGACTGCTGAGAAAATGAGGTCACCTTAGCTCAGAACTTCGTAATCCTAGAGAGCCCGGACGGAAAACAGATTGTTGACAGACTTTGCTACAACGTCAACTTCGAGTACTAATGGAGTGGTGGGTGTAGTGGTGGGTGTATGTGTATGTGGGTGACAGGCACGTATTTTGAAACACTGCTCTTTCACCATAACTATTTACAAAGGCTACAGAGGTTAATAGCGTGTTTCTCTGGTTTTTAACGTAGAAATTTCATTGATCTGTCACTAGAACCGTAAAATCACTCTTGAAAATCAGTGTAACTTCAACTAGAGCCTTTTAAAGTACCGGGAGTGTGATCAGAAGTACGAGTAGTTCAGAATACAGTCCTACGTGTGTGTGGAAGTGTGGGAAGATTCTCTAGTTAGGAATCGCTTTAGGTACACCCAGCCCACGTATCTGTTTATACCCTCTTTAGTCTTTGCATTGTTAGTCCTTCCCTACGTTGCTATTCTGACCTCTGTATCCAAGCGGGTTCAGAAAAGTTTGGAATGAAAGGGAGAGTGGAAAAAAAAAAATAGTGGTTCATTTTTAAGAACGTAATAGTTACTTCATTTCCTTCCTCTTCTCCTACTGTCCCCTTTCACAAAATACCGGAAACACTCTGTGGAAAGTTGTTTTTTCCCCACTCGATCTTTGTCTTTGGTGTTAAAGAGAGAGAGAGAGAGAGAGAGAGAGAGAGAGAGAGAGAGAGAGAGAGAGAGAGAGAGAGAGAGAGAGAGAGAGAGAGAGAGAGAGAGAGAGAGAGAGTTTATTATTGCTCCTCTGCTTATTTTCCATATGTAAGCGACAATTTCACATACATACAATGCTAAGTACATAAACACATAAATAAATGAAGAGATAAAGAGATACACAAGGAACGCTAAGAAGGAACAAGCGGCACCAGAGACACTGACATTAACGAGGAGCATTGTGAAAACTACACTAATTATTATGAAGTAAAAGACATAGGGTAGTAAAGGCGAAGACTTCTCCCCACCCCACGGCAGCCAGGAAGGGTAGGAAGACCATGCTGTATTGAAATTTTGATAAGAGCCAGATAAGAACCATCACACCAGCTTCCCAGCAGCTATTACCCGGACCGAACAAGCTGTGCCAGGATATCAACAGCCTTAAAATCGATACTTCATTATAATATTTAGACGAATATAATTTTTGCTACTACTGGTCATAATATCTTAGGCGTGAGTTTGTGTCTAAGTACTTGTCCATTCAGCTCATGAAGGCGCCAACTGCTTTACTACCGATGAGGCTGGTGGGGGACAGGATTCCAGACGTTGGTAATCCGATTAATTAAAGAAGCGTTTGACTTCATTTGAATATCTTTTTCTTCTTTTTATCAACTATATTAACCCTTCCATTGCTCTTTGGCACATCTTCCGTAAATCATCAATCACAATGGGACATCTTCTCTTGTTCTACAGCCACCTCCAAACATTGCACAGGCTAGAAATTGCAAAAATCTATTCTTTTATACACCCTTCTTTCGTGTAGATGCTTGCAAAAACTCTATACGTTGCTTTTAGTGTTGCGAAATGTTAATTAAAACTGTTACTGTATCTCCTCAAGTTATGTATTGCGTTCCCATTTACATCATCTCAAACTTAGGCGTGACCACAACACACGCAGTGCGCTGAAATACTGAGCAATTTATCTAGAAGCCTACATACTCGTAGATCTAAGCTTCGGGAGAGAGGCGCCGTGTCGGAAATCGATCCCGACACTCCGAGCATGAAAGCCCATCGCTTTACCAATGGAGCAGCAGGCGCACCCGCTCCACAGGCAGGACTGTGGGGCTTCTAAGTTTGGGTCATTCAATTACGCCTCATTGTTCAGCGTGATCGGTCAACAGTAAAGCAATCTACCACGCTCTATCATCAAATTCTTTAAATGTTTTTTTTTTTCTTATATTTAGTACTTTGGCTATCTACTTAAAAAAAAAAAAACCTGTTCACTTTACTTTCTTCATACATCAGTGACAGCCACTTCCTTCATCGTGCACACAAAGCGTGAAACTTGTGCCTCTTGAGATAATTAGGACAGATGAGCGTAAAGCCTTTTTTTTTCTGCCCTGAGACACGGAGTGAGGCTGCCCTGAGTGAGGAGGCTGTGAAGGTGATTGTCAAACACTGGCGGGAACTGTTCTGCCACAGTCTGCCCACGTGCATTTTTGAGGCGTGACGCACTTAGCGTTGGACAACACTTTGCTGAAGAAAAAAGAAAAACGTAAGTGTTAGTGTGTCACCCTCTGGCAGGCGTGTGGGACGCGAGAGAAAGCGTCGCCGTAGCAGGGAATGTGTCACGCCTCCTTCATGGTCTGCCCAGTGCCGTTCTGGCCCCCTTCCTTTTTTGTCTTACTTTCAAGTGAAGAGTTTGCCATCAGCTTTCAAACTTGTGTTAAAAAATGACACTCATAATAAACCAAGAAAGTCTCAACCTCCCTAGACAAAAAAATCAAAGCGGATTGAACGGAGCGTCACACAGCAGTGACGGAACAAGGACGAACATTAGTGTTCACCAAGGTGACGCGGCCCAGCAGCCCTATGGCGGGTTGAGAGAGAACGCAGGGATGCCTGTGCACCGTCTGCCGTCAGGCCTCCTGCAGGCGGGGCGACGCGTTCAGTAAACACCCGTGACGGAGGTGTTGGCGGCACCATCATGGGCGGTGTTCGGGGCTCAGGTGTGATAAACACATCATACGTACATATATATTGTTTGGGAGCGAGAATGAAAAGAAAGCAAAGCAAGGGGTGCTAACCTGACTGTAAGGGCCGCTGTCTTGCAGCTGAGAGGATGTGCAATTTTCAATTATGTGGATGTAATTTACATAACATCTGCAACATATCAGTACCTGCCCATGATAACAGCAAGGGTAGCAGTCTGTGACACTGACGGTGGTGAAACAAAAGAAGAGATAACGTCCTATAATGAAAACCATACACTAATACCAGAATGTTATTGTAGTATATGTGCAGACCCAGCAATAGCTTGTAGTTTATGACAGGGAAAACAATGCTTACAGGGTGAGTCAGGCTTCATAAATACCCCGCCCCCTGCTTGACGGGAGGTGGTGGTGGTGGTGGTGGTGGTGGTGGTGGCGCCCTCGCTGAGTGACGACCAGCTTTCCAACACCCACATCTATATTCGAATGAAAACCATAGAATACCAGGCAGTGGAGAACATTGGCGAGACTTGAGGCAGTGTGTTGAGGTGAGCATTCCCCGCCTTAACCCTGTACTGTGTGATGGAGGGGTGGGGGAGTGCCGTGAAACAGTAAACATGTACACCACATTATGAGTCACCCACACCTAAAAGTTCACACAACAAGTTCATTATAAAGGCCATCCCGGTGCTGGGCTGGACGGGGCGGGGTGGGGGTGGTGTGGAGCGGGGTGGAGCAAAGCAGGGAAGGTGTTGGCACTGCCCGTGACCCGCCAGAATTGGGAGCCACCAGCGGCTGACGGCCTCACTGGGGCAAAGAATAACTTGACCCTGACGAGCTGGTGGAGTGTGGGACCAACACACACAAACACACACACACACACACACACACACACACACACACACACACACACACACACACACACACACATATGAGTCTCTTCGGAGTCTGTCATCTTCCATCTGTCCGTGTGTGTGCTCTCAATGTAAATCAAATTCAGTAGACCAAACATATAAGTTGTGCAGAATGCATTGGAAACAGAAGTCCAAGGTCAGTTTGCAATGTAAATGAACCTGAACTTATACTTGACTTCGTTCAGATTGCCTTGATTCACCGTCTCGTACCACATGCCCGGGGAAGCAAGACGAGGATGACGGGCCGCGGCGACACCAACCCGTTAATCGGTGACATGAATCAAATTGGGATAAGAGGGAGGAGCCGACCCGCTAAGATTACCTGAAGAGACACTCCATCAACTCAATATTCTCCCCTCTAGCCCATTCTCCCCTCTACCACCAGTCCTTTCTCCCCGACTCTCCTACCTCGAAGTCCTTATACCTCCCCTCTCCCTGCTTCCCCAACCTAACCTTCATCACTCCCCCACACGCATCATTGCTTTCGTGCTCTCTTCCTCCTTTCCCTTCCCCTCCAGCCAGCTCGAGGCACGCTAGTCCTGCCGCGTTTAGGTGGTGCAAACCAAATATAAAATATGAGTAGGATTTTTAGTGTTGATAAGAACGTCTCGTATTTAATTTTGCATGCGCCTTGAGTTACGAGCTGAGAGAGAGAGAGAGAGAGAGAGAGAGAGAGAGAGAGAGAGAGAGAGAGAGAGAGAGAGAGAGAGAGAGAGAGAGAGCTATATTTCAGCCTTCGTAACTATTCCCATCCCAAGCCAAGACGAGGAATAGACACTGACGTAGGGCAACCTCCAGCACCGCCCGCCCCCAATGAGCACCCCACCCCTCCTCACCCCTACCTGCCCACGCCTCCCCCCCTAACTCCACCGATACCTCACCCCCTCACGGATCACGGAAAAATGCCCTCCCCACCTTTCCTCCCACTGAGACTCCCCCGCTTCTCCCCTTTTCCTTCAGTTCACCTTCCTTGCCCTCTCCACCTCTTCGTCTCTCCTGTGCCTCTCTCTTTCTCGCTCTCTCTCTCTCTCTCTTTCCTTGTATGCACGAAGATGAAGTATAGACAGGTGGTTCGGTAAAAGGGGTATTAAGCAGACGTATGTTGGGTGGGAAGGTTGATGTATGGGTAATAGTTAAAAGGAAATGGTTAACGTAGAATTTAACAAGATTCGTCCCGTGTAAATAAGTCTGTGAAAAAAAAAGTATAAATGTAACTAATGAAATGCTGGCAATAAGAAAGTGATATTAAGGTTTATAAAAAAAGAAAAAAATAGTCCGATTAATTACTGCCATGAAAATAATGAAAATAATAATAAAAGTTTGTGAATGGTAGTGAAAATCATAAAAAAACATAAGAAAAGAGGAGAAATTCATTTTTCTGAAAAGTATCCCAGTTAACAACCGTAATAATAATAATAATAATAATAACAATAATAATAATAATAATAATAATAATAATAATAATAATAATAATAATAATAATAATAATCAATAATAATAATAATCAAAATAAACCTTTTAAGAAGCTAAACTAGAGACGACGATACAAACTTTCCAATCACACATGAACACAAAATAACACAAGAATCAGTCAGGCAGGAAGAATGGCACAAATTAAGGAACCAAAATGAACTGAGAAAAAAATCAAATAAAAAAAAAAAAGAAGAAAAAAGTCCTTACCACAGACTGAATGCTTGATTGGTTGATTCACTGCAAATTCACTGCAAAAAAAAAAAAAAAAAAGACAATACATTCTTAAAGTAACGATGCAACAAAATTGTGAGGCATTAATCCGTTGAGCAGCTGGTCTCTAGCGGACAAACCACAACGCATACAGGTAAAAACATGACGAGATAGGCAATATATCTTCAGCCATACCTTATCTACTCCTTATCAATACATACACTCAATCAAGAAGAATGTAAGCTCTAACCACTTATAAAACTTCATAAAAAAACCGATAGAAATTATAAAATCCTCTAATCAGATACCTAGAATGAAAGAAAACGACGGGCCAATGAGGTTCCAGTGTCAATAGTGATGAGCCAATGAGATGTGAATGTGAGGAGGAGCCAGACAGCCAATCACGTGACACCCTGCTCGTCCGAACACACCTCAAGGGCCTTCCATTATAAGCCCAGACTGTGTGGGCGTGTGAGGGAGCAGGAGGAGAAGAAGGAGAAGGAGGAGGAGCAGGAGGAGGAGGAGGAGGAGAAAGAGGAGGAGGAGGAGGAGGAGGAGGAGGAGGAGGAGGAGGAGGGATAGATGTATTGGTAGAGCGTGGGAAGGGAAAGATATAAGAGGAAGGAAGAGATGTTGTTGTTGTTGTTGTTGTTGTTGTTGTTGTTGTTGTTGTTGTTGTTGATGATGATGATGATGATGATGATGATGATGATGATGATGATGATGATGATGATGAACAAGAACAAGAACAGAAAAATAAGAATTTTAAGAAGAACACGAATACTAAATAAGAAGAAAAAAGAACTAAAAAGAAGAGGAAGAAGAAGAAGAAGAAGAAGAAGAAGAAGAAGAAGAAGAAGAAGAAGAAGAAGAAGAAGAGCATATAATCATTACAAGATCATTTTTAGTCTCCCTAATTTAAAGAAATTAAATCCACTTACATATCAAAGACAGAGAGAGAGAGAGAGAGAGAGAGAGAGAGAGAGAGAGAGAGAGAGAGAGAGAGAGAGAGAGAGAGAGAGAGAGAGGTGAATGACGAGGGTAGCCGACTCTCCATGGTATTTCTGGCGGGGTCTTACGTGGAGGGACCCTAACCCCCTCCCCCCCTTCTTCCCCTTGGCTCCTCTCTTCTCCTCACCGCCCATCCCTTCCCTCCACTCCTCTCCCTTATTCCCTCTTACGCCCTCACCCCTTCGCTTCTCCCTCTCCCAATCCCTTCCTCCAGGTTTCCATCTCCTCCCTCACCTTTCCTTGAAATGTCCCCTCATAATTTTCTGTCTTGTGTCTTAATTACTTCTCATTCCCCATTTCTTTCCTTTTCGTCTCTTCTTCCTTTCCTATGTGTTCCGTGTCTCGCCTTTTCTATATCTGGGTTTTCTCTTCTTCCTCCTACTTCACTCATATACTCTCAGCTTTTATTCGTCTTCTCTGTTCCTTATTCTTCCTTCTTTTATCACCTGTACCTCCATTTCCTCCTTTTTTCCTTCTCTTCTTCCTCGTTTTTCTTCTGCTGCTTCTCCACCACCACCACTTCCTCCTCCTGTTTCTCCTTCTTCTCGTTCCTCTGTTTATTCTTGTTTTATCATTCTATTCATCTTGCTTTTCTTTTAATCTTATTTTTTCTTCTACTTTATGTTCCTGCTTTTGTTCTTGTTCACCACCACCACCACCACCATCACCACCATCACCATCATCATCATACAGTCCTGCTTCTCTTCCTCCTTATCATTATTCCAATTTTAATCATAACCACGTCCCCTCTTTTTGGTTTACATTTAATCGTTACTCTACCTGTCCGCACACCTACTCGTACCTGCCTACATATCTACCTGCCTGCTTACTCACCTATCCACATTCCCACTACCAACCTACGTACACTATACACGGGCCCCACTTACCTCACTCTCCCCATCTGTGTAACGAAAGCGGTAAACCAATGCGCAGGGATGGACAGGAGGGGTGTTAGGTATCCAAGCTTGAGTTACGAAGTGCACATCAACAAGCTCGTTAAGCTTAATCCTTTCACTGCTACTTTGTGGTTCTTTCTTTAATTGCTAAACATCTCTGAGACTATTTAACATTCCTCCTATTTATTTATTTATCTTCTACACTTTTACAGCTATTTCTCAACATTATACTGGCTAAAAGTTAGAAAATCGAGTCTTTTAATATTTACTTGTATTTCTCGTACTGTACTTTTTGTGTTGAAAAGTGTTGGAAATTGGAAGCCAGTCTAGTCTTTTAATGTTTTTCTTCCCATTCTTTTACTGTGCCTTTAGTATCGCTAATTGTAATTGTTGCATATCACAATGACAGTGTTAATGATCTCTATGTTCCCGTTTTCTTTCCTTCAGCAGATGAGAAGTAAAGCGGCAGAACGTACTGTGCATCATTTACCGTTCCTTTATGCTATATCCGAATTATAGCGAGAAAGGTACTGCATATTGTTTTCTCGTGCGAAGTAGCGGTAGAAGTGGTGGTGGTGGTGGTGGAGTATCAGAAGTATGCTTTGTTTCATGTATGCGAGAGTTATAATAGTTATACCAAGCAGCGTTGATGTGGGTGAGGGAGCAGCAGGTAGAAAATAACATTGCGATGGTTCCCTTCTGTAAAAGTGAAGTATTCGTGAGAAGTACTAATGAAGCAGGTGCACGGGGCGATAAGAAAATAAATAAATAAATAAATAAATAAATAAATGAACAAATGCACAAGTAGATATATAAATTCATCCCTTAAGAAGAAGAACAACAACAACAACGACAACACTACTACTACTACTACTACTACTACTACTACTACTACTAATAATAATAATAATAATAATAATAATAATAATAAACAAACTACAACAACCACAACTACAAGACAATCAGAGGACGTACCACACACCACCACCACCACCACTACCACCACCACCAGCAAACACGAAACAAGGCGAGCACCCTCAATAGACTTTAGTGAAACGTGGCAAGCTTGATCCGTAGACTAGTGTCACCGAAACGCCCTCGAGAGGTTGAAAAAAATAATAATAGATAAAACAAAGTAAATTAATAGAATGCTGAATCCACCTCAGAATATCATCACAAATCAATCCTTTCTCCAACTAAGATTAAAGCAAATGGTTCCTTTTTTTTTTTTTGTGAAGTGAAATATTTTGCATACGAAAAGCCGAACCCACACACAAATAAACAAACATATAAACGAACATAGCTGAGCCGCACATCATCTATACTTATCCATACCCTCATAACAAGACAGCAGCAGTGGGAGGATACATTGAAAGAAGAAGCGACGTGTGACGCAACGCTGCACTAATTGACAAGGACCGAAGGGAGAGGAAGAGGCGGCGACAAGCTATTTGGATACAACCCCACTAGCCATCAAGGTGGTCTGGCCAGGCGCGCTTTGCAAAAATACCCAACAAAATGACCACGTATATTTGAAAAGGTATATCTACTAATCTCAAGATGGCTGGCACCTTTTTCCATCCGAACATTTCTAAATAGTTTTTCTTTCTATTTTCATTCTTATTTTATCCTTATCTTTTTCCTGTCCCTTCTTTTCTCCTTCTTCTTTTTTTTCCCAGTTCGGCTTGAGAAGTCTGCATTCTTCGTCTTATTCTCTAATTTATTTTTTTCTAAAAGACAGCTACATATGTTTTCAGGGAGGGAGAGAGAGAGAGAGAGAGAGAGAGAGAGAGAGAGAGAGAGAGAGAGAGAGAGAGAGAGAGAGAGAGAGAGAGAGAGAGAGAGAGAGCGCACCTACTATTTTTGAACACGGAAGAGGCCAGTATTCCTGCACCTACACCTTCCAACTCTCTCTCTCTCTCTCTCTCTCTCTCTCTCTCTCTCTCTCTCTCTCTCTCTCTCTCTCTCTCTCTCTCTCTCTCTCTCTCTCACACACACACACATAATTCAATCAGCTTTTTTATTCATCCTTTATCAAATATTCATAAATTAGCTTCCTTCCTTCCTTCCATTTATTCTCTCTCTCTCTCTCTCTCTCTCTCTCTCTCTCTCTCTCTCTCTCTCTCTCTCTCTCTCTCTCTCTCTCGCTCTTACATCGTTTTTTCTTTATCCTTCATCAAATATCTACGGTTTTCCTCCCTTTCTTCTACTCTCTCTCTCTCTCTCTCTCTCTCTCTCTCTCTCTCTCTCTCTCTCTCTCTCTCTCTCTCTCTCTCTCTCTCTCTCTCTCTCTCTCTCTCTCTCCCTGTATTTTTGGCCCAGCTCGCTCTCTGAACCAGCTCTCTATATTTACACATATCCCTCTACCATCCCCACCACGGCATACCTCCACCCCCAACTCCTCCCCCCCACCTCCACTGTAGTCTACCCACATCTTTGCATATACTGAATTTCCCTCACTTACCGCATTCACAACCCCTTAATTACCTACGTCTGCAATTTTCCACAGATGCTCTACTTTATTCAGTTACCATCGTAGAGTTAACCTAATTTCACATCGTCACTATTGCTTTGGTTCTTGAGTGGGGGTGGAGAATTATTGAGTTGACATGTTGAAACGTTGGTGTGGTATTAGTTCACATTTATTCGTGTTTTTTTTTTTATGTGGGAAATGGTTGTACGTATTTATGATGTGGGTTACGGACCTATATGTACTTGGGGGCGTGGCATATCCTCCTCAGCTGGATGAAAAGTGTATACTACTACTTCTGTATATTTACCACATCCTAACTACGTAAAAATTGTATACCATTTCTGCTGTATACAGAAGTCTCTTGGTTTACATGATTTATTAGGACTTCCAGGCATCGTGTTAACAGAGATCGAGTAAAACAAACATTAAAAACTAATGGCAAAAACAGGGGGATTGGATGATCTGTCCTGTTAAACTGCACTATTTTATCATCAAATCTATTGATGTATATAGTAAGGAAATTATAACAACCCTTACAGTTTATCCTTGTTTCATAATCATAACTTTAGATATAAAAGCTAAAACAATAAAAATGCTGAAAAAAAATCCTTAATATTTACGTCTGTACCACAACGCGAATGAGTGGCTGGACTAGATCGTATTTAAGTGAAAACTTCGTGTAAATTCAATTCAATTTAATACCGAATTCCTGTATATATAAAAAAAATAAAAAAATGTGTAAACTGAGTCACGTGTATGTTCATTATCTTCCCAACCGCGTGAAAATTGCATGCTACTTCTGTTGTACATGTATCGTATCCTCCACAATCACATAAAGATTATTCATTACTACTGCTGTACATACTAATACTAGTATTGTTAGTCTAGTCCAACCCTTATTTACACAAAGGGAAGGGATGATTTAACGCCAAAAAATGTGGGTATATCTACGAGTTTTGGGAACGGCAAAACTAGTTAAGCCACCCCAGGGACGTTTTCTTTCACTTTAGACTCCCGCTGAAGACAACACTTGGTACAAGTTAATGGCATGATTTGATTTGATAGATTTATTGTTGTGTATGAAGAGTACAACAAACGGAAAGGGCATGACCTACCGGAGTTCTGCTGGACACTTAGATTAACAAAATAAAATATTTATAAGAATTATACTGCATAAACAAATAATATATATATATATATATATATATATATATATATATATATATATATATATATATATATATATATATATATATATATATATATATATATATATATATATATATATATATATATATATATATATATATATATATATATATATATATATATATATATATATATATATACTTCAAGGACTGGTTAATGAGACACACCACATCATAAGGAGACAAATTTGGGATATTCTTTAAAATACATAAGTTTTGCAGGGTCCCCCAAAAAAAAAAAAAACTTCCAGTGGATGGATGATTGAATGAATGAATGAATGAATTAATCAATGAATAGTCCCGAAAATCTGACAATTATCAGTCAGACTGTGTGGCTAATATACATTATAGAAAGTATTGGCATTTTAATCTCACTGCCATCAACACATCTTACCTTAATGAAGTGTGATGTCCTACAGGTGTTGGCTGTCACTACTGCCACACCTCACTATTCCTCAGTATTTGTAGCAGCTGTTCAGTGTTCAGCCGTCCTCCTCCAATGGCTCTCACTATTCTCCATGTGTACTTTTCTTCTTGCCTTCTGTTCTCTTGTTGGTCACACTCTCCAGCTCTCTTCATCTCATCTTTATGATCTTCCTATCATTCAAATTTTCATTATCAATTATCTTTTCAATTCCATTCTCTGCAATACTTTTTTTTTCTGCTTTGCATAGCTTGAAATTTCAGCACCCTCTGCCAACACCACATTTCAAGTGCTTCCAACCTCTTCTCCATCCTATTGCTTACACTACAGTCAGCATGACACTGGCCAGATTATTTTCTTCCTATCACTGTTTTGGTGGTTACTTACGATGCGGTATTTGCACTAATGATCATCGTGCCATCTTATTCTTTGGAGAGTTATGTAAGTCACAAAGTGCAACATACAATATGTCTTTGAGGTAGCGTGTGCAGAACAAGCATTTACGATGAAGCAGTGGTTTCTACACTGGGGAGCGCGTCCCCGACTCTCTACTGAGGATACACAGGAAGCGTGAATAATTCATCTGCCCGCCCCCCCCTCCAAAAAAAAAAAGCATTATGAAAAGTATATAAATAAGATCATCTAAGGACAATGGATGGTTTCCGTGTAGGTTTGATGACTTCTTGCAACTTCCCTTGTGTTGTTAGGTAACAGGTATGTCTCTACGTTGTGAAAACTACACAATTATAATTCTATCGATGATCCTAATCCGCTTTTTAATCAATCAGCTCTTCTTATGTGTTTTGTACATGCCACTCATACCTGCCACACTGACGCTGTTTACCGACTTGTCTCAACACTTCTCCGACCAACCAACACGAAGGCGAGGGGCGGGGGAGGCGTCTGTTATTAGTCTAAATGAGGATATCATGTTAAGTAGTTTGGGAACCACTGCGTAGTTCGTTATTTTTATGATGATTGCACTATATCTGTACGTACATGACAAATTTTCCTGTACTGTTACTTGAACACTATTTTGAGGCAAATGCAAACTGTCAATTCTGGAAAGGGAAAAAAAGAAAACGGATCCATAAGAAGGGGGTTCGTGTGCATGTAGGCGTCGGTTCACAGATACAGAAATGCTCCCAGTCGTCTCCTTCTAGCAGAGTGTGACGGGAGTTGCCAAGGTGCTGCACCCATGATGCTGGTGGCTCATGCCTCGCATCTCAGGTAAGCTGTCATGAGAATAAAGGCCATGCACATGCTCACCAGGCACTTGCAAGTTCCAATAACCAGGTTGCGTTCCATGAGGTTCACCTTGGCAGCCCTGACGCCGACCTCCTCCCACATCGGCGTCACGTAAACCTGGGTTCTCATGTCTAAGTTCACTCCACCTAAGCATCTCACTATGAAATAAGAAAAAAAAATAAATAAATAAATAAATAAAATAAATTAATTAATAAAATAAAACAAAAGTAATAGTAAATCATTAATAAATAAAACCAAAGATGAGTCATGAAGGAAAAGATGCAACAAAACATATATGTATCTCTAATCTTATATGAATGCATTCTATGAAAGCGTAATACAAGTTAAAGCAGAAATAGTTAAGTTCCAACCCAAATTATTTTTTTCCATACATTTTCTCCCTCACTGGGAAGTGTTTGCTTTCCTGCTAGGTTAAGTAAGAATACTGCATTCATTCGTTTGGATTTCCATGTTGTTTAAGACTTCAGTTTACCTTTAAATGGACTAATGGTTGGAGACAAGGGCAATAAAACCGTAACATATGGAGACACTATAATACAATAAGATTTCAAGAGAAGAATTTCAAGGCAGGTGACAGACCGAGGATCTCCATTCATATATTTACCAAGCATCTTTCTTTTGCTTTCTTGCTATTAGTGGCAGAACTTGCATAGTGGTATTCACTAGGAAGATGCTTCTAAGTCCCTTACTTTGTGTCAGCATAAACACTTGGTCCATAAACCTTTCTTTCATATCAGTTTCTATTGACACGACTATTTCTTTTTAATACATATTTATTACGTACCTGTGGCTGGCCCAGATGCCTTAGAATAGAAAGTGATTCAGATAATTTCGCAGTTCCAACCGTATGTTCTTTGCGATACGTTAAAGTAAACACCTTAAATGAAAAAAAAAAAAAAATTACATGAAGGATTTGAATCTAACATTGCATCGCGACTCTTTCCTCTTGATAGTTTAGGTAAGATAATCGTTTCCTACATCAGTTTATAACCATTATTCTCTCCAAATCTACTTCTTGTAATATCCCAGAAACTCCAGTGAAGGATTCTCTCTCTACACATTTAGCTCATGTGATTCTTTACGTATTGCTGGCTTCGGTTCTAAAGGTTCTTCCGTAAGGCGCAAGGACAGGCCTGGTAGGTGTGCCGAGCGGTGTTAGCGCATAGTAGTAGGGAAACATTGTAACTTTAGATCATAATTCATTATTCAAGAAACAGAAGTGTGAATTCCCTGTTCTGACACGTGCTGGGAGTGGTGTCCAATTCCTGTTTTCACTCTTAGTTTACTCGCCCAATATTGAAATTGGAGTATTTGTTCTCTGTAACAAATAATCACTAATGATCATGACTATTGTATTACATAAACAGATGGTAAATAAAAAAAATATAATCCTGTTAAATATGTCACCAACGCTGTCACGAGCGAGGCACTCAGGAACACCGCAATGCTCCTGAAGCAGAGAGAGAGAGAGAGAGAGAGAGAGAGAGAGAGAGAGAGAGAGAGAGAGAGAGAGAGAGAGAGAGAGAGAGAGAGAGAGAGAAAAACCTGAGTGTGTGGTGTTTAGTGTGCCTGTGTGATCCGTGCCACAGGAAATACTAAAGGCAGAATCTCACCAAGTTCACTGTTCATTGTGTGCAGAGCAGGAAGTGCAAGTGTCGCTGCATAAAACACTGACTTAATTGTGGTCACAGTTACGAGGAAATGACCAAGACAGGGACCACGAATCACGTTCTTACCGAGACAGGTGATGTTTATAAACCGTAAATGTACGTACTTCAGAAACTACACTAAGGGTTTTCATAATTACTTGGGTAGGCTACGAGTAAAACAGTTAAATTACGAGTAGACAGTTAAATTTATTTAACCGTTAGAAAAAAAAATATTAACAAACATAAACTATACCTAAAAACTAAAAATAAAAATGATAACTAAGTGGTTTTGAATATACATGTAACCTTCACTGACACAAATACATATTAACTGAGTGTTCATCTTAAAGGAAACGTAATATGTACGAAAATCAATGGAAAAAACGATATAAAATTATTACCTATGTAGCGTGGACAGAGCCAACAGTAATAAATGGTGTGCCTCAGACCATTACCTTCAGCCAGGGTTGCAGGAGAAGCTGATGGGTTGAAGCACTGTGACAGGCGGGGCGCGGTGGGACTGTCTGCATCTGCTACCTTGTCAGGAAGAGGGATGTGGTGGAGGCGGCATGGAGGTCTTCGCGTCGTGGTGGACGAGGAGGTGGAGGTGGAGATGGCAAACTTTAAAACTTTTCTCCGCAGCTCCTGGAGAGAGAGAGAGAGAGAGAGAGAGAGAGAGAGAGAGAGAGAGAGAGAGAGAGAGAGAGAGAGAGAGAGAGAGAGAGAGAGAGAGAGAGAGAGAGAGAGAGAAGGTTGATTGGAAAGGAAAGGTTAATCCATTTGTCTGATGTGATAGAAAAAGTTACCTCATTGCTACTCACTTCCTAGAGAGAGAGAGAGAGAGAGAGAGAGAGAGAGAGAGAGAGAGAGAGAGAGAGAGAGAGAGAGAGATCATTGCTAACAAAAAAAAGGTATGTAGTTATGCACGTAATGAATTTATAAGAATTTATATACAAGACTTTACTTGCATGAAGGTAAATTTTTCTTAATAATGTTCACAAGTTTCTTTTAGGTTTCCTGTTCCTCTCTAAAGGACCAGCATGTTCACTTCGGGCGGCATAGGAGTCCCTCGTGCACAAAACATAGGAGATCAGCGCTCGGTGAATAATAATTATTGCATCTAGAGCACTTAATTGCGATGGAAAACAAAACATGATAACTAGCAACCTTTGTGATATAAAAGTACAGAGACACGAGAGAAAAATTGAGAAAAAAAAAAAGTTGCCCTAGAAACATGACTCGTGTACGTTCATCACTCAGTCGTATTTTGTTATTGTGTTAAAAATAATTTTCAAATCAGTGAGACCAGTGATGGGACCCGAACCACCAGTACCACAGGGGACAGTAATATGTATAAGCTCTCCACAGAAGGTTTGTTTTGGTCCTCAGCACATCACATACACTACAGGAATGAATATCAGGTGTGGCAGGAACCTTCCCTAAACTACTGCATCGGGTAGGAATGATTTGTGAAAAGGAAGGGATAAATGATCGAGTAAGAAAGTTAAGGAATGTTTGAAGTCATAAATTCAGTTGGGAATAATAACTACAAGGCCTTTAATTAACATTTTCCTTAAAGGTCACCATCAGCGCATGTCGACGTGTGGATGCCTGTGGACGGTGGAGGTTGGGCGTCAGACCCTGTGGCCGCAAATGAGTGTGAGGACGCATCCATTGGTTTTCCCCACATGCTTGTAAGTCACGTGACCGCGCAACCATCAGTGACAGTGTTTCCCAGAAGCCGTCTGCCTTGTTGCGGAGACGATGGGAAACATGAAAAGAGCAGATTGGTTGAAAGAATGCATTGAAAAATACAGTACCATTAAATAAATAAATAAAACAAAATAAAAAGTGGTCATTATCATTATTACCACCACCACCACCACCACCACCACCATCTTTATCATCAACATCATCATTATCATAGACATTCAAAGTATGGTTGTTTATTGGGCAGTAGTGCAACTTTTCTTGGCTTAATGTGAATCCTTACGTGTGTCACTAATGAGAAGGACAGAAGAAAGATAACTGCACCATTGCCATGATTGGCTCTCGTTAGGGAAATCCCAGACCGTATCGAATACTGCTCAATTCTTTGAATAACTCGTCGTATCTCTAGGCGGTGCACATGGCACAGTCATGACCTAAATTAATCAGAGAGATCAAAATGTAAAGGGCCGCACTGCGCATGCGCGGTGTTGATGCACCGTACAGCTGATATACAGCGTCCGCGGCTCGCCACTGCCAGTGAGTCTACTGCGGCAGAAATGGTGAGTGTGGTACAAACGTGTGTAAGTACAGCCTTTCCTGTGTGCTTGACCCCAAAGACAACAGACGAATGGCCAGTACTTGGACGTTAACTGTAAATTTTGAATGGTGTAAGATCAACAAAACAGATTTCGACCAAGACGTCCATTGCAGTAACTGGGAGACTCTTATCATGTGACGAAGATGTGCGAGGGGTAAGGCAGGGCTCTGCATTGGAAATGTTATGTGACACGGTGCCCCATTTGTTTTGTTTTTTTACTCAAATTAACTACTTATACAGACAAATGGAATGCCTCTCCTGTCTCCCGACCTCCCCCAACAATTCCTGTGTATTGTGCTGTTCACACTAGATACCGAATAAATTGTTCTACAACCAAACTGGAATGCCACAGTTACGATAAAGATTTCATGTGTGGCTCATTGTCTTTTCATAATGTCTCCGTCAGCCTGGCACCCGTCCACTAACTCTACCTTTCGTCTTCTGTTGCTTACCTATTCTAAGTTCACGTTAGGGCCTTGATTGACACACACAGACCTCTTCAGACACAAGACACTTCTCGAGGTAATTTTTTATCTGCCTTTGAACTCTCCTCTGTGGTGTGACATCTTTAGTGTGTGTTTTTTTTTTTTTTTAAGTTTTATCGTCCTTGGTCAGAACCCAGAATTCAATAAAAAAAAAAAATAAAATAAAGTATAGGCAGTGACGCAATTAAAATTTAGTCGCATACTTCTGACACTCTGCTTTCTCACGGGGACTATTTTCCGGGACTTCACCGATGATTAGTCAGATTTTCATGGAAGTGTAATATTTTTTATTTTTTTCCACTGAATCACAAAATCCCCATTAAATGTCTCAACAACTACTATTAGAATCTATAAAGAGCATTCGAGTGGGACGCTGGGGTGTTTTAGAATGCAGTCCTTTAATGATATGACACGGCGGACCAGCACGTCGCTAGCTTGTTTGTTTGTGGGACGCAGTGACGGCCGATAATAAGGGTGCACGTGTACTACGCTATCCACCCTCTGCCCTTCCTTTGTAAGTCCCCTACTCCCTTTCCTCTCCCTCCTCCTCCTCCTCCTCCTCCTACTCTTCTTCACCTATTTTCCCTTCATTGTAATATTGATCCCGAAAGACGTTAGTGATTTCATAAGGGACATTAAAACATAAGGCATAACAATCTCTCTCTCTCTCTCTCTCTCTCTCTCTCTCTCTCTCTCCCCAGGTGATGGGTGGCTTGGGCGCGGCACTCCTGTGGCTGGTGTGGGTGGGAGCAGCCTTTGGTTACTCGGTACCCAAGCCGCAAGATTCGGAAGGAGAGGAGGTGTACTGCGAGTGCGTGCCGTACTACCTGTGCCAGGACGGCGTCATCATTACCGACGGCAGGAATGTGATCGACATAAGGACTTCTCGCCAAAGGACGCCAGTGACCAACGTGAAGGCGTGTCCTTCAGTAATAGACGTTTGCTGTGGCCTTCCTCCGTCGCTTACTACCACTACCTCCACCATCACCCCCATGACCTCCAGCACCCTTCCCCCGGTCACCCTGCCACCCACGCTGCCCCCGGACACTCCCTGCCGGTGTGTGGGAATCCTCGAGTGTCCCGCCGAGCTCCTGGTGAGTGATGGCAAAGGGAACACTAATCTGGAGTTCCTGGGTTTGAGTTACTCACACTCTCAGTGCCAGGACGCCTTCTCCCTCTGCTGCGCCTACGAGATCACCCCTACACCCACGTCCACGCCCACGCCCACGCCCACCGCGCCGCAGTGTGAGTGCGTGGAGCCGTACCTCTGCGATGAGCACGGCTACATCATTGTGGACGGCCATGGTTTGCTGGACGTCAGGAGAGACCCGTCATCAGTGCTCCCGCTGGACTCCGGCGAGTGTTCTGACAGTTACTTCGTCTGCTGCCTCCCTCCACCGGCCCCCACGCCCTTTCGTACTTCCCCTTCCACCACCCCCACTACTACCACCTCCATCACCCCCACTACCGAATCTACCACTCCTCGCCTCTCCCGCAACTACACCAAATCTGCGGTGTCTTCCACCACCATCACCACCCCCACCACTACCACCGAGGAGCCTCCCATCAGCTGTGGCATCAGGAACTCCGATGGAATAGTGGTGTGTATTACAATTGCATATAGCATTCATTTACCTGCATGGTCCCCTTAAATATTGTTAGGATTGAAATGTTGATGAAACTCGCTTGGACCTACTTCGCTTCTGATCCATCCTAGAACACACACACACACACACACACACACACACACACACACACACACACACAGTTCATTGCGAATTAGATATTTCTCATTTTGTATTCGTGTATTATTCGTCTTTCATCATCTCTCACCACAACATTACTTTTTCTTGTTATTCCAGTCCTCTCAATTGATTAAACCTTTCTCTCCTCCGTCTGCTGATTGATTTAACTTTAGCGCCGCGACAGCGAGGTCATAACTTTCCACAGCGGCACATGACTTGGCTGCTATGGTGCCAAGACTGCAGTCACTCCGTCGTTCATTTCACCTCTCTGTATCGCCAATTTTAATGCATTTTCTTTCTGTCTTTCGTGTGCCAATAAACTATCGTAATTTTACGACCTGTATTTTACACGCTCTCCAGTTTCTTGTACTGCAGTCATCAACAGGGCGGTTCATCCATCGCATGATCACAAATTACTAGCTTTAGTGATTTACAATTTCCTCGGCATTTCATCTTCCACTGTGGTATCGTTAAACGCAACTTTTACCACGTTTTGTTTGTTATGACATTTCTTAACGCACACCTCCATGGTCCAGCCTTCTGAATTCTTTAACATGCACTCACCCTCGAAACAGTGACAACAAGACCTTAGGAACGCCACGGAATACCACAGCAAATTACATCACACTGCCTCACAACAAAAAGCTCTTGAATCTAAGCTCCTCCTCCTCCTCCTCCTCCTCCACAGGCACGAATCATCGGGTTCCAGGACGGGGAGAGCCAGTTCGGTGAGTTCCCCTGGATGGTAGCCGTGATCAACAGCGCCCCCATCATGGGCATCCCCTCCTACCGCTTCGTGGGGGGCGGCACGCTGATCTACCCACGAGTTGTCCTCACGGCCGCCCACAAAGTTATGCAGTAAGGCCGTATGTGTGTGTGTGTGTGTGTGTGTGTGTGTGTGTGTGTGTGTGTGTGTTAGTCTTCCGAATTTGCCGTTTCGCTTCCTTGTTTACGAAATCTAATGATTCTATGTTTTGGATTCCTTGAATAATGGACAAAAATAATAAAACATCAGTGTTGGGGAAGGAAGTCACTACTCTGGTTGCTGCAGTTACTCCGAGCAGTGACGTCACAAAGTCCAGTGAATCTCAAATCTATAAATCGAATAGAAATCATATCTTTTACTAATACATGTAGTCGTGTTTTTTTTTTTTTTTTTTATTCGTAACATTCCTAGAAAAAAATAATGTTTGCATGGATACCCTGAAAATATAGAGGTTAATTTTGTCTGTTTTTGGTTAGAGAAGTGTTCAAAGGACTGTAGTTCAAGAAATGAGGGACTAATGAAAAAAGTTGTAGGAGATTATGGGAAAAAAAAAAATGTCTAGCAGGGAAAGGATTAATGTATGGAAGATATGACGTTTATACTTCGAGCACCTGGATGCAGCTGACTGTGCACTTGACTGATGTAGTCATCCTTTGTTACAATTCATAACACCGGAGAAAAAAGAAAAGGGTATTTGCACGGATGCATAGAAAATGTAGAATAGGAGGTTGATTTTGTCTTTTTCTTGGCTTTCTTTTCAAAGGACTGTAGTAAAAAAAAAAATCTAAAATGTTGTAGGTGGCCATGGAAAAATAAAATAAATAATACAGTAAATAAAATATCTACCAGGGAAACAATTATGTACAAACAATTATCAAGACACCATTACTTTGGGCACTTGTAAACAAACATTGACTGAAAGCATCTGACAGTGTCCTTCTCTGAGTGCAGTGTGAACGCGAGCCAGTTAGTGGTGCGGCTCGGGGAGTGGGACACGCAGAAGCAACAGGAGCCATACCCGCACCAGGACATCCAGGTGGAGAAGATGGTGGTGCACCCGAAATTCTTTGCCCCAGCTCTCCTCTTCGATGTCGCCCTCCTGTTTCTGAAGGTGATTACGATACGCTCTCTCTCTCTCTCTCTCTCTCTCTCTCAGGTAGTGTTATCCTCTACTGCTACAGAGGAAGACAACACCGCTCTTTGTTCTTTCCGTAGGAGGAGGCAGTTCTCGCGCCCCACGTCAACACCCTGTGCTTGGCGGAGGACTTGGATACCGTCGATAGCTCCGCTTGTGTCATCAACGGCTGGGGAGTGGATCGTTTCGGTGAGTGGGCAGGGACTACACGGTTTATTTTCTGCACCGATCAGTTACTTTAAGATGAGTGTTGGTTTGGTTCTTTAGTCTCCTGTTGCTAATTGCACGCTTTGAACTTTCGTTAGGGCTATTTTCAAAGGTCACAAGGACCTTTCACAATCACAAATCACAATCATAAAGTTTCACAATGTTTTTTTTTTTTCCTTACTGTTTGCATTAACGGTGTAAAATCCGTATTTCACTATCAACAGAATTATGAAAACACTCCTAAAAACTCTAATAACTTCCGCTACAGTCTGTTCAAAATAGTTGACATAAGACGCCGATCCCCTTGAGAATTCGAACCTCTAGTTTACCTGACAACGATAATTGTAAATAGCACCAGTTCGGGATGAAAAGCTCCTTGAAGTTTCATTTTCACCTCTGCTAACGTTTGTTTCTCTGTTAATATTAGAGAGCAGAAAAGTAGTAGTAAGTTACATACATTTATTTTGTATATGCAAATAAATAAATAAATAAATAAATAAATAAATAAATAAATAAATATATATATATATATATATATATATATATATATATATATATATATATATATATATATATATATATATATATATATATATATATATATATATTATACATATATATATATATATATATATATATATATATATATATATATATATATATATATATATATATATATATATATATATATATATATATATATATATATATATATATATATATATATATATTTTTTTTTTTATTTATTTATTTATTTATTTTTATTTACTCACTTATTTTTTCTTAAGAGGGGAAAAGAATAGTAAGTGGTGAGAACCTGTGTTAATGTTCAGACTCAAGTGTGTGTGTGTGTGTGTGTCCAGATATGGGCGAATACCAGGTGGTCATGAAGAGCCTCACCCTGCCGCTCGTGAGCAACCCCGAGTGTCAGAACATCTTGAGAACCACGAGACTGGGGAAATACTTCCGCCTCCACCCCACCTTCATCTGCGCCGGCTGGGAGAAGGGCAAGGACGCCTGTAAGGTAAGGACGGGACCTGAACAACAAAATGCATAATAATTTGTCTTTTGGTGTCAGTTATGGAAACAAGTAGAATAATCATTAACATCTGTCGGTAATCGTTAGTTGCTTGTTCCATACTGCTTATAGATTATACAGCACCAGTGCAGTTAATTTTTAAGGAAAACGAAAACAGCCGATAATCTGCAGAAGGAAGCATGTTCAGTAATCTTGGCCAGCATTCTGGATCACTTAGGAGTCTTATTATTAAAAGAACCATCGCTTAAGCTCACAGAGATGACTTGCCGGATTTTTATAGGTCTTTTATTCATATGTTAATAAATAGATTTATTTATTTATTATATTTTATCTATATCTTTATTGATGTAGAATTATTGTTAAATCATAAGAACGTCCTTGCAAGCCCAACAACTTCCACTATACCTCGTTAAAAGAGGTTGAGATGAGACACCGAAACGTTTCAGAACTACTTACCGGCTATGCCGTCTGGTTTGCAGGGTGATGGAGGCGGTCCGCTGGCCTGCCCTAGGAAAGACGGAGAGCCTGGGCAGTACCTCCTAGTGGGCATCACAGCGTGGGGCATTGGCTGCGGCGAGGAAGGGGTGCCTGGAGTGTACGTCAACGTGCCCTACTTGTACTCCTGGATTACTGACACCGCGACACTCCACCTCACCTCTACCACCACCACTGAACCTACGCTTCCAACCCAGTTCTACAGAAGTCGCCTTTTCTCGTAGTTCAGGTCACAGTTACTTGCATGTGTTCCTCTCTCTGTAACTCGACTCGTAAGCATACGTAGGTTCATATGTGTACAGTCATGTGCTTTAGTTGAGTCACTCCCTCTGTGTTGAACTTTTCCCTCCCTCATGTTCTCCTTTGAAGCGTCATAGAAATACTGAGTAATGTATTTGAGAGATTTTTTTTTTCCCCCTGGGACGAAGATATGAAGTACAGTAATGTAGACGTCAGGACCACGGACGATCGCTGGGTTTCAAGATAATTTTCAAGACCTTAGCACCTCCTCATCATTTGATCTACTGATGAAAATGACAAGCTTACAAAATGTGACGAATGATAACGTCAACAAATCAGGATTGAGGGGAAACACAGAACACACCGAAAGAAAACTATTGACCATAATTATACTAGAATCAAAGGCATGATTAGCTGGAGGAGGCAAGGAGATGTTAACACTTATTCACTAACTCGTTTGGTGATTGTTCGTTACTGATAATGAGTGGAAGGGAAAGATCTACTTCATAATCTATAATCTATATTCGCTCATAGAATGTCGAATCAGTATTCCATAAGCGTATACAAACATAGAAGCTTTATAATATTCATAAAATTACTGATAAACAGAGTATATTTTCTTCAAATAAATACAGGTATGCATAAATACTGCATTGAATTTACTCCATAAATCAAAAATATATACGAAGAATTGAATGTGAAGCCAAAAAAAAAAAAAAAAAAAATCAATAAAAATGAAGAAATAAATAACAAATAAATAAATAAATAAAAATAAAAATGAATAAATAAATAAATATACATAAGAAAATAAATCTAAAAAAAAACCTCGCGTTTCACTGCCGGCGCGACGGTACACAAACATCGCTGCTGGCTGATTCCAGACCGGTTGAGAGCATTATTACAAACAGCGTAACAGGGCCAGTATTTGGAACGGCTTTGGACTCTTGAAGACTGTATAAAAGAAGGAAAAAAGTTTCAAAATCCACATATATGATTAGTCTAGTTCTTACAATAATATTTTTTCTTATTAAAATATCACTAGAATCACGCAAACACATTGAAAAATCGAATAGTCTCCATTAGAGCTTATCAGAAATTTCCAGATAAGACGCAGCAACATTTGAGAATACTAGCACATAAATATAATGCTCAGAGCCTCTTACACGTCTCGAGATTAGATAGACGTCGAAGCATGTGAGAATATGGACCCGGTAACATTCAATAGATCGCAAACACAGTGGAGAAGGCCAGTCATCAAGAGGCATTGTAGCGCATTACCTGTCATTTATTTATTCTCTATCTCTCTCTCTCTCTCTCTCTCTCTCTCTCTCTCCGGAGGTCTCTTGTATAGATTAACTGGTCCTTTTAACCACGTGGCCTTTGAAAAACAGTCCTGATGTAAGCTTAAAGCGTATAAGATTAGGTTCTAAATGAGTTAAGCATAATCGACTAGTGGTAACCAGACGACCATGGTCATCTGAAAAAAAAAAAAGAAAGGAAAATAATTAAATAGGGAAAGCCCATGGAAGGACGAAGTTAGAGAGCGTAGGAGAATGAAGTGGTTTGGCAGCTTGCACTTGCGGAGGAGAGATGAGGACAGGAGTACTTGAGGACAGGGATAATGAAAACGGATCCAACAAGCGGAAGAAGACCAAAGATATGGTTTACTGATACAGTGAAGGAAGGAGACATGTAGGTTATAGGTGAAACAAGACGCAGAAGACAGAGTAATGTGGAGGTGGGTGATTTGTGATGGTGATCTCAAGAAGTAACCAGTCAGCGAATGGTGAGAGGGAAAAAAGAGAAATTTAGCTCGCGAATGTAAATGTATGAAGGTATAGTTTCTTATGTTTACGATGGCGAGTAAATGGGTAATTGAAGCAAATACAGTTTAGTTATGGATAAAATACTTTCCGTTGCATAAAGAGAAAACGACTGTAAATTTGTTGGAGACTTAAGTATCTTACACATTACCACTTTTGAGTCTAAATATAGTAGTAAAAGAAGCATGCTGTCTATTCATTCCTTTATACTTTTTACCTTAGTTCGAATCTTAATTACCTCTACATGAAAATTACAGGTAGTGTAGCTGTATTTTGCATTATCCATTGTCGTGTTTTAAGAGATATGTGAGTAGGGGAATACTAAAGACTATTTCATCTGATGACCAAACAAATATTTGCAAGAAGAAACAAACAAGAGGATAAACAAGGGAGAAAAATAAGGAAAAAAGAAACTAAGTGAAAAAAACATACAATAGGAAATAGAAGAAAAAGAAGGAAGAGTAGGAGAGAGAGAGGTCGTACGCATCACGATCGTCATCACTTTACTTTCCAAAACAACAACACGTTCACTTCTGCACGGCTGCCACCGGTGACGCGTTACCCAGTGAGTGTACAAGGAGTGAGTGTGTGAGCTGTTCATGCTGACCTATAATGTAAAATGTAACTGTTCTGACTGGAGAAAGGTAAATTTGCAGTTTCACCCAATATCTCCAATCTCTATCCCCCCCAACCCCTCCAGCAAGCTTGGGGGCATGTGAGGAACCCGGGGGTTTTGCAGGGGGGGGGGGGCACATACGAGTGATATATAGACTTTGAAAATGTAGGGAAATTTCCCTAGAAGTCAAGGAAATTTCCTAAATGTAGCAAACCAAAAACCAGGGGGCTGTGCCCCCCATGTACCCCAGCCATTAGTATATTCAAACACAACCAGAAAGCTAAGGTAACCTAACCTAACCTAACTTAACCTAAGGGTCCCAGCTAAAAACTGAGGTAACTTTGAAATTCCATCCCAACCTTATTATTCGTTTGCGACAAGGTAATGTGGGGTTAGAAATGCTCCTAGCAGTGTGTTCTAGACCGTGAGACACTTCATACCTATGTGCGGTTTATTGGGGGAAACTGCAATTATACCAAAATTAATGCATAACATTAAGACAGTAACATTCACACATTCATGGCAATGTAATGAGAAACAGTTGCCCTCAGTAAGTTTTTAGCTGATCTGTGGTCATTAGAAAATTGGTTCCAAAGTTTTACAAGTTGTCCATGATGCTTGACTTTTTTTTTTGTTGCAAGATCTTTCCATTATTTAATAAACACACTTGTAGTGTTACAAGCCTTTCCTCATTATACAATAATGTTACGAGTGAATAGAAATTAAGTTGGCCTTTACATGCTTTCAAATTAAATCTACAGTGCCAACTTTCAACATCATTATTTCTTGTGACACTTCTAGCAAACACGCACCAAGCAGTGGGAGGCCACATCTCAGACTTCATCCATGTAGTGTTTATGTATTCATAAATATTTAATGGTGGTTGTAACCCATCTGCTTTTCTGTAACTTCTTAAAAATAGTCCTTCTCTATGTTCAGTTGGCACGTATGACAACAAAAGCAATTTTCTTAAAAATTTGCATGTTTCATTGTCGTTTATGCAGGCAGACTGAAGGCTGAGTTCTTGGACTTTCCCTAAAACTGCCTATCTCCAGTGAAAGGCACAGCCATGCATAACCACATATGGGAAAATGTCTGGGATAGCCCACCAAACACTTGCCTATGAATCAATTATTACTTCTTGAACTTTCAGTTGTTTTCTCAGGATTTCTTTAGTCTTACTGAATACTTTATCGTAGTTTCTTTGTCTCTAACCAGACATTAAAGCAAATAAAAGAGGCATTTGTTTTTGTGTTTCCATCGCATTGCTTAAATACGTAAATGTTGAAAAGCTGTGTGAAGGGCCACCTCACAACTTTGAATATTCCATCAACATACTATCTTTTTTATTTAGCAAGTAACTGAAGCTGTTCTTGTGTTGTAAATAGTAAGTGATGTCTGTTCTCTACACTTATATTGTACTGAAGAAAGTTAGGTGAAATGTTTTCCTCATTAATTTCGAAAGACAGGTAAACTGCCTCCGCAGGTCTTTTAGCTCTCTGCTCTCTGTTTGCTTGTCAAGCGAGATTTACAGGTGCAGGTAGCAAAGCAGTGGGCATTGTCAGATCAGTGTTTTCAAGCATCACTTCCTCCATGCTGAAAATCAAATTCAAACCATCTCTTTCACATCATCATTTATTTCTCTCCTTGGTATAAAATTGCAGCTGATCTGAGTCAAATAGTTAAGTGAATGGTGTCTACAGTGCTGCAGTTAAATTCCTTACCTTAATTTCTGTAATTTTATGACTGAAATATTTTACCAGCATCTTTAAATAACAAAGAGGGTTATTTTTTGTTGCCAGTTCATTACAAAAATGTATGAATAAAACCTAGATGTAATCACTGGAAACATTAAGAAAATTCATATGATTGGCTAGAACATTACATATTGCTCTATATCCCATCAGGTGTTAGTAATGAATAAAAAAAATTTCAGCTATAGTAGGTGGAAACTGAATTGTATATAGTAATGTATAAAAGAGATTTCTAGTCCATGGGCTTTTAGATCTGATGTACCACTTGTAGCATTGGATTGGGGTGGCAAGTAAGCATTATCTGTACATCTATGTAGTCCAGTATATATGCCAGTCAAGGAATTCTAATGTTTTCTTTTTCTTTCAGGCCTGTGTGGGACACTTTTTGGATGTTAGTGACCTGACCTGTTGGCAAGATGTTCCTCACCAACATTCTTCTCAAGAAAGTAAAGTCCAAGTAAGTGTGTGTGTGTGTGTGTGTGTGTGTGTGTCATCTGATTTCAGGATACAGGCAGCCCCATATGGAAAGACTTCAGAGCTCATAGTGACTGAGATCACTCACATGTCATACACAATGACAGTAAGGTCACAATCCTTCAGCTTTCATCCCAGTGACTTGAGCTGCTACCTGTGTAACATGAGGTATGCCTTCACAGAGTTCTGGCATGAGGCTCATATTGTAGAAGACAGGCTTATATCATTAAAGAGATCAATTCCTGCCAACACAAGTGAAATAAGATTCTACGATATACATCTGTTGTAACCCTCCTCCTTACCTTTAAAGGAAGGCAGAGGTTACGCAGGAACTGCACTAATTCTTTATATAACAAACACCACAAGGTTTAAATCCAGGTAACTGAGAGTTAAGGCCAGGGTTCTCACAGTGGGGTAAGCCACAAACGCAGTTCAGAAACGTTAACACTATTTATTAACCAGTAGTTAACACATTTCATGATACTTGCAAGCCATGAGAGACCAGAATTCCAACACATATTAAAACATAATGACCTTTCGATAAATCTTGACGTCACTTTTCACTTTACACTAGCAAGCTTTTATCGACCAATCTCAGGTCATTCAGTAACTTATAACACATAAGTAAGGGCACATATAACATAATCACATAAAAGAATAATCAAATGTAACATTAAAATATTAGCACTACATGCGAAGTGCCACAAAAGACATTAAAATCACTCATCAAGATTCAGCATTATATCAACACATGGTAAATGACATAAAATATGTGGGGACCACAGTATACTGAAACAACATTTTAAATCGAGACCCACAAGGCACTTAAGAAAAATCTTCTAAGTATTACTTACGACCAAGACGAGGCAGAGAACGACTAGGAGCTTCATGGTGCTGTTGAGTGGGAGCACCTTCCAGGAACTTGTAACACTCCACTCTTGGAGTCTAGTTAGGTCTGAGAGAATCGTTCGCTACTTCGCCTTATATTCCATTTTGACGACGGCAACGTCGACCTACGTACATTGCTATCTACTACTACATAAGGAGTTATCCTTAAGGTTCAAAATCTAACTAGTTAGTACACTCATCTCTTCCTTCACTCCACAAGATCACCAGGATACTTATACTTCACTGTAGGTACGTAAGAAACATGTCTCATAAGGAGTCTATGGTTAACCACCTTTACACGTGAACATATATGTCCTCCTAGTTCGTGCATTATTGAAGTGTTTTGTGAAGTCAGCAACTGTAAGGTAACTTGATCACAAGATTAATTACGAATAGGCTAGGTCCATTAACTACATGGCTTTAGTCACCTTTATTCGGTGCTCAGGTGCCTTGTCATCAGGGCAGGCACTGTCCTGTTTGTGTGACCAGGGATGCCGTAAGCCTCACAAGGGGTCATGGTGATAACCAGTGACCTCTGGGGCAATGGGTGGCCAAGGCCTGGGTGCTTTGGCGACAGCACACCCTCGGCTTGGCTACGACACATCCCATTTTTAGGATATGAGATAAAATAAGTAATGTCAGTGTTATGTTTCCTCTATTCCATTTTGTAACTAAGGCAATTCTGAAATGCAGTTGATTTTTTTTCTAATTGATAATTTTTTAATTAATTAATTAATTAATTAATTATTATTATTTTTTTTTTATTTATTTTTTTGAGATCCTTGTAATCATGAATTGCATTTTTACATACTTTTGAATCCAAGGTACATAAAGTATTCCACAGCTATTTCCATTTTTAGATTTATAATGCTGAACTTCACAAAAGTTACTACATAGTTTGTAGATATGAAAGATTTGATATTTTCTTGGATAAATGTGAGAAACATTATATTGATATTTTCTTGGCAGAGTAATCTAGGATGTTCCTTCTCATTTAATAATAAGAGGGCTTGCCTTAATGTGAATTGTATATACATGACTATGCCTCTTTTTGGGAATTAAGTTTCTTACTTTTTACAGTAATGAAAACAAGGCTGCTGATCTTAAGAATAGCTTAAACATGTATAGACTGCTAAGGTTAACAATCCTGTCACACAAATATTTATTTCATCCAGTCAAAACCTGTGAGGACACATAAATCAATCGTGACAGTCTATTTACACAGTAACTTGTGAGAAATCACAATTAATCTATTATGCAATACTATATCTAACTTAATATTACTCATTGCTCCTTTTGTGCTTGGTACAACAAAACTGCTAGAACACATGCCACAACATCAACACGATGCTAAACAATACTAAATACAACACTAGTAGGTAACCCAACATATGCATCAGTCATGAATACATCCCTTCACAATCTTTATTCCTTCCTATACATAAACTAAAACGGGATTACAGCAAACTTACGTGTTGGTATCAAACATACAACAAGCGAGACTGCTCAAGCCTCCTCGCCTTATGGATGTCCTGTGTACTAGGATGTGGGTACCTTCGTGCAAGGGAAGGGAGGGGAGCGTAGATGCTGTGGGATACTGTGACCTCTTTAAAGGGTTCATGCTGAGACATCATGGGAAACAAGGCCACCATAGAGGGGCACATGTCTCTCTCTCTCTCTCTCTCTCTCTCTCTCTCTCTCTCTCTCTCTCTCTCTCTCTCTCTCTCTCTCTCTCTCTCTCTCTCTCTCTCTCTCTCTCTCTCTCTCTCTCTCTCTCTCTCTCTCTCTCTCTCTCTCTCTCTCTCTCTCTCTCTCTCTCTCTCTCTCTCTCTCTCTCTCTCTCTCTCTCTCTCTCTCTCTCTCTCTCTCATCCTTATCTTTATTTTTTCACAGCTACCATGATATAATATTTTTTTCCAAAGAGAGAACAAAATTTTATATGCCAATGACTGGAATATTAGGATTGCATTCATAGTTTCCCATATATTTTGAAGGTCACTCACAGCAGGAAGGTAGCCAGATTATTGACCAGAGAGCAATAACATTAATCTCTTATTTTATTTTACATGTGTTAACCATCACCTTACAAAATAATACACACCACATGGACAGTGTGTGATCTAGGCATGGGAAGATGTTCTGGCAGCTATTAAAAGTCAGGTCATTGCTTACTGTGGAGCGTAAAGAATGCACCAACATGCTCATCTGTTATGTGTGTCAGGATGGTATTTCACTTCTTACACACCTGCTTCTATCCCTTAAATATGCCGTGGAGCAGTATGGACACAAGTTAATGGTTCCTTGTACTACAGCTGTGGAATATAGGGTTCTAAACCTTATATTCCTCTTCATTTCACAGGAAGGTGATGGTGATCATGGAAAGTGTGGTCAGTGGATTCCGCATCAATGTGATAAGACCTAGACTCGCCGACAAGCTGGAGTTTATTGGTTATGACCCTTACAGTAAGTATCAGTGTGAAGAGGGAATGCAAGAAAGTGGTCTTCTTGTATCATACCACATTTTAGTAATAGATTCTCTCTCTCTCTCTCTCTCTCTCTCTCTCTCTCTCTCTCTCTCTCTCTCTCTCTCTCTCTCTCTCTCTCTCTCTCTCTCTCTCTCTCTCTCTCTCTCTCTCTCTCTCTCTCTCTCTCTCTCTCTCTCTCTCTCTCTCTCTCTCTCTCTCTCTCTCTCTCTCTCTCTCTCTCTCTCTCTCTCTCTCTCTCTCTCTCTCTCTCTCTCTCTCTCTCTCTCTCTCTCTCTCTCTCTCTCTCTCTCTCTCTCTCAGGTCGTGACAGTTTTTCTCTCTTACAGTTCGCATGCAGACTGTGTTTAAGGAGAAGAAGAAATTACGCAGCCACTGATATTCTCATACTGTATGGTTCTTCAAATTATATTTTGTTGTTTGATGTAATGCTGTCACATGAATGTAGATTAATTTAAAGCTTTATGTGTGTGTGTGTGTGTGTGTGTGTGTGTGTGTGTGTGTGTGTGTGTGTGTGTTGCCGCGGCTGCGCTGTTGCTCACTGACAGGTGATATCTTACATGGCTATATTTGTAAATAAAGGCCAGATTTACACCATCACAGATGTATTTATATACGATCAAAAGAAACACCAATTAGTAGTCACGCTGGAACTAATTTTATAGCATGATATGAACTACGTGAATAAAGATAAATTGGTTAAATAATTCAGGTAAGGATACCAATATAATTTATATTATGTAGAATAGTCTTCTGGAAACAGAATAACAGTGAAAATAAAGTCCCTTTACCTCTCCAGTTATTTTCTGTGAGTCTTGTATGGGTGGGGGCAGTAGTGGAGCCTTGCCAGCAGTGTGGCAGGGGGTCCCGCGCCGCAGTCACCAATCGTGGCAGGTGGCGAGACAGGAACATACCGACGGCCGTCACTCGCGCAGAGATGGTAGATTCTTTCCTCGAGGGAGTGGCCAGCTTCTGTTTGTTGCAGTCTGTGTTGAGTGTGTAGTGAGGGAAACAAGAGTTTTCTGTTTTTCTACTCAAAGGTTAATGTGCCAAGGCTTGGCCTCATTTTCCTCATTATTGTTCGCGCAGCGGTTTAACATTACATCGGTTATATAGTTTGTTGTATCATTTAACTTAAAATTAACCTCAGTTGTGCGAAATTACGCAAGTCACTGAAGGGCATGGCGGCAAGCTTTCTGTGATCTCCCTGCTGTGCTAGTCCGTCAACCATTCGCTGTCAATGCCGAGGGGAGGTTGTTGCGTCTTTCTTCCTTCACTTGAGGCGGCTATGTTTTTTTTTTTTATAACAAATTGGTATATTGGAATCATATTTTGACTGTTTCAGACACTCCGCGAATTTTCGTCAATATAACCAAGTAACAAAAGTGTATAATAAAGGCACATGTAAATTAACCGTGCGTAAGCGGTGTGAGAGGTAAACAGTTGCCGGACGCATGAAGGAATCTTGCGTAAGTAGCCAAGTTTAGAGAAAATGGTCCGTACAGCTTGTCTGACAATCATTGGATTCAAGTACATCAGTGGTGTTCCCTGAAACCATTTCCAGTATCCCCACAGCTGCATCCCTTATTCATGCAGTGCCCTACCCCTCGTAAACTAAACTCTTTTGTGCCTTGCCTCCAGCACGTTCAATAGATGCACCGCCCTGCTTCTTCATGAAGCTTCTCGCGTTTCCTTGCTCTCCGTGCGTCA
This sequence comes from Scylla paramamosain, assembly GCF_035594125.1. Lineage (NCBI taxonomy): Eukaryota > Metazoa > Arthropoda > Malacostraca > Decapoda > Portunidae > Scylla > Scylla paramamosain. Next base: position 4,964,767 of record NC_087167.1, on the reverse strand, counting down.
CGGGCAAGGAGACTAGAGTTTCCTTTTTCCTTAGTCACGGGTATGGTGTAATGCAGACGAGGGTTACACCCTTGATACAAGTGCCCCCCAATCGTGAGGGTGTCCTCGACCCGTGATGTAACACCCTGCAGCAACACGACAGGAGCTACAAATTTCACTTCCACCGGATGAAGTGATTGAAGTGCCACATTACCACCACGACCTCGGAATAGCGACGCGAGGGTGGTTGTGGCGGCCCTGTAACCCTGCCTGCCTCGACCTGTGTCCGAGTACTGTGAGGAACTTTTTTTTCTCGCTCGCGGTTTCTGTGTGTGTGTGTGTGTGTGTGTGTGTGTGTGTGTGTGTGTGTGTGTGTGTGTGTGTGTGTGTGTACGCCACAGGCTACCACAGTCCGTTACCGCGGCACAGGATGTCATGCCTGTACTGACGGTGAAAAATTTTATTGCTCACCACGCTCTACTCAGCTCGAGGTCATGGTGAGGGCTGCAAGGTGTTATACATGTGTGGTGAAGAGAGCCTCAGCGCACCTGACGCATTCATCTGTGGCCACACACACACACACACACACACACACACACACACACACACACACACACACACACACACACACACACACCTGTACTGATATGCCTCATTGTTTATTTATGCAGTGTTCCATTGCTACTCCTGTTTACCATCTGTGTGTAGAGGCCGGTGCGTGCGTGCTACTCGGCGTCCCCCTCAGGGCTTACATTGCGTGCGGTGGTGCGTAGCCGCGCTCCGCCCTTGTTTGGAGGATGTTTTCACGTGGGTATAGTGTGTGTGTGTGTGTGTGTGTGTGTGTGTGTGTGTGTGTGTGTGTGTGTGTGTGTGTGTGTGTGTGTAATCACATGCGTACATAACTGCGAAGGCACATACTTGCATACGGTCACTGGTGTTGTGTGCATGACATACAACAACGTGCTGTGGTCTCACCTGTGTTTATGCATGCATGTATATGTAGGAGGAGGTGGCTTGTGTGATGTCAGGTCTAGACTGTTATTCTACGGAAGAGAGAGAGAGAGAGAGAGAGAGAGAGAGAGAGAGAGAGAGAGAGAGAGAGAGAGAGAGAGAGAGATTTAAATAGAATGTGTGAAGTGAGCGAAATGAATGAAAAAGAAACGCGTGAAATTGGAAATGTACGCCAAACTTGAGCGCTCGTAGGGCACAGGAAAATACTGCCCAAGAAAACCATGAAATACCGTACGCATTCCTGGCGTGGTTGTGCCAGAAAGATTGAGGGCCGCGAGCAAGGCGGTAGCTTTCAGGCAGTCCTAAGGGCAGTGGAGGCCATTCCGAGCTTATTTTATCGTTTCTCCTTGCTCCAGCTTGCTTAGGTGTAGGCCTACCAAAGAAAGATAGGCCTCATGTGCCCTCCCTCGCGGCCACCTGCCATTCCTCGCTCCCCCTCTCTCCCTCCCTCCCCTTCTTTCACTTCACGGCCGTCTGCTTGGGTTTGAATGAGGCTTCCCCGAGCCCTTGTCGTCCCCGGCACCTCCTCCTACTGATTCCTGCCCCTCTCGCTGACACCCACACGGCCGCCTCTCCTTAGGTCATAAATAATTCATCTGCCTGTCACGAGATAAAGATGGGTGCCGCCGAGTGTTTTTTCTACCATTATTTCCGCCGACTTTTGTGAATTTATTGTTCCTTAGACCACCTGATGTTGCTCCTCCCGTTTGTTTGGACAGGTCCGGGGCGTCGGCGGTCAGGTGTAGGTGCTGGTGAACCTTGGAGAACATTTTTTGCATTACATCTGGCCAGAGATTTTGGTGATGCGCGGAAGAACACCACCTGCCCAAAACTTGACACACCCGCAAAACAAAGTCGAAGAGCACACTCCACTCACTGGCGAGGGCACAGGAATAGAGTTCGTGTTAACGGGACCAGCCAGTTTACGCCATGCAGTATCGTGGTTACTATAGAGACTAAGTAAAGTGCAGACGGTGAGCGGCACTTGTTTAGCACGCGGATATTGGGAGTCACCTGGGTAAGGTAGGGTAGTTGAGGATTTTCTCATTAACCCACATATATTTGTGAACGCTGAATGAAAAATGCATATTTACTAAGCTTCTCGTGACTTAGTACCCATCTTGTTTTACAACAAAGCGTTTGAAGTGATTAATAAGGTTAAATGCCAAGCATATTGGAGGTGAAAAATGCGGATGCAGTCTCAGTGTGTGGCGGCGTGTGGCAGCTGTACGTGGCCCCAGGGAAGCCGCCGCTCTCTCGAGGGTTCACTAGTGTCT
>NC_087167.1:4955000-4957500 GCF_035594125.1 Scylla paramamosain | reverse complement strand
CTGCTGTTATTGATGCTGCTGCTGCTGTTGCTTTTACTACCATTGCTGCACCTACTACTACTACTACTACTACTACTACTACTACTGCCAAAGCTACCACCAACACTACTGCTACTAGTACTACTACTACTACCACTACCACCATCAGAGCTACTCTTATTAAAAAAATCGCCAACAACTACAACGAAAACAACAACAACAACAACAACAACAACAACAACTACAACAACAACAACAACTACACCTATGGATACCTATAAAGATTTTCACATGTTTGCATTACTGTATAACAATGTGACAAATAAATTATCCTATCTTACTACTACTACTACTACTACTACTACCACAACCACCACCACCACCACCACCATAGCAATCATCGTTTCGCTCTCCCACTACCCACTTGGTAACAAACAGCCTGCCGTGTCCTCAGGGCGACGCGTGGTGTGGAGGTGTGGTGTGGATGGATCGAGAAGTCCTTAGGCTGCGGGTCAAGATAGCGGCGGGCCTCTCTCTCTCTCTCTCTCTCTCTCTCTCTCTCCTCTCTCTCTCTCTCTCTCTCTCTCTCTCTCCTCTCTCTCTCCTCTCTCTCTCTCTCTCTTTTAAACACGTCGGGTGGTTCAGAATTACCCTTATACACAATACGTAGTGCATAATTCACATGACTCAGTGAATCTCTCTCTCTCTCTCTCTCTCTCTCTCTCTCTCTCTCTCTCTCTCTCTCTCTCTCTCTCTCTCTCTCTCTCTCTCTCTCCATAACGGTTGTGAACATAAACGTCACCCTCGTTGATGGCGTAATAACAAGGGTTACTGCAGGAGGCTTGGTTTGGTTGGGGCCACACTGTCACCTCCCGCCCCTTGCGTTCACATATTTCTCCCGGCCATTCTTGAGGCTGTCCCGGGTGTTACTCTGCGATTCGCTTGGACAGCTGACTTCATTCATCTACACTCTCGTTTACCACACCAGTGTTTATGTAATTCAGTCTTTAACCATTATACATTTCGGGGTGTTATTTTTCTAGTTGTAAAAAGTTCGTTTACCTCAATTTTTTTTGGCCGCATCATTCCTGTCTCGTGTTTACGCAAGTTAACGGAATGCCGTGCTGGAGTGGCGGTACACGAGGCAGGGATTAACTGTCACTCAGTCCTTTCATAGCATGGCTGGACTGACACTGGCGTCTGTTGTCAGCACTTCACGATGCAATGCCGAGTACTCAGATCTCGCTCGTATTTTTACTTCTGTTCCCTCTCTCGTTTGTTGTCAGCGCTGCACAATGCAATTCCGAGTAGGCAGATCTCATTGGTGTCATTACTTCAGTTCTCTCCCTCTTTCCCCCCGTGCAACTACGAAGTCTCCATGTGTTAGTCTCCTTACGAGACCCTTCCTTGAACGTGCAGCGCAAGAGGTTCCTGAGAGCCAAGTCCAGGGTGCGCTAACCCGGTTCGCCCGCCACCGCCCTCCCTGACTCCCGCCGCCTTCTGGGAATTAGACATTTCTGTGGCTTCGTTAAGTGATACTCGCCCTGCCGGTCTTCCTGGGTTGATGGGGGTGACACCTAACACCCAGATAATAGGTATTGTGGTCTGTGGAGCATTCGAGGTGCAACTCCTTCCATTATTACTACCACTAAGCGCCAATTACTACTACGGGGTTCTTCTCTTCTTTCTCTTGCTACTCTTATCACTGCATCACAGCTTATTTCAACCGTCACCCCTGTCACCCCCACCACTACCACCACCACCACCACCACCACTACCGTTGCCACTCCCACAGTCATTTCCTGCACCAGGCTCTAACTTACCAGGCGTTCACAGGTGCGGCGAGGGCGTGCCCGAGTGGCGGTGGGGCGGCGGGGAGCTGGTGTGGCGCCGACGCCCACGCCCGCCACCCCGCACGCCACCCAACTCCAGCCCTGACACCACCCCGACCTCAGAGGAGGGTTCGGTACGACGCCTGGCTTGTGGCGTGGCATGGAGACACGTATGGCGTGGCATGGCGCGACGTGTTCTGTAGAGTGGCGTGTCGTGGTGTAGCATAGTGAGTGAGGTATGGCGTGTAGTTTGGCACGCGACAATGCGGCGTGGTGAGGCTGGGCAGGCACGTTGAGGGCGTGGCGTTGTGCAGCGACGTGTGCATGATGTACTGCAGCATGACGTGATGTGTGGCGTGTGGTGTGAGGCGTGGTGTGTGGTGTGTGGTGTGGAGCATCGTATTGCCACGCTTGTATACACGTAACAGTAGGTTGGTTGTGTTTGGTGAGGTGTGGTGAGGGGTGGCGAGACTCTGTGTGTGAGGTGCTTACAAAACACCACCACCATCACCATCATCACGGCTAACAATAAAAAAAACAGCAGTCACACCATCGGCACTACCATGAACTCGGGTCGCCTTCGTCGCGGGGAGAGGCGGGTGAAGGGTGGATCACTGGAAATTGATTGAGTTGGGCTATGGCGCCGCAGCAACGAGGTCATGTGGCGTCGGCTGGGGTTACGAAAGAGC
>NC_087167.1:4945000-4952500 GCF_035594125.1 Scylla paramamosain | reverse complement strand
GGGGAAGGCAAGGGGAGCAAGGGAAGGGGAAGTAAGGCAGCATTAAGGCGAAGCTGTGTTGGTTGTTCCTTTTCGCAGAGGTCCGTGTGTCGGTGAGGGGGACTGAGAGGCTTGTTAGTGCCCAGAACGCCGCCTTGTGTGTGTGTGTGTGTGTGTGTGTGTGTGTGTGTGTATGTGTGTGTGTGTTAGGAGTGCTTGTGTGTGTGTGTGTGCGTTGAGTCTTAATGATGTTATTCGCATGGTAGGTATGTATTTTGTGTGTGTGTGTGTGTGTGTGTGTCGGCTTACAGGCCGTGCTCTGTGTCGCAAGGTGCAGGGGAGGCCCAGCGGCAGGGGCAGGGGCGAGGGTCAGCAGAAAGGGGGCGTCTCACCTTAGCGTCTGTTTACTTTAACCGGTGGTCAAGAGGCAAGGGACCCACGGAGGGACGAGGCTCGCTGGGTAGACGTGGGTTGGGGGCGTAACGCGTGACCTCCATCACGTCCCTCTGCTCGCTCTCGGTCCTCACCCCTCGTCCGTACTGATCCTCGGCCTCCATCACGTCTCTGTCTCTCATGTCCGATCTTCGTCACGCTCCTTTTCTCACATTTTTTCGATGATGAAAAGTTTCGGAATTGAGAACTTCGCTTCTCGTCCCTCACTCCCATTGAAGGGGGGTCAACACGTCTTGGTGAGGCATGGCAGCTGTGTGGGTCACCAGGTGTCGGCACGCCAGCACAGGTGTTCGCCGTATTTATCGTGGTGGGGATAAACATCCCGAGGGAGGGAGGAGAAGGTTTATCATTTTTTTAGGGTTAAGTCGCACTATGTGAGGATATAAATCACAGTAATAAATATTGTTAAGGGTTCAGGTTATGTACCCTTACTGTTCTCTGTGAGGACGTCCCGTGGTCCTGGGCTGGACTCCCTCCGCCGCCAGCCTGGCATGCTGCCCCTGCTGACTGCTGCGAGGTGGTCCAGGCGCCACGGTGGGGGTGTTATTGGCAGTGGTGCTGAAGCGAGCAGCTACTGGTATGCTGAGGTGAGCGGGGTCGTGGTGTGGGGAGGAGGCTGATGAAGCAGAACCTGAGTTGAAGCTGCCTGCCTCTACTTGCTTACCGAAGCCTTTCCTTTGGCAGACTTCTCCGTTTGGGTAGATTTTTCACCAATGGATTGGTTAAAATGCTTGCTATTGCCGGCAAAAATGTCTGAGTGCATGGCGGGTTGAGTGGCTCTTGAGGCGTGCGCTGCCTGCTGACGCCCAGCCAGCATGCATGATGGCGTGGGGCGTGCATGACTCGCTCCACCGTGCCTACTTTCAAAGGTGCCGAGGCAGAAAATAGAGCCGCCGGTTTGGTGTGTGCCGGTTCATGACCTGCGATCACGGCCGACGATGTTGGCTGGACGGACTGAAAATACTGCAGGGACTGAAGGTGGCGAGGCGAGGCGAGGCAGGCGGCGGCGGCGGCGGGTCTTGGCTGGATAGGAGGTCATCTTAGCACGGCGGTGGAGGAGAGGCTTTGGTGACGTGAGAGGAAGTGTTGTCAGGCGGAGAAAAGGCGGCCGTTTGTAAGAGTGTGTGTGTGTGTGTGTGTGTGTGTGTGTGTGTGTGTGTGTGTGTGTGTGTGTGTGTGTGTGTGTGTGTGTGTGTGTGTGTCTCGCTTTCTTTTACCACGACACGAAATGAAGGAAAAGTCTCCGTTTCTCCACTTTCCTTTTCTGTACGTGACGAGAGAGAGAGAGAGAGAGAGAGAGAGAGAGAGAGAGAGAGAGAGAGAGAGAGAGAGAGAGAGAGAGGAGAGAGAGAGAACTAAAGCAATTTGGCTACACAAAAGCACACTAGATAAAAAAGATGTACATATATTTGCAAAGAAAATGTTGCGTGTAGACTGCGTGTCGTGCATTGTGCTGTTTATTTATGTTTTATTATTTTGACTTTCTGCACAGCTTTAAAACGAAATTCAAGAGAGAGAGAGAGAGAGAGAGAGAGAGAGAGAGGAGAGAGAGAGAGAGAGAGAGAGAGAGAGAGAGAGAGAGAGAGATCCATCACACCATATCACAACCAAACTGCAGTCAACAGGGCGAGATTATCCTCTTGTTGCCACAATCACTGAGCGGCTCTTGGGACAGTCCTGGGGTTGAGACAGCCTTTGAGCGGCGGGGCGGGAGCGCGGGCCTGACGAGAGAGAGAGAGAGAGAGAGAGAGAGAGAGAGAAGAGAGAGAGAGAGAGAGAGAGAGAGAGAGAGAGAGAGAGAGAGAGAGAACTGGAATTTAATAAACTTGTTTGAAGAGAATACCAAAAGCAGCCTGAATATCGCAAAGGTTTCCCGCCCCTCCTGTCCACCCCCCAACCACCCCCCCTCCCGACCCACCAGGCTGTGTGTGGGGAAGGAATTTCATCCTCACCCACAGGAAAGAAATACAGGGAGAGAAAAAAATAGTAATAGTTTTTATCTTTCACCCAGGAGAGTATTTTTTTTTTTTTTGCGCTATTAATGTCAGGATCTTGCAAGGTTTTTTGTATTTTTTTGTGGTTATGTTGTTGTTGTTGTTGTTTTTGTTTTACAAGCATTAATAGTACTTCTTCTCTTACCATTACTACTATTATTAGCACTACCGCTACCACTACTACTACTACTACTACTACTACTACTACTACTACTACTACTACTACTACTACTAATAATTATTATTGTTATTACTACTACTACTACTACTACTACTACTACTACTACTACTACTACTACTACTACTACTACTACTACTACTATATACCACCACTACAGCTATTACTACCACTACAACAACAATAACAACAACTACTACTACTACTACTACTATTACTACTACTACTACTACTAATACTACTACTACTACTACTACTACTACTACTACTGCTGCTGCTGCTGCTGCTTCCACTACTACTACCACTACTGCTGCTTCCACTACTACTACTACTACTACTACTACTACTACTACTGCTTCCATTACTACTACAACTGCTACTGCTACTGCTACTACTACTACTACTACTACTACTACTACTACTACTACTACTACTACTACTACTACTACTACCAACACCACCACCACTACCACCACCACCACCACCACCACCATCACCACCACCATTACTACTACTACTACTACTACTACTACTACTACTACCAATACCACCACCATCACCACTACTACTACTACTACTACTACTGCCACTACTATTTCGTGTTCGTCGTCGCCCTCGTCAGTGTTGTTGGCGTCGCACGAGTAGGATGGAGTCAGAATTTCTGAGAATATTTTCATAATCGAGTTACTGATTTGTCGGTGTCAGAGGTGAGCCGCTCCCTCGGCCTCCCGACAGGCGAGTCTTGGTGTGCACTTGCCTGGCGGTGGTCGTTCATCTTTGAGCCTTTCCGGGCATGGGATCGTGGTGGTGGTGGGTGGTCGTGGCGTGTGGACGCGTTTGCCAAGGTCATCAGCTTCTTGACGTGAGACTTCCTGGAGATAGTCATCGAGTGAGCTTCTAGTTAGGTGCAGTGTCAAATGTTGCGGGGCGGCAGCGTACCCTCGTGAGGGCAGCGAGGTTCAGGGACTGGCGGGATGTCATGTTTCATTGATCAAGAATCTGTGGTGGACGTGAAGGGGCGAGGCGGCAGCCAGCCTGAGGGAGGGAAGGCCAATGCGGGTCTGGGCGGGGCGAGGTTAGGGGCGTGCTGATTTCTCCAGTCGAAACCTTGTGTTGAGGTCGGGCAGGGACGGGTCTGGCATCCTGCCTGAGCTGGCTGAGCTGATTACTTGGTGAGTCCTACGCTCCTTCACCGAGCAAGAGTCGCCTGAAACCACCGAGGACACTCCGCAGGACTTGAACTTAGCGTGACCACAGACCAGCTGGCGGCACACTGAGTCTGAAAACACCTGTGACTCCTGCGGGATCCTCACTTCACACGGCAACACCTGGTCCGTATCGAGCGCCCCAGGCGACGCCAGACTTATGTTTAGTATTTGTATGGAGTCCGCGCCTCTGACTTCCTGGTTCTCACAGCCCCGGTGTCAGGTTGGCCAGGGGTCCAGTGGCGGCGCTCGTGGGCGACGGTCGCGGCTCCTCCCGTGCGGGTCGCTGGCTGGCGCTGAGGAACGCCGACACGAATGTCACGGCCGCGCCGAGCACAGCCACAGACTCGTATCGAAGGAAGAGGTAACTGTAACTTGCGCAGCATCACCAATGACTTTGGGGATTATTCTCGACAACCCACAAACGCACTGGAATGTGGCTGCACAAGAGTAGTAACGAGCCAGTCACACGGGCCATGTTCCTCACACTCCTGGAACACTGAATTGTCCAGCGCCTAGTACGCAGCCATGGCTGCCGCTGCTACGCAAGGCTGGTGGTCAACCCTATATTTCTTTTCTTTTCTTTTCTTTTCTTTTTTCCGAAAACCGTTACGACGTATCAGCTCAAAGAAGCAACCTTCGTGCGTCAGCGACAGGGCAGTGTTCATCCTTTACCATGAATGTCTTTGCTAAGATCTTTAGGGGTGTGGCGGGGAACATGTGACGGCACACACCACAGACACTGGCAGGCAGGCCTGGTGGAGGTGTATCGTGTTCAGGGTGTGTGCTGCCTCAAGGAGACCAAACCTGCACACACAACATTATGAAAATATCGCACTGATAACCTTAATTTTGTGCACCGCCTTGGCCGCGGGAGTCATGTAGCTGGTGCGTCTGTAATATAAGCAATGTTATCATCACTTGCATTAATTCTGTGTGAGGCAAATCTTATCAGCAATTACGGGTTTGGTGGGCAATGACAACAGCGATCAATACCATTCACGGTGGAGCCAAAACATGTCTGGTTGGTGGATGGCCTCGCTCCACCGCCCTCAGCGAGACAGGTGTGTGTGTGTGTGTGTGTGTGTGTGTGTGTGTGTGTGTGTGTGTGTGTGTGTGTGTGTGTGTGTGTGTGTGTGTGTGTGTTTGCTGTGTTTGCTTGCCTGCCTACCTGCCTGCCTGACTTCTTTCTTACCTGTGTGTGTGTACGTGTTATTTATCTGACTTTCGGTGCGTCTGTCGGTCAACAAAATAGCTCGCAAGATCGTCAGAATCAGTTTCCATCAGACTTGGCGCAGCAACAGCCGTGGCGGTGGCGGTGGCGGTCAAGTGTGAGTCAGGTGTGGGGGGGCCTCTTCCGGAAACTGGCCGTGAAGAACAGTTTAGTGTCTAGGTAGTGAGTGTGGAGTGGTTAGGGGAGAGAGAGAGAGTTGAAGGGGAGGAAGTGAGGCAGTTTAGTTTATGTGTTTCCGAGGAAGTCGCGCGTTATTTTCTTGGTTTCTTAAAGTTATCTTAGAGGTAGAAATCAATTTATAGTTTCCGTGATGTATAAAGTTAGTTTCTTGATAGTATTTTCCTCCATTTTTTTCCTTTCGTTTCTTTCCTTCTTCGTCTTTCATTTCCTATTTTCCCATCTGTTTTTTTCTTTCATTTCTTTTTTTTTATCTGATCTTTTTTCTTCGTTCTTTTTTTTTCCTCCTCTTCCTCTGTTTGTTCTTTTCTTCCTTCATTTACTGCCTTCCTCACTTCTGTCCCCTGTTCCTTCTGTCATTTTTCTTTCCTTTTTTCCCCCCATTTTCCTTCCCTATCGCTATTCATTCTTTCCTTCTGTTACCATCCCCTCTTTCCTTCCTTCTTTTCCCCCTTACCTTCTCTCCTCCTTTCCCTCCCTCCATTCATTCTTCCTTCCATACCTTTCTATCATTATCTTCTTACCTCCCTTCCCTCCACATTCCCTCTCCCATTTCCTTCCATTCTTTCCTTCCCTCCAATGTTTTTCCTCCGCCTCTTCTCCATGACGAAGACACTAAGTCCAGTGAGGGAGGGAGGGAGAGGAGGAGGAAAGGGAGGGAGATATTGAGAGGGAAAGAGGGAGGGGGTGGGGAGGGAAAACTTCCGGTCCAGCTGTGGTAATGACCGATCCGCTACCTAGGAATGTACGTACAAACACACACACTCACACACACACACACACACACACACACACACACACACACACACACACACACACACACACACACACACACACACACACACACACACGTTCCTTCACTAACACATTTGATATTAATTTTGTGCCACAGAATGACAGTCATGGAGAGAGAGAGAGAGAGAGAGAGAGAGAGAGAGAGAGAGAGAGAGAGAGAGAGAGAGAGAGAGAGCGTGTTGCTTGAGATGACGGATAGCATTCTTCTCAGAGTTGATGATGATGACTCTCTCTCTCTCTCTCTCTCTCTCTCTCTCTCTCTCTCTCTCTCTCTCTCTCTCTCTCTCTCTCTCTCTCTCTCTCTCTAAGTCGGAGATTCGGATTATGAAACAGAAAAAAAGGAACGTTCGGTTTAGGAGAGAGAGAGAGAGAGAGAGAGAGAGAGAGAGAGAGAGAGAGAGAGAGAGAGAGAGAGAGAGAGAGAGAGAGAGAGAGCGAATAAAAAAGTGAGAGAGGTGGCTATCAGCACGTCGAATTGAAAGTGTCACCCGCCTGTCAGAGAGAGAGAGAGAGAGAGAGAGAGAGAGAGAGAGAGAGAGAGAGAGAGAGAGAGAGAGAGAGAGAGAGAGGATTCTTTTCTTTCAATAACACAATTCTACAAATACAAGTCAAAAAATTCTTAACTGTAAAGAAAAACGCTACTGAAAATCTCTCTCTCTCTCTCTCTCTCTCTCTCTCTCTCTCTCTCTCTCTCTCTCTCTCTCTCTCTCTCTCTAAGTTATGTTGGTGCCCTCAAACATGCATGGTTCAAATTTCACCACGCCCTTGGTTCCCCTTACCTTATCTCCCCTCCTTTCCTCCCCTCTTGCTCCTTCGCTCCCTCTTTCCCTCCTTACTTCCCTACTCTCTCTCTCTCTCTCTCTCTCTCTCTCTCTCTCTCTCTCTCTCTCTCTCTCTCTCTCTCTCGTAACCTCATGATAAAAGGCAAAAAACTACGAGAAAGTTATTATCTCTCTCTCTCTCTCTCTCTCTCTCTCTCTCTCTCTCTCTCTCTCTCTCTCTCTCTCTCTCTCTCTCTCTCTCTCTCTCTCTCTCTCTCTCTCTCTCTATCAGGTCGTGTGTTAACGCCTCTAATGGTCCTTGGCTCTTATCTTTAACCACGTGGAGTCGCTCTCTCTCTCTCTCTCTCTCTCTCTCTCTCTCTCTCTCTCTCTCTCTCTCTCTCTCTCTCTCTTAAAAGACAAGATTAAGCTACCACCAGAGAGAGAGAGAGAGAGAGAGAGAGAGAGAGAGAGAGAGAGAGAGAATGTATACACAGAGACTGGTGTAGTGTGTTGGTGCCAGTACTCTATTTTTACTCTCAACAGTAGTCTCTCTCTCTCTCTCTCTCTCTCTCTCTCTCTCTCTCTCTCTCTCTCTCTCTCTCTCTCTCTCACACTGGGCTTGTCGATGAAGGGCAATAAAACTAGCTAGAGATAAGTTATGACTCTCTCTCTCTCTCTCTCTCTCTCTCTCTCTCTCTCTCTCTCTGGTGGTGGTGATGGT
>NC_087167.1:4912500-4922500 GCF_035594125.1 Scylla paramamosain | reverse complement strand
CGACAGCCCTGACACGGTGACGGTGAATACTTGAAACGTGTTAGAAAGTCGTGGGGGCCGCGGCGACCTTAGTGGTGCCTCGCAAGGGGGAGGGAGGGGGCGGGGTGACCCTATGGCTGGCGACAAGTACTCCTGTGCCACTGCAGCCTGTTGGGTCTTCCTCACCGCGGCCCGAGAGCTTTGTGGCTGTAGCGCTTTTCTCATTCGGCCTTCTGGTTAATGTTGGTGTTCTGCAGGGTCAGGGACGCGATTCTTGGCCACTCAGTGTGGTATTTGTCTGTATGTAAATAATTTTTTCGGTGTTTTAAGCTTATGTTTAAACTTATGATGTTTGTTATGTTACTGCCACTATTATCACCACCACCTCCACGACCACAGCTACTACCAGTACCACTACTACTAGTACTACTGCTGCTGCTGCTACTACAACAACTATTACTGCTACTACTGAAAATTATAGTAATATTTGATGGTAAAAAGTACAACCACCATAGTAACAACAACAACAACAACAACAACAACAAAAAACAACAACAATAACAACAGCAACACATTATACCAAACCGTTATCCCATACAAACCATACTAGAGGCACATTCCCATATTTAGGGAAACGGAGGGAAGGAAGGAAGGTTCAAGTCCGGACGTGGTATACACACACACACACACACACACACACACACACACACACGTTACACAAATATATATAATTCATTCAGTACTTCAGTATTATAATTTGGGAAGAAAACTCGTACGATTATGAATAAAAGATTATATAGTTTTTAGTAATTCTTGCTGTATTTTTAAACTTTAGTGCTAGTAAAGTTAACATCCTGATCTCTCCTTCCTCCTTCTCCTCCTCCTCTTCCTCCTCCTCCTCCTCCTCCTCCTCCATTTCCTCTGGTGTACATACGGCACGCGAGCAGCTTCCGCCCCGTTGGTATGATAACGATAACAGATTAACGATGAAGCGGATGTTTTAATTGGTCATTTAAACACCCACTAGGCACGTGCACGGAGGGGAGAGAGAGAGAGAGAGAGAGAGAGAGAGAGAGAGAGAGAGAGAGAGAGAGAGAGAGAGCTGTTGGGTTGGATGCTTCATACTTGTTTAAAGGAATGTATATCGAAATTAGCTTTCATCTGAAGAATGGATGGTATTTTCTCTCTCTCTCTCTCTCTCTCTCTCTCTCTCTCTCTCTCTCTCTCTCTCTCTCTCTCTCTCTCTCTCTCTCTCTCTCTCTCTCTCTCTCTGTCAAACGTCGGGACCCACACATCCTATTGTGTATATCCTAACCTTCGCAACACTGTTTACCTGTTACCACACATCCAACTCTCTCTCTCTCTCTCTCTCTCTCTCTCTCTCTCTCTCTCTCTCTCTCTCTCTCTCTCTCTCTCTCTCTCTCACACACTCAGCACGCGTCAGGGAAGTAAGAGAAAACGAGGAAAAACTGAATATCTAAGAAGAAAATGAGGATATTTTGGACACGCGTCGCTGGCTGCCAGACAGGAGGAGGAGGAGGAGGAGGAAGAAGAGGACTAGGAGAAAGAGGAGGAAGAAGAGGAAGAAGAGACGCTCGGGGAAAGGAAACTCTTCATTCTTGTGTTTGTCTTCTGTTAGCTGTCAGGAGATGATAAAAAGGGGGGAGGGAGGGAGATAGATAAAGAGGAGGGGTAGACTAGAGGGAGGGGGATAAATATGTAGAGAGTCAAGGCGGCAGGAGAAGGCGGCGGTATTGTGAAGGGTCGGTTGGTCGTTAAATGTTTAGGGAGCCTTGAGGGAAGAAGACGAAGAGGAAGAAGAGGAAGAGGAGGTAGAGGTGGAGGAGAAACTTAGGTATGTTATTTTCTCTGTTTTTTTTTTTTTTTTTTTTTTTTTTGTATTGTTTCCTTGATATTTTTTTCTTTTTTTTTTTTTGTAATTTCTCACATGTGTTTCTTCTTTTTAAGAGAGAGAAGGAGAGAGAGAGAGAAAGAGAAAAGGTATATATGAGAGAATTGTGTAAAGGTGGAAATGTGTTTGATTTCTCCTTTGTTTTTGCATTATCCAAGGTAATGAGAGAGAGAGAGAGAGAGAGAGAGAGAGAGAGAGAGAGAGAGAGAGAGAGAGAGAGAGAGAGAGAGAGAGAGAGAATGGCCGGTGGTTAAAGGAAGGGAAGGGAAGGGAAGGGAAGGAAAAGGAGTGAAGGAAGGAAGGGAGGGAGGAAAAGGCTTGCCGTAGAGAGAGAGAGAGAGAGAGAGAGAGAGAGAGAGAGAGAGAGAGAGAGAGAGAGAGAGAGAGAGAGAAAGAATGGCCGGTGGTTAAAGAAAGGGAAGGGAAGGAAAAGGAGTGAAGGAAGGAAGGAAGGAGGGAGGAAAGGGCTTGCCGTAGAGAGAGAGAGAGAGAGAGAGAGAGAGAGAGAGAGAGAGAGAGAGAGAGAGAGAGAGAGAGAGAGGAGGGGGGAGAGGGATGGCTTGCCGTAAATATGGGCGAGGCGGGGCGTGTCTTGGACTGGATGTAAATGGCAGCACTCTTGTTTACATGACGAAGCTTTGCAGTCACTCTCTGAATGATGCTAATTGTGGCGGTAATGACACAGACCTCGAAAGTGTATCAAGATGGAGGAGGAGGAGGAGGAGGAGGAGGAGAAAGTAACAGTACGGAAATTGACCTCATCCTCTTCTTATTCCTCCTCCTCCTCCTCCTCCTCCTCCTCTTTCTTGATATGCTTTCGAGGTCTATGTTATTATCAGCACATTCTTCTTCTTCTTCTTCTTCTTCTTCTTCTTCTTCTTCTTCTTCTTCTTCTTCTTCTTCTTCTTCTTCTTCTTCTTCTTCTTCTTCTTCTTCTTCTGACTGATTGCCGCCTCTCTTCAGAACCCCAGACAAAACAGCAGCGCCATCTCTCGTGGTCAGAAGCCGAGTAACCTGCTCTCTTCTCATATTTTCCGTTTTCCCTTCAACATTTTTCCCGTCCTCGTGAAAATGTATCAGTTTCATGTACTTTTGTGGATATTGCTACCAGATCAGAGGACTTCAAGGCGTTGAGTGGAAGTGAATATGATATTTTATGAAACTGGAATGTTATTACCACTACTACACTACCTCCAGCTAATACAAGTACACTTTACGCACAATACAAGTACATTACCCCAGCAACAAGCATCTACTTACATACAACCTATCCTATAAATATTCTTCTTCTACTGCCGCTACTGCTACTTATACTACTACTATTACAACGACTCCACCATCATTGTTTGTGACTGTACACTTCCAACCTGCCTTCAGTTTCTCCATATGCACGATACATTACCGCGCCACCAAATATCCTGCTTCGTAAATACTCGTAATAGTAGTAGTTGTAAATAATACTTCTTTTTCTTTATGCAGTATGTAGTTTCGAGTAATCTTTTGAGTCAAGCCACAGATGCAATAAGTGGTAGTGGAGTGGAGTCGAATCTTACAGCCTCGTCAGTTTGGTTTCTAAGTTTTTTTTTTTTTTTTCGTTTGATATCTGTTTGTTTTCACTTCCTCCTCCTCCTCCTCCTCCTTTTTTCCTTCTCCTCCCTCTCCCATTTCTACTACTACTACTACTACTACTACTACTACTACTACTACTACTACTACTACTGCTACTGCTACTGCAATCATCAGGGGGTGGAAAGTGTCGCGGTGCAGCCAGCCGAGGACTTTTACGAGCGTGTTTAGAAAATGATCCCCGCCTCGGTCACGTCGCGATCTGTCAAGCAGTTGCAATCACCGCGCGTGGACTTTTTTTTTTTTTTTTTTTTATCTTGATCACGAGTCCGGAAGTACAAGGAAAGCGCAGACTCACCCATGTCGTGTAGGCTTATCATGCGAATCATTGCAAATTACATCGATTACTCCGCTGCGCATTGGAATGAAAGGAGAAAGAACACAATATTTAGCAGACATTTTACCGCCACAATCTTTTTTATGAAAGATAATTGAGTAAAATTGCGCTTTCCGTTACTCAGGTGTCTTCCAGCCATTTCCAGCCAAGGCCCTGTGAACCGAGTAATCCCCCCACCCCTCTCTTTGTGGTTAACTAGAGACACACACTCACTGGATTACTTTTACTGCGATATTCTAAAGTCTAAACTCTTCCGGGAAAGGCATTCAGTCAGGCACACGTCTCCCACCGCGGGTCTGGCGTGGAGGGTCCCGGCGCGCCCCACCACTTCCCGCCCCGCCCTGCCTGCCAGCATGGGCGTTTGGTGGGCGTTGGCCGCTCTGACTCGATAGCAGATAGCATTGTGTTGGGAGGGTGGTAGTGCGTTTATAAGTAGGGTGGTGGTGGTGAGTGTGGTGTAGATAGGGTGTTGTGCTAGGAGGCGGTGATGATGGTGGGCGGGAAGTATGTTCGTTGTTAGTACGCTACGACTTACTTCATTCTCCTTTGCCGGTGTTGGAAAAGTGTGTCAAGATAGTCTGCTTCTCGGGAAGGGACGCGATTGCTTCATGCGCGGCGAAATGTTGTTTTATTCAACGATGTAGGTGAGAAGTCTTTGGGGCGTTTTGGGCTGAGTGGGTGGATGGTGTGGTGTGTGTGTGTGTGTGTGTGTGTGTGTGTGTGTGTGTGTGTGTGTTGTAGTTGTAGCTGTTGTTGTGTTTGTTGTGTCTGTTGTGTGTGTGAGCCACGCGGGTCACGAGCCTCGGGAGCTTCACCTCCTGCCGGGGTGGGATTGGTGAGTTTGTTACCAACACTCAGGCTGAAGAGGGTTGGACTCTTGACAAGCCGCCGCCGTCTGCCACGTCAGTAGAGGCGACGCCAATATCCCCGCCGTCCCGCCGCCCCGCACTTAGTAAGGAACATACCGATGCGTAAGGGAGTGAAGGGCGGACGTGGACGCGGCAACACTGCGGCACCCATGGCGGCCCTGGAAGACACGGCGTCGCCGGGCTGGCCTTGGCGCGGCTTATATGTATTGCCACGAAGCGGCTGCTGCCCACCACCGCGACCCCGAACAAGGCGGGGAGAGGGGCGGGAGGAGGAGCGCAGCAAATATCCAATGAAGCAGAGATCAGAGTCCCAGGCCGTCAGCCAGACTCGCCGGCGGGCAGCGCCATACAGGGCAGCAGTGGGTGACCCGCGTGCCTGGCCGGGACGCTGCTGAGTCACGTCCTGAAGTGAATGTATGACATAGTGTAAGTAATGACATAATAACGCTTCATCCGCCAGATTCCATCCGTCCCAGCATCCCTGAGCGGGCCACACGTTCGCCAAATATTTATCCAAGAAGTTTATGAAAGACGGTCAGATATCGGGGTTATGTAATATTTTCATCATGTTCGTTACCCCGTTTAGTCTCTCAGTATTTTTATGCCCTCCCTAAAGTGACGTGAGAGTTGGGATCATGCTGATGCATTTCCACCACTGAGTGGCTCATCCTGTAGCGAGCAGCCTTGATGCTCGGCTCATGTGCTTCTTGGAGACTTGGCTGAGTGGCGACTGTCACCGAACATGAACTCACTCGTAGATAACGCCAGTGGGGAGTCTTTCAAAGCTGTCAGGGCGATGTGACTTAGTGCTCGGGGGTGCTGTTTATCCCACGATAATGCCCCTCTTGACTGCCTGACTGACTGGTTGGCTACCTCAGGGACTGTTTGGCACTGTTTGGGCATGTCCTCGTATTACACCCACACTTGAGTTAGGTCTGGCTCAAGTCTTTGGGGCTTTACCTGTGATATTGTAATGTTGCCGCCTAATCAGTCAGTCCGTATGTATGTTGAAAAAGCCGTTGTTATCTTATAGACTTGGGTATCTATGAAGTGGTGTGTGTGTGTGTGTGTGTGTGTGTGTGTGTGTGTGTGTGTGTGTGTTTTCGAAGGTATCTTTGACAGTTCTCAAGTGATCTGCACAACTCTTTGCCGTGACGTTAGCCTCTATTGAGCCAAAATGCAGTGCCACGCCCGTCACTTCCCAGCTGTGCCCTGTGGCCTGTGGCGCGCCGGACCTTCAGGGGCCATATTCTGAAACACTTCTGACCGCACTTCCACTACAGTTAAAAGGCTCTGGTTGAAATTACACGGAGTTTTAAGAGTTTTTATGGTTCTTGTAGCAGATTAACAACATTTCTACACTACTAAGAGGAGAAGCACTCTTGAGAACCCTGCTAATCATCTCTGTAGTCTTTGAAAATAGTCGTGGTGAGAGAGCAAGGCGTTTCAAATTACGGGTCTGCGCATTTTGTAAGGCGAGTTCTGCTAACCTGGCCACGGCTGGAGGAAGCAGCGGGGAAAGAAGGAAAAATAAATGAGACAATGACGAAGTGAATGAGGAAGAAATAAAGGAAACAACGAAGGACGAGAGGAGGTCCATGCATCAGGCCAAGGATATAAGTGGCTGAGGGAAGGGGCCATGATAGGCTGAGTTACACCGTTTTGCAATACTCTCTCTCTCTCTCTCTCTCTCTCTCTCTCTCTCTCTCTCTCTCTCTCTCTCTCTCTCTCTCTCTCTCTCTCTCTCTGACTTTTATCCTCGCGTCTCGGTTTGTTTTGCCCAGCACGTGCACACTCGCCCCGCAGCCCAGGGAGGCGCCCCACCTGTGTCTGATGGAAGGGCGGCGTAATGGTGCCTCAGGAGAATCTTAGAGGAGTAAACAAACACACCTAGATTCTTTACTACCGCCTTTGAATTGCCGTCTCTTCTCCCTTCTTTTTTAACCCTTCCTTTCGCCCTCCCTCCTCTCTTTACTTCTCTCTTTTTATATCAAGTGTTTGGTTTAGTTATTCTCTCTCTCTCTCTCTCTCTCTCTCCTCCCTCCTTCGCTTTCACCGGCAATAACAGATGCCTTTTTCTCTCTCTCCCGCCTCCTGTTCCTCATCCTCCTCTCCTCTCTTGTGTTCCTTCGCCGGCCATAAATATCCTTTAAGTGACCCAAATCCCGCCCCGCCAAGCTCTCAACAGATAGAGTGTAACCGAATCCTCCTCACACCTCAAGGGGCCGAGCGCTGCGGGCGGGCCGAAGTGGGTGCTTCTGACCGCTCTTGAGGGAGTGACGTCACGCCTCGAGGGGCAGCTGACGGCTTGTGTTGCCTGGAGGAGGAGGAGGTGGTGGTGGTGGTGGTGGTGTAGGAGAAGAAAGAGAACGTTATCATTGTATCAAGCATGACGCAATGGTGTAGGATTTTGGTAGTGGTGGTGGTGGTAGTGGGTGGGGTATAACATGATGTCATTGAGGAGAAGTGGTGGGTGGTGGTAATGAGGTGAGTGAGGGGTGAGGTGCGTGTCTGTCTGTCTGTGTGTGTGTGTGTGTGTGTGTGTGTGTGTGTGTGTGTGTGTGTGTGTGTGTGTGTGTGTGTGTAAAGCAAGCAGGCTGAGTGGAGCGTGGGCGTGAATGAGATGTTTATGCCAATTTCCTTACATTTCACAACAATGACGGACAAGGCTAGAATAAGTGTAACGCACACACACAGAGAGAGAGAGAGAGAGAGAGAGAGAGAGAGAGAGAGAGAGAGAGAGAGAGAGAGAGAGAAGAAGCATGCTCTCTCGTCTACATGATTAATTAAAAAAGAAAAACAAGGAAAGTAAATCATGCGAACATCGAACTAGTAAGAGAAAGTAGAGAGAGAGAGAGAGAGAGAGAGAGAGAGAGAGAGAGAGAGAGAGAGAGAGAGAGAAAGACGAACTAGAAAAATTAAATCAATGATGCGAAACAAAAGACGTCAAACAGTGAATTGCGCTTGAGAGAGAGAGAGAGAGAGAGAGAGAGAGAGAGAGAGAGAGAGAGAGAGAGAGAGAGAGAGAGTCGAAGGATGTGGTGAATGGGATGATGTGGCAAAAGAATGACAGGAGAGGGGGGAGGTCTGGTAACGTGATGGCGGCGGCGGCAGGGGGGCGGTGAAGGTGGCGGCAACGGCGGAAGGAGACACTAAGGTACTTACTAGTATTACAACCACGTACAGTTCGGGGCCAGAGGCGAGGGAACAGGGAACAGGTGGCGGAGAAAGTGTGTGTGTGTGTGTGTCTGTCTGTCTGTCTGTATGTCAGTCTGTCTGTTTGTCTGGGTAGATACTTGAATCCCAAAGTAATACCAGAAAAATATCTTGATCTCTGACAGTCTGCTATCCTATCTTTCCCGCTCGTCTACAACCCCACGCACTCTAGTTAGCCATGTGCATTATCTAAATCACTAATTTCTTAACCTACACTTAACTTGAAGTGTCTAATCTCCGTTTCCTGATAATAGTTAGGATAGAATCGTCCCAAAAAAGTAATAAAGTCTAAAAGAGGAAATGGGTGTTAGAATCGTCATTATGCCATACGTATGTCTTGATAAGGAGTACGTTAGAATCGTCACATGCCTCGTAATAAAAAAAAATAATAATAAAGCCGAAAAAAGTGTCGAAAACTATACACATCTTAGAATAATTGAGAGCATCACATTCCCTGCCTGTGCGTTGGTTTGGCTTGGGTTGGTTGGGTTGGTTGGGTTGGGTAAGGGGCAGGAAACACGTCGTCATCACCGGAGTTGCGTGTGACGAAGCCTCGGTCGGCCACAGTGGCGTCCCTTACGGCTGTTCTTGGACTCTGAGACCACTGGTGTTCACGATGCGTTATAAGTAGCGTTGACGCATGTACGGCTGACTAACATCCTCAAGTTCTCCGATGACACGAAAGTAAACTTCGAAACTCGCCTCTTAAAGCTCGGGTGAGTCTTGAGTGGCAAACTGACCAGACGGAGGGGAAAATATTCTTCTGTGTTAATGAATACTACTTAATATATATTGGATTCAAGTTGACGTGAATATTAAACTAAGATAAAGGTAACTGCAATGTTTCTGTAGCATTGCGTAGGATTGAAAAGTACACAAACCTTTCTCAGCAATGTAGCGAAGCGGCCAAAGTGAAGACACAAGGATAAAATAAAGAGTGAAGCTAGTTTAGTTTGACATCGTAGAAAAAACATACGTATTGCAACTCTCACACTTTACGATGTAGATGTAAAACTGAACTTTAACCTACTTCTTTTTCTTGCATTATTGATGAAGGATGCAATAATACCACTAGAAATAAGTAAATATGATCAGTGTTACAGGAAAGGCACTTAATGTTTAGTGTTGAGTGTTTACGTCTCCGTTTGAAATATGACTAAACTACTTATTTTTCAGGAACACCACATTAACTCATGAAATACGTACAGTTCACCCTCATACAAACGAGCATTCGAACTCCACCATACTTTATAAAGAAAATTTTCAAACAAAGATGCAAAATCTCAGCACTAAACATTATGTGCTTTTCCTGCAACATTGATCAAGAACACAACCAAAAGACCTCAAGAAATCAGTGTATTTTGGCCTCGTACAAAAAAAAAAAAAATACAACTTCACCACACTTTATGAAGGACATTTCAAATAGGGACGTAAAAACCCAATACTAACTAAACAGAGTACTTTTCCTCACTATTGATCAAGAACTCACTCGTAAGACCACCAATAATAAGACCTCGAAAAATAAGCATGCGTTTGTCCTCACACAAAAGAAGCACTGCAACTCCACCGCACTTGACGCAGGAAGAATATTGCAATCCCAGACACAGTAAAGCCAAAGCAGCAAGGACTATTACGGCGACCACAAACTATCAACGAACAGTGAGGGCTCGTGACCTATTCTCCCCATAAGGAACGCCGCATCCGAGGTCGTCCTACTCGAATGTGGGAGAATATTCAAAGGTTTTCTAGAATTGTTGAGCTCAGTGGGTAGCCTGCACGAAAAAGTGATGTGGGTACACGCTTGCATCAGCTCGCACGTTTCAAGGGAAGATCAGGCAGCGATGAGAGATCCAAATAGTGTGTGTTGTAAGTCTCTCTCTCTCTCTCTCTCTCTCTCTCTCTCTCTCTCTCTCTCTCTCTCTCTCTCTCTCTCTCATTCTCGTCAGCCTGTCTATTCAGCTGCTGCACTTTTAAATTCTAGAAATTTTGCATAATGCGCAGCGCCGTATGTGTGTCTGTCTGTGTGTGTGTGTGTGTGTGTGTGTGTGTGTGTGTGTGTGT
>NC_087167.1:4800000-4907500 GCF_035594125.1 Scylla paramamosain | reverse complement strand
ACACACACACACACATACACACACACACACACACACACAGAGAGAATGTTTATCTTACTTTAAAAATACATAATCTTATAAGCTCTCCAATATTGATTAAAGTTTTGCCGTGGTTCAAATTCTTCGCCTGTCTGTCTGTCTGTGCGGTAAAGAGAAGAAATTTGCAATGAAGTCGAGCGGCCACGACGATTGGGCGCGGCGATAGCGAAGCCTGTGCTTTACTGCGGCTAGATTGCAGTCACTTACCCTCGAGATTACAGGCGGCAGAAAGCGAACTCTGAAATCAGAAAGTCCTGCACAATTTACATTTAGCACGAAATCACGCACGGCTTTTCGAAGAGATGACACGCTTCAGGAAGATTATTCAGAGCTCTCACTGAATAACAAGTAGGATTAATATAGTTCAATGCTGTTTATGTACTTGGGTTTTTGTATTAAGGCTCAAACTTCAAGGCACGCAGTGGAGGAAAGTTCCGCGCCTTACGGGACTCGCTGGCGGGGCGGAGTGAGCCAAATGCCGCCGCGTGCGTTGTGGTGCCGTGTGATGGCTGCGTATTATGAATGACGTATTGATATGCTTATGCTCTTCCGTCGCAGTCCATATGTATAATTACTTTATGGAACAGAATTACAGGTTGATTAATTTAACAGTTAGTGTCCGTTTAAATAAGAAAGATCAAATGAACAGATAGCTTATTTATTCGTTTTATATACTAATAGTTTAATTAATAAGGCTATAATCCCATTCGGTGAAGCAATTATAAATATGCATCATGAGGCAAAGTATGTTAGCCCTCACAAACAGGAAAGTCCAAGTGTGTTTGTGTGTGTGTGTGTGTGTCAGATATGTAGCGACAGTGTGGTATGTGTGGCCGAACAAGTCTTGGGATTTCCTAATTCGACCAAATACTATATGTTCTAAATTTACCTTTGCCAAGAGTCGCATGGAGAATTGCTTAATCTTTAATTGTTAGTGAGAATATTCCTTCTTTTCTTGCCTGTCCTTACCTGCCTCACCTGTCCTCTCTTCTACGCCTGCTGTGTTGTGTCTTCCCTACTCTCGATTTTCTCCGATAACGTAAAGGAACATCCCATTTCACATCGATCTGCCCTTAGCTTGAATGACTTGTATTGACGTGCAGCATCTCTCCGCGGCCTACAATATGGGCGCTGAAAACTTAACGGCAAAGTGAGTACTGAAAACACAACACCAGGCAGAAGTAAGTGGTGGTGGGGGGCAAACACAGGCGGCGCGAGATAAAGGTCAAGCCGAGGGACAGTGAAGGGATGACGTCTACTGTTTTAAGGTTATGAGGACCAGATGAGCAGGAAATCTGTCAGTTTTTATTTGTATTTATTTATTATTTTTTTATTATTAACCTTTAACTACCATGTCTTCTCAAGCTTGCATAATAAAACAGTCTGGTGTAAGTATGCAATGTAATTTCCAAAGACGCCACTGATAACAAGTAATGGAGTAGTACAAATCTCTCAGTGCCTTTAGTTTAATTTTTGCTCGTTAGAATCGTCTAGCGTTTCAAGAATGAAGTAGAAAGTGTCGTACTGTTAGTAGCAGTCAGAGAGTTCATTTTTAAGCTCGTCATTCACGCTCAGATGCAGAAAAATAATGGGGAGGGAGTGAATAGCCTTTAATTTGTGTGAACAGCAAGGAATTCTCTTTAGGACTCCAGTCATGGTGAAGTAGACCAATAAACAGCTGATATATCTGGCCTGATAGGATTGATGATGATGGTTTTATGGAAAATACGCTGCATTCTTCTCATGGCGGTCCTGTTCCGGGAATCTTTAGTAGGAAGTGGTGGCGGGGATTCTGTCTGTCACTCGTCACCACTGGGCTCGGGATGTTTAGTGCAGATTCATTGGACGAATCGCCTTATATGTATCAAGGTTGCTAAGGAAACTTGATAGGGTGGAGTTGTTCATGTAACCAAAGCTCGTCCGTTGTGGTATAAAGAGGACAAGGTCGATACACTAAAACGGAAGGCAAGTAATGAAATTTCTATAATACTTCCAGGAATTAAATTTTACCTCTTGGAAAAAAGTCATGTGAACCTTGTAGCTTCGCGAATGGTAAGGTGATTTACAGGAAGTTTTGGGTAAGAGAGATTTTTTTACCAGCGCCATGTGAACACCATGAAGAGAGAGGGTCAGTCATAAAGAATGGAGGTTAGGGCCACACACAGAATGAGGCACCGGCCGCGCCCGTCCACTGCCTTGTATATAATAGACAGACAAATGAGAAAGCGGCGCTGTTTGCCCAGTAGCACCCCTGGATCAGCCTCACCAAGCCTTACTAAGCCAATCCAGGAGCCGCGGACCTTGAGGCGTTGAGGCTGATGAAAATATACCCGTGTTCCTAACGATGTCCCCAAATAAAGAGACGGGAGAATGTGGCGGTGTCCTTCTTCGGGAAAGCAATGCCTCAGCAAGTAAACAAATATGCGGCCCTGAGGAGCTGGAGCCGCGCCAGCGTTGCGCCATTGCAGTGATGTAAAGATATTTGCGTTAATCGACCGAATGATTATGCTGTCGTCTGGCTCGTGTGAAGCCACCGATGAACAAACGAGGGAAAAAACACACCTAAATATACCAATAAAAAGAACGATTTCTTGTGAGATGATCCAGCGCGTTCCTCGGGTGAGCGGCGTTGTGCAACCAACCTGATCCTTCCCCGGCCATGAGTGACGCCTGGGATCAGAGGACGTGCGCCCGCCCCCGGGGTATGTCTAGCTTGCAAGGAGGTAGTGGCAGGCGCCGGTGCAAGGCTGCCTGGGCTGTCACTGTCGTCTGGCCGTCACTGGTAGTTTAGTATCAATATTTTTTGTGCGATGCTTGAGAAAAAGACACTGGTTCGTAAACGCTGCAATCTCTCTCTCTCTCTCTCTCTCTCTCTCTCTCTCTCTCTCTCTCTCTCTCTCTCTCTCTCTCTCTCTCTCTCTCTCTCTCTCTCTCTCTCTCTCTCTCTCTCTCTCTCTCTCTCTCTCTCTCTCTCTCTCTCTCTCTAATGCATCACGCGGGGAAAAGAGAGGACCATTCCGGAGTGAAGATGTACACAGCAGCCATCCGGGGAGAGCGGACGCCACACAGCTATGGTTGAGTGGCTGGCGGGATGGTGATTGAGCTGTGGCGGTTCAGCGGAATGGGGGACGGAGGCAAGTCGCACAACGCAGCAATGATAGAAAGCCCGAATACTTGTGTTTGGAAAGCCGTGACTACAGTGTGGGAAAACTATAAAGATGTGGATGATGTCGGATAATCTTGCGCTTGTCTGTCTTTGAAGAGCGAAGAGATGATTTTTCGCTTTCATCAATTTGACCAGAATTTTTTTTCTTTTTTTCTTTTTTTATCACTCAAATAGTGTAGAGATTTTTTTTTTCATTTTTATCGATCAGACAGCGATTTCTTTATCAGTCAAATAGCGAAAAGAGATTATTGTACTTTTTTCAACATTTATAGATCTGACAACGATTTTTTTTTCTTTTTTCTTTCTTTCTTTTTATTTGTATCAGTCAAACAGCGAAAAACTTTTGCTGATCAAACAACGAGACTTTCTTCTAATTTTACCCGCCAAATAGTTAAAATGTGGCTGTCTTTATTCCGTCGACTCACTGTGATCTCTGAAACCAAAAATCAGTTCACGGACCAAAATTGTAAATGACGTGAACTCTTCCACCAAACAAGCAGACGACAACAGCAGACATTCCTAATGTGCTTTGTCAAGTCTCATTGCAACGCCTCGGGTGCCGTAGTATGTGCAAAAACAGGAAAGAAGGTGTCTCTGCCAGAATTTAAAGAAAAAAAATAAACAAAAATCTTGGTCGGGAGATGAACCAAATTAAGGCTTAACTCTTCAAAGGATGGCGTGTAAGAAGTGTGGCCAGGGATGTTACACGGTAGGGGAGGAGAGCTGGCGAAAGGAGTAAAGCCCATTTATTACCTCACACCAGAGACGGCTTTCTTAAACGTTTCCGCGCCTTATCTCGAGTTTGTAGTGGACATTATTTGTCTTCAAGGGTGTTTCGTGATTCTAGTGATAGTTTAATTAACACTCTGCATCATTAATGGGAAGCACAGTCATGGAAACCCCAATAATTATCTCTTTGGCCTTAGAAAAATAGTTTTTATGAGAGGCCAGAGTATTCGAGAATGTTTTGCCGCGTTCATGATGCGTGGTTATCATCCCGTAGGAAAGAATTAAAATTAGTCTTGTCTGAAATTGTATCTCCTTTTGTTGTAAGATGTTAGCGTAGGAAATTATAGTTTGTGAAGGTGAGTGAGCATAAAAGTTTTACCGGTATTATTTTACTTTGGTTTTCCTCCTCATGAAAGACCTGAATTTTATGTTATCGGAGACTGCATCTCTCTCTCTCTCTCTCTCTCTCTCTCTCTCTCTCTCTCTCTCTCTCGTCCCCTAACATGTTTACGTGATAAATTAAGGCTCTTAAGGGTGTGTAAGCATTAAAGTTTTGTTGATGTGAATATAGTATTTTTTAGACAACAACATTTAACAGTGGTGGTCTGAATGCTCCCCGACACTCACTGCCCTCAAATCTTAGGAATTCGTCAAGACAAAGCTAGTAATATTTCCAACGCGCAGGGCAATGAATCATCTCACACTACAGATATTCAGCTCAAAGGAAAGGAATGCCACTGAGTCACGGCTGAGGAAAAATGAAAGTAGGTGTTTGTTGGCGCGAACAGCGGAACACGTGGAGGGAAAAAAAAAAACGTGACTCAAGGTTAAGGGTAGTGGCCAGTGATGTTGTTTAGGGGGAGGTGATTAAGTACGTAAACAAATAATTGAATTGGTTAATGAATTTGTAGACGCAGTGAATTGTAGTTCCTTTTCCTGCTTGTGGTTTTATTGAAGGTTAGATTAGATAGATTATATGATTGCATTCTCATACGTTTCAGCGTCCTCATACGTTTCAGCGTCCTATCTCCATTTCTTTTAATAAACCATAGTGGAAGTCATTGTGATTGTCAAGGTTGTTCTCATGATTCTAGTGACAATATAACAAGGATTCTACATCATCAATGAGAAAAACATCCCTGAAAACGCGACTAACCATGTCTGTGGTGTTTGAAAATAATGCTGTTTCGGAATACAGTCCGTACGTCCTTCACCTCACAAATTGTAAGAACAGTCACACGCTGGCCATTGTCAATCACTGCATTATTAATACATAACTTATTTACAATTATGCAATGGGACGGAATGTCAGAAGTTGTTGTACGTGCAGTGTTCGGAAATGACCTGTGTGAACGAGATACTTAAATTAATAAGATAATTGGAGCTAATGCAGCAATTTCCTCACGATCACTCAGAACTAGGCCTTGATGCATGTACTCTCCTCTTGTGATTGATGGAATGCATTGTGTGCATCTAGGTAACAGGAACAGTCTTAGCTTAATAATCTAGGTGATCTTAGAAACGAATTATGAAACAGGATGTGTGTGTGTGTGTGTGTGTGTGTGTGTGTGTGTGTGTGGATAGGTGGGTAGGTAGGTAGGTAAGCAGACAACTTTACTAAAGAAACTGTATTTTTATATTTTTCCTAGCTGCGTTCTCTTCGTCTCCATCTTCGTTCTTTCACGTATCTTAACTTACTTTTCTCAGGACTCTGTATATCTACCCTTCCATTATAAGTAAGTATTGACTCCTACTGTTACACTGACTCTCTTCTTTTCTCCCCGCAGCCGGCCACCATCCCCCAGGGCGTGGTGGACATGAACCGCGTGTTGGAGGTGAGCTGCGCCGAGGAGGTGACGGGCAACCAGTTCTCGCTGGCCATCACCGCGCCGGACCGCGTCACCTTCATCAAGGCCACGTGCAAAGAGGAGGCCAAGTGGTGGATGGACGTGCTCTCCGTGTTTCCCTGTACCCTTAAGGTGCGCAATACCGACAGATGTCCTAATTGTGTTTTTAGAGATGCTCTATGTGATGTAGCTCTTTGTCATCCGTAAACAGTGACATAGCCGAAATTTCTTCATCGTTGGGCACAAAGAATTATAATTACAAGCACAGCGTTTATGATAGGGCCTTGATAGGACAGACTGGCTACTGCCCTGGGTTTTGGAGAGAGAGAGAGAGAGAGAGAGAGAGAGAGAGAGAGAGATTTGCCACGGTCCTGAGGGTCACGTGGTGGACTCGTGACCTCCAGCAAAATCTTGCCTTAGAGACCATAGAGTTCTCGTGGCCCGACCCGTGGGTGACTGTCTTTGATGCACCACACACCCCATCCTCTCGCCCAGTGGAACAGTAACTACTTGCTTATTAGTGAGAACCTTTGCGATCTGAGTCGTACACGAAGCTCAACCCGCCAAGTAACAGGGAACAAGGCGCTGCCCCTGATTTGGCGACCAGTGCGTGTGTGTGCGTGTGTTGCTCCCTCGCCCCCCACCCTCCCCTGAAATACGTATAGGACTTTAGTGCCCTCAATACTCATGATCACTGGCTGGTGCTTTAATTAACTAACAGATGTTCCTCTATTATTTTACATAATAATGAGTCAGCATATATGAAGGACTTTGAAAAACATTGCTTTGCTGGCTATTGGGGAAGGTTGTTGACCCCTTAAACCCTTCCTCGGCTGTGTGTGTGTGTGTGTGTGTGTGTGTTTTATACTTATATAGTGGTAGTATTGTCGTATAGTGCATGTGTATGTTGGTGGCTGCAGAGGTTGGCAACAGGCAAAATAACACAAAATAATGCTAGAGAGAGAGAGAGAGAGAGAGAGAGAGAGAGAGAGAGAGAGAGATCAACCTTAGAATTAATTACTTTCCTGTCGTTATTGTTTATTTATGACTGGTTTGTGAAGTGAATGAACATCAGCCATCATATTCCTTTATTGATATCCACTCCATCCATGAGTATATGCCTTTAAAAATTCACAGATCATTTTGAAAAAAAAAAAAAAAAAAAGAATGAATGATTGTGCAGCTGTGTGTGTGTGTGTGTGTGTGTGTGATAATGATGGTGAAAATCCATGAAAAAGCATGAGGAAAAAATCATGAAGTTAATATAGTATTTTGAAGCATAGACTGTTCAATGAACAAACATATATATATATATATATATATATATATATATATATATATATATATATATATATATATATATATATATATATATATATATATATATATATATATATATATATATATATATATATATATGTGTGTGTGTGTTCAAAGAAAACAAGGTAAAAAAAAAGTTATGATATTAATAATTACATCAGATAATTAGGACAATGCTTAAATGAGTTAACACTGAGATATTAACTTTTATTTTGAATTATTAACACGTGTATTCAGGATTTATAAATGAAAGGTGTGGATCTCACAATTTAGACAGGTGTGGATAACAAAGCATGTGATGAATACAAATATGAGGTGTGGATGAAAGCAGATATTATTTATGGAAACAACAGATGTGGAATGAAGGATGCCTGATAACCATTTGAGTGTTAGACAACAGGGAACAGACAACTAATGCAACCAAGAGGCATCACTGTGTTCCTTTAGCTGCTGCTGCTAAGGCTCACCACAACAGGCCACCCATCTCCTCCTTCCTCCGCTGCAGCTTCTTTTGTTACACACTTCACCCACATGTCTTCCTTCAATGCATCCATAAATGCTCTCTTTGTTCTGTCTCTCTTTCTGCCTTTAGAGTCCATCTCCAGCATTCTTTTACCCACATCCTCCTCATCTCTCCTCTGCACATGGCTAAAACCAGGAGGCATTACCATAATACATCTCTTACCCCACTCTCCCTTCCTTCTCTTTTTCTTAGTCATATCTTCAGTCTCCTTTCCTCATAGGTACAAATTACAAATCAGGAGACAGGTAGAAACAGATGTGGGCAGGAGACTGATCAATGGATGCAATGTTCCTCATCTAACTCCCTTGCTTGTTTCCCTACACAGCAGCAGGGCCGCCACAAGAGGAATGCCACCTTCCCCGGCATTAAGACTACCACTGCCAAGCAGACCAGACACACTGCTGCCACCATGGGTAAGAGGACCATATTCTGAAACAACTTTGTGCTGCACCTTCACTACTTTCAAAAGGCTCTACTTGAAGCTACATGGGTTTTTAAGAGTGTTTTTATGGTTCTAATGACATATTGATAGCATTTCTACATTGTTAAAAGGAGAAGACAGTCTTAAAAACCTGACTACTCATCTATGTGGCCTTTGAAAATAGTTGTGGTGAGAGAGCAAAGCATTTATGAATACAGGTCAGAGAGAGAGAGAGAGAGAGAGAGAGAGAGAGAGAGAATTGTGTGGTTGCAAGAATGAAAGAATTAACAGTATACTTTATGAAATTATCCATATAGAGTTAGACATTGATAAAACTGGAAAACTGG
The DNA here is from genome assembly GCF_035594125.1 of Scylla paramamosain. Lineage (NCBI taxonomy): Eukaryota > Metazoa > Arthropoda > Malacostraca > Decapoda > Portunidae > Scylla > Scylla paramamosain. The sequence continues at coordinate 4,899,108 of NC_087167.1, read as the reverse complement.
TAGTTATTGTATTACTGAAGTCCACCTTCACTGATTAAAAGCTCCATACTTTTAGGTAAGTGAAAAGTGTGTGTCTTTTAGTGTAGTGGTGTTGTGTATGCTTTTCGCTTTATTGTTTAGTGGTGGCTTCTAATTACATTTCCATCATGTGAGTACCTGTCAAAGTATCACAATGATGGTAGTATATAATGATGAAGCTACATTAGAATTTTCAAGTAGCCATTACAAATACAAGAAGGATTATTTACTCAAGCGATACACAGGAGTAAAGCATGATGCAGGAAAGAAAAAGGAAAGAAAACATGGAGTGGAACACAGTGAGTGGCAGGGAAGCATTATTTTCTCCACATTTGGGGGTAAGATGAGTGGTGTGCCAAATGATGATGCAAGTTTTGTCTGCTTCTTGTGTGTGTGTGTGTGTGTGTGTGTGTGTGTGTGTGTGTGTGTGTGGACAGCTGTCAAGGTTTCGTGTATTGTTTGCTTTGCTTTATGAAGCATTTATGATTATTATTTTGCTTGATTTCTATTTTGTGTGGTGTGCCCTATTTTATTATATATTGATTTTTGCTTGGCTTTTCCATATGTGCTCTCCTCCATCCTACTCCTGCTCTTCTCCTCAGCCTCATCCTCCATTGAAATTCATCCATCACAAAGTATTATTCACCAAAATATGCATGACCATAAAGATTAAGGTATGCAAACAAGAGCCTGCAGCCAGAACATGTATCCAGCCAGGATGATGGGTGATTTCATGCATTCATCTCCTTTTGCTGTTACCAACTGCTTATTTGCATATCATGTGCCATCCCTGAGGGGCATGATGTGCTTGGCCTATAGTGCCCTTGAGGAAGAACAGAGTCATTGGCATAGGAGTGTCTGGTGGGGTAAGGATAAACTTGTTGCTGTCTTAACCAGACGTGATCCACTCTGTTTCTTAATGACCACCATCTAACCTGCCCTCACCCAGAGAAAGGTTACTGCCCTCTGGCACTTTCTGATAAATGTCTTCTGTGCCAATATATGTTTACTGTGGAGGATGGTCATATTGCAGTATTAAAAGTACTACATACTTGTATACTAACATTATAAAGTAATTCTTTATTGAGTAACAAAAAAATTTTGTCATTCAGTTATACTGTGAGTTTTTATATTCAGTGCTGGCATTCATTTATGGTCTTACTCTCTCTCTCACTCTCTCTCTCTCTTCTCCTTTGCTCACTCTGCTTCCCTTCCTACATAAAAAAAAAAAAAAATCTCCTTCCACCATCATTTCAAACTTCATAATTGATCATATCCACAATTAGGAAGGCAGCCCCTTGAAGAGCTGTCCTGATGGCCATGTCCAGTACTGAATTGTACCTACTTCCATCCCCTCTCAGCCTTTGTCTTGTACCATGCAGACCTCAACCAAAAATCACAGATGTATCTCTCTTCCCATCCATATACACATATGCACACACACATATTACTCATAACATTACTCCTTTCCCTTTTTATATCATCTCCCCCTTTTATCTATCCCCTACATTGGCTCCTTCTGCTCTTCAAGTATTCCAACAGTCACCCTTGCCTCTGTTCACCACCATAGACACAGAACTCTTATATAAATCAGATCTACAGCTACCCACAGCATGCCCCCTTTGAAGCATCATGGAAACACTGAGAAATTAATTAAAAAGCAGGATAAATTTGCCATAAGAGGTCTTCACTGGGGACTAAACGCCTGGCATAACATTCAAGATAACATGAGTCTGGTGTTACTAATTACAGGTCATTTAAAATCTCCAAGACCCAAGTTGATTTTGCTTGGCCTTGAGTGTCGTATCTACACACCCACACCAGTAACTCACACCCACACACTCACCGCAATCTCACATCACATAGTTTCCTTTATACACCAAATGAGTCTGAAGTTACTAATTACAGGCTGTAAAGAACCAACAAAGCTCAAGTGGATTTTGCTTGGCCTTGACTGGCCTATCTACATCCACACTAGTAACTCACACCCACACAGTCACCACTTACCAACCTCACTTCACATGGTCTCCCTATTTATCTATTATTTCCTCTCCACCTGGTTCATCCTCATAGCCATCCCATTTTGGTCCTTTTTTTTTCAAAACCCCCACCTTAGTCCTTTTCCTTTCCACCTTGGCCCTGCAAGTAACAGCACCCTGCTCCCTTTACCCACCCAGCACCCACAGCCTTTGAGACGGCAGCAGGCCAGAGAGTTCGCTTCCACAGCTGCACCACCGACCCGATGATAGAGTCCCGCCCTCAGTCTGCCCCTGCCCCCACCCTAGAGGCTGAGGAGGATGTGTTCCCTACCAAAGACTCCTCCCCCCCAGCCTCCTCCACTTTGCAGCCTTCCACCCACTCATCAACCAACACCTCAAGATGCTTTTCAACTCCAATCTCTACCTCCACCCCATTGTCCTCCCTTCCTCCCTCCTCCACACCATTTTCCTCCCTGCCTCCATCCTCTGCCCGGCTGCTTAGGGAAGAACAAAAGGAGAACACGCCATATATTGGAGGTAAGTTTGTGTGTGTGTGTGTGTGTGTGTGTGTGTGTGTGTGTGTGTGTGTGTGTATGTGTGGGTAAGATTTTTTCCCCATGAAAAGCTTTAGTGATCAAACAGGTAATGCAAATTTTAAACTTTTATTTTCTTTTTTACTTTTCTCATCTAATTATGTATTTATGACTACTTAATGCATTTGATTTAAGGCATACGAAAAATGAACACCAGCTGGTATCATTCTGGCCAGTGCATAAATACCTGGTTGTATTAAACCATTATATACTATTTTGTGGTGAATATAGGAAGCTCACATTTCCACTCATCTAGTATCTCATCAGAAAATTGCTTGCTTCCTCAATTCTTGTGAAAGCAGGAACACTCAAGCTCCTGCCAGTATATATAGAACCTGTAGTACTAAACAACTCAGTATTTTGTGCTGAATATGAAAGGGTTGCAACAGATCTTATGAAAGTAGGAAGACATGCAGTTTTGTAGTCAAGCCAGGTAACCTTTGTTAACTGGATTTTATAGAGAGAAAATTTAGCTTTCTCTTGTAGATATTTGAAAGAAAACTATGTGGTGGTGACTGTTTGCAGGAACTGGTATGTTCTGGAACTCAAATCAAATTCAAGTTCATTGAGAGAGGATTTATCATGTGCTACATTCCTAAATGAATAAGTCTGTCATTGATGCAGTGCAATAGTAAGTAATGAGTTCACACATCATGGATGGTCTGCCATCTTTCAGTGAAGACACAGGTGGTGCAGCAGCATAGGATTATGTTCTTGCTTCATCAGGGTGGATTGGATCTTTGATAAAAAAATAAACAAATAGCAAACTGGCCAAAACTTTGCCCTACTAGGTTAATTTCCTTTCTACTTCAGGCCTTGTGCATTAGTTTTTGTCACATTTCACCAAGTGCTGAGCAGCCTCCATCTGTACCCACAGATTACACTGATAATCCACCCACCTCAGAGTCCCCGCCCACACAAGACAAGATGAGCCACAAGCTGCGGGCACGACGGGCACCACGCCGCACAGAGGGACGTGGGGTGGGCCTCACTCAGCCCAGGAGTAAGTCTGAGGTGTCAGGCATGTTCCATCCCACCCAAAACTACCCACTGGCCAGACACCAGCCATCCACCACCTCCACCGTTGTTGCTGCCGCTGCTGCTACTGTGACCACCTCTAACACTGCCAGTGGAGCACTAACTGGCTGCTCTGCTCCACTGGTCACCACTAACTTGAGGGCTGATGGGGACACTAACTCTAACCCATATCCAGGAGAGGGCCTGCCCTCCTCTGTTCCCCACTCTGCAGGAAGGGTTTCTCATTCCCACAGTTCCTCTGCAGGAGGGGCCCTTCATCCACCCTCCCACTCTCTGAGGAGGCAGAGTCTTCCATCTCCTTCTCATGTACCCACAAATATTTGTTTCCCTTCATCCCTTCCCTCCACCTCCTTGCACTCAGCACGGGAGTCCTCTAAGCCCACTATCTCCTCCTCGTGTGGCAGCATTGCCTCATCCTTTCCCTCCACTTCTGGTACCACTATGACCTACTCGCCCAATTCCTCCTCCTCCTCTTCCTCCACTACACGACAAGTGGCATCCTCACCCACTACAGCCAACCCTCTCAAGCCCTTCTTTAAACAGTCAAGAGGGAGAAGGAGAGCAACCATAGATGTGGCCTCCTCACTTTCCTCCCTCACCTCCTTTCCTTCTTTCGCAACTCCTTCCCCTTCCCCTGCCACTCCTTCCTCCTCCTCCTCGTCTTCTTCCACTCCTTTCTTTCCTCCTCTTGGGCTTAATTCTTATTCCACCCCATATCTTGCTGGTTATAAGAGAGGAGGTCTGGGAGGAAGTGCCACCCCACCTCTCCTTTCACACTCACTTTCATCCTCCACATTGGGGCTGGCCATGCATGCCCCCCTCCCCTCCCGGCCGCTCCCACGTGCCTCCACCCCGCCCGCCAAACCAGGTGTGTGGGCAAACGAACAAATATGTATTACCTGTAGGCAAAGTTAGGGGCTTTTTTAAGATGTGGTTGATCAAAACATAAGTAATTGCATAAGAGATACTTGCCTACTCCTTGTTTTTTTTTTGTCATTTGTCTCTCATTTAAAAGTCAGTATTTGTTGGTTAAATTAGTCTTTGATTTAAGTCACTTATTGTATATATATATATATATATATATATATATATATATATATATATATATATATATATATATATATATATATATATATATATATATATATATATATATATATATATATATATATATATATATATTCATGTTGAAGTGCAGGTCAAAGTTGGATTCAGTATATGTAGTGTTCTTTGTATTTGTATGGCTGCTACCCAACATATACAACAAATAGATACATACATGCCATACTATTTTTGATTCACATGAAGGCTTGTACGTACTTGTAATTCTGCATAGTTTCCAAAGTTCTTCAGAGTCTTTTCTCCCATTTTCTGCTTGTTGGAATATCAATGGGACCCACCTCTGATTCAAGACCTATTTTGTTTTTCACCTTGATTCCCTGCCGTAGTAACACAGGCTGTGGGAGGAAATTGTGGAGGCCAACTGTGGTAGGGGTGAGGCATCTGCATGTTGGCCGGCTTGTGTTCATTAACTTGTGGGTGTTGTGTGTGGCTTGGTGGCAGTCAGGTGATGGGTATGTGGGTGCTTTGCTTGCATGTGTGTGTTGGGGGAAGGAGGAGTGTTAGTGTTGTGAAAGATGAGAGAGAGTGGGAACTTTTATGTTTTCTTTCTAACCTTGATGTATTGCAAGGTAATGTTTTGCAAGTGTACTTGTCTATTGTGTGTTGTACATTTGTGTGTGTCTTGCTACCTGCTGTGTGCCTCTGACTGAACTTTATAAAATGTAAGTTTCCAGCATGTACTTATTGCTTTGTTATCTTTCATCTGACACTGCATGCTGATCATCACTGTTGTTTATGCCTGTGTCTTACAAAGGCACAAGCCAAGGAAGGCAGGCAGAAATCCCATTATACTAAATTTGGGAAGGAAGCCTTTGTCCAGAATAGTATTATTCGCTAATACAAGGATACAGTATGAGTAAGATGCCTTAAATTATTAAAAAGTAATTGTATTTATTATCAATTTCCTGTATCTCTAGATTAAATCAGCCTGAATATCTTGTCAGTCATCAAAATGAGGTATTCAAACAAATGGCTATTTTGTTATAGTCAGATTTAGAAAAGAATACTATGGAAAGTTTGCAGTTCGTGCCTTGACTGATATTTGGATCAAAATGTATTTGAACTAAATCAAAAGATAGTTTATATATTCAATACAGTCTGATGCATTTCATGACATTGTTTATTCTCTGCTCTGCTAGATGCTTAACAAATACTTAATACTAGTTGCTTAATAGATAGTGCTTCATGAGCTTGCAATAAGTTCACATAATGATATGGATTTTCTATATAAAGAGATAGAATGATTTTGTAAGACATGCTTGGGGTAATCTTGTCTCAACCTGTATTGCTTATTAGTTGTGCTAGAAAAAAGTTTAGTTATCTAAATACATCATGAATCTTAACTTTTTATAGATATATCATTGCATAGCTGAAATAGTTGAGTCTCGTTGTTGTGTGTGTGTGTGTGTGTGTGTGTGTGTGTGTGTGTGTGTGTGTGTGTGTTAAGCAGCAGATGTCTCCCAGCAGGTGAGGTGTCAAGGAGGCAGCTGATCTCTGATCTGGAAGAGACCAAACGTGAAGAGAAGCTGAAGGACATAGCAGACTCCCTCACTCGGCCCCGTGGCTCTGCCCTCTCCTATGTCTCCTCAAAGGTATGTCATCTGGAAATCTTAATTCTGCTCTGCTCATTCTGCAACACTAATGCAAGGTTTCTGAGAGCAGGAGTTATTATGTTTAGTCTTGGGTATTTTCATATGAGCTTTGCATATATTTCTTATTGTATTTTTTATGGTTTAAAAAAATTTGGCTTCATTGAAATTGTAGCTTATGTAAAAGTTTAGCTTTGTTATTTTTGTTGATTGTTGTGAGCATAGTGCCTTATGTTGTGTGCCACTGCACTTCTTAAGAAGGCCAAGTGTATGAAAAAGAAAAAAAATATAGCATTTAATGCAAGAAATTCACTCCATGTGTAGATATTGTAACTAATTTGTCATCTTTCAGAAACCATTGGCAGTGTCTTTCAAATTTCATAATTTGATTTTTATATCATACGATATATTGCCAGATTGTTTCATTGATTAAAAAATGTTATTAATTTATGTGCTCATGTCATCCCTCCATTAATGGGTGTACTCTCTTCCTTCCCTCCCCAGCCTGGCGCAGGGGATGTGAAGCCAACAAGAGAGAGTGATGCAGCGGAGGAACTGGATCCACCTCCCAACTCAGCCAACTCCCAGTCCCCAGACACCACATCTCCCTCCCACCCAGATCATGTGAGACCTTCCACTCCTCACCTTTCTATCTTTTCATCCAAACTTATAAGGGAAAATTGATTGAAATTAGTATAGTAATTCTCTCTCTCTCCCTCTCTCTCTCTCTCTCTCTCTCTCTCTCCCTCTCTCTCTCTCTCTCTCTCTCTCTCTCTCTCTCTCTCTCTCTCTCTCTCTCTCTCTCTCTCTCTCTCTCTCTCTCTCTCTCTCTCTCTCTCTCTCTCTCTCTCTCTCTCTCTCTCTCTCTCTCTCTCTCTCTCTCTCTCTCTCTCTCTCTCTCTCTCTCTCTCTCTCTCTCTCTCTCTCTCTCTCTCTCTCTCTCTCTCTCTCTCTCTCTCTCTCTCTCTGTTACCAGTGTAAAGACTTAACACTCCAGCTATAATGTTCTGTCAGATATAGTTTGAGAATCTATTTCCTGATTATCTTTTAACTTCATAATAGAAATTCACTGTAATAAAGATGTCTTTCATTGAACATTGTTATTGTAGGTCTCCTCAGTTTACTCTGAATGCCATTCATTCACATACTAAACCTCATAGAAAAAGCTTAGCTCTTGCCTGCTTTGATATTGACTGTATCTCCTTGGCCTTCTCCCAGGTGCGGGGTGATCCTGATGGCTGTGGGCTGGAGCTGTCACCACCTTACCCTGCCAGTCCTGACCTGCAGCGGGTGGACCTCCCTGCTGAGGATCTGCTGTACATCAAGAAGGGGTGGCTCATGAAGCAGTCCCTCAGCCAGGTGTGTGTGTGTGTGTGTGTGTGTGTGTTATTAAGGGAGCATTACATAATTTAAACTTTTATAACATAATTTAAGGGAAGTTGGAAGAAGCCATTAGGCCTACACATGGCAGCCACTGTATATTTTTGTCTGCAATGTAGTATCCCTTGGTGGACTTCAGCTGTGTATAAGATTCATGTAAGGATTTAAATAATACTAATAGATTCAACTTCTCTAAATAAAAAATCATAACTGAAATCATTTAGAAGTAGAGAGACTTTGCATGTATCTATATGCCAGACTGAACTCCCTGATAAAGCTGATCAATGAAATAAGACATAAGTTACACTAAAATGATGCAGTGAGAGGACATGATTTTATCTCAAATCCTGAGTACCATAACCTTTTGATAGGTACATATAACTATTTTGATAGATACACATTCTCTCTCTCTCTCTCTCTCTCTCTCTCTCTCTCTCTCTCTCTCTCTCAGCATAAAATTACCTCTTTTCAACACTTAACCAACCAGCCAGTCTCTGTCCCTGCCTGCTGAGTCACCAAACTTTCCCGCAGGAGTGGATCAAGTACTGGTTTGTGCTGCGAGGGACAGCACTCATGTTCTACCGTGACCCCGGGGCAGAGGACAGTGGAATCCTGGCGGGTATCATTGACCTTAGCTTAGCCAAGAGTGTGGAGGAGAGTGAGGTCGCTCGGAACTATGGTTTTACTATTGCGGTAAGTCAGGCAGCATTAGGCATCCACTGTCCTATATCTCACCAAGAGTATTCCATAACACTGTGGTTCATGTTCCTAAATGCTTTGCTCTCATATGGAACATTTTTCGAAGGCTCTCTCTTTGTTTTCTTTCCCTATAGTGGAGCAGAATGTTTATTCTCTGTCACTGCATTCATGAATATTCCCAATATTTTCTAGTAAAGGTTATTGAAGCAGTCATGATAAGATGCTAAAATGCTTGAAAATATTAACCCAGAGGGATATTACAAACATATTACAGAGAAGATGACAAGTAGAGAAAATAAAAGAATCTAAGGTTATCTGACAAGTCCTCCTCCCTAACATCACTCACCCTCATGTTTCCTTATCTCTGTTTGCAGACATGGGAGGAGAAAAAGTACATCTTCTCAGCTGTGACCTCGGGGATCCGAGCCAACTGGGTGCAGGCGCTGAGGAATGCTGCCAACCTCAAGGAGCAGAAGGACCGCCCACTTACTCTTGGGGAGAAGATTGAGCGTGAGATTGTGGCTAAGAAAGAGAAGACCAACTCCCAAGGGTGAGTTTGGCATTTTTATTTGCTGCTTTTCATTTCATTTCAATATGTGTAGATTTACTATATCTGTTACTTCTTAATTATGTGTCATTCAGGTTTCAGTAATTTTCATATTTTTTTTTGTTTTGGAACTAGAAGGATTTTTTTACTTTTTGTCCCTGCCATATGTGATTTCATTCCCTCTTTTCCATCTCTCCTGTTTCTCTTCCATAACTTCAACCTTGCTGTCTTTCCTTTCTTTTCCTTGCATGAATTTTTTTCCTCTTATTTTACTTTTCAATTCTCCCCAGCAGGTCCACATTTGAGAGTATGGCAGCAGAGAGGGAACGAGATACCAAATTCCACACAGAATCTCGTGCCTCCTCTAACAACAGCCACTTTGCCTTCTCCTCTGATGAAGAAGGAGATGAGGAAGATGATGACGAAGATGATGATGATGATGATGAGGAGGAGGACTACCGCACAGCCTCTGAGACCTCCATCCGTCTTCAGCAGGCGTCTGAGGACATCTGTGACTGGGGTAAGATATAAGTGGGTGAATAGAGAGGACTGTATGATATAGTGTATGGCATGTATGAAAAATAAAGGACTGTATGGTATAAGAAGATATTTACAGATGAAACATGTGAAATAACATGAGGTTGTGAGTAAAAGACAAGTTATTGAATGACTTAAGGGAAAGGATATATTTGAAGTAGATAAGAGTGACATTTGAGTACATGAGGGAAAGGGAAAAGAGTGGAAGGGAAGGCTGTAGGTTGGGCATCTTGTGAAGAGAAGGCACTATAAATAGCCCTCATTCCTATCCTGCTTTGTGGTATAGGAGGAAATTTACAGATGAAATGTGTAAGAAGGATATACAGTTGTGAGTAAAAGACAAATTATAGTTAAATGATTAAAGAGAAAGGATATAGAAAGTGGACAAGAGTGGCATTGACTATATGAAGATGCAAAAAGAGTGAGTGTAAGGGAATGTTGTAGGTTGTGCATCTTGTGAAAGGAAAGCAATGCACATTAACCCTCATTCTTACCGTCACTTGCAGGCAACTCTCGGTCAGACAGCACCAAGCAGTCCAGGTCGTCTCCCCTCACCTCACGACGCAGTGCCAAGGAGGACTACCTCACCAGCAAACTTGCGGCCACCTCCACCACCACCACCACAACCACCACTACCACCACTGCCACCAACAGCTCCAGCAGTAGTGGCAGTGGAGGAAGGGATGTATGTTGTTCAGAAACTGGCTCACTTCACTCCATCTCTGACTTGGATGACAGATTGCAGCCAGAGAAGGTAAGATTATGAGTAATTTTTATTGGTAATTTTTATTGGCAGAGGATAAATGGGGTTATTGAGTGACTGCTATCATTTACTTTATGTACATGTGAAGTTATTGAATGATGTTGCCTAAAGGAACTGTGTTGTTGCTTCTACCATAAGAGGGACTGCATCATGGAAGTTTCATCTTTATTTTAATGAGGAACTCTTAAGAAAAGAGATTGGCTTATATTAAGGACTACAGAAATCATTGCTTGTGGAAAATCTATAATCATCTTTAAATGTTTCTATTCAATTCTGTTTTACTTCAGAATAGATTCATAAAAAAATTAAAAGTACAAAGCTGTATAAATATGTGTTTCTATATTTCTTGCCATTTTATTAATCTGTATGTATGTCTATTTATGGATGAAACTTTTGTTGATCCCAAGCCAGTTTCTGCTATCACTCATCACTGGCATCTTAGAAAATGTAAAGGGGTCAAATTTTAATGTATCAATCTTTATGTGTTGTATCAGTTATTATCTATTGTGTGTTAAATGAAGACAGTAATATGGAATGCTGCATAAGGTTGATTAAGTTGTACTACCTGAATTTCCAATGAGTTACTAAGGGCCTGTGCACCCCCAGGACGGCCCTGCTGGCACCTCCACCACCACGCTCCCGGCCTCTGGAGACGCCTTGCTAGTGGACCTGCTGGAGACACAGGTGGAGAGTCTCAAGGCCAAACTGGAGCAGACTCAGGTGAGAGAGAGAGAGAGAGAGAGAGAGAGAGAGAGAGAGAGAGAGAGAGAGAGAGAGAGAGAGAGAGAGAGAGAGAGAGAGAGAAATGTAAAAAGGAAGGGGTATTCTATAATCAAGGATATTATGATGAAGGTGAAAAGGAAATAAGGAAATAGCTGATAGATGTGAGAAATAAAAGCTTCTAGCAGTAGAGAACAGAAAGCACATGGTGATAAAGAAAGCAGGTAATGCCAATGTGTGAAGGGAGGAAGGGAACTGTAATATTTGAAGTACTCACCCAAAGATGATTAGGTAACAGAGTGGTATGTGGATGATGTTTTTGTAGAAGAGTTTAAATATTTCATTAAAATTTTGTGTAAGCTTAGAGACATAGACAGATATATTGTGTTGTAAAAGCAGTATAGTGAAGGCATGATATAAGACCCCTATAATGATGAATTAAGAAAAGAATGTGAGTGGGAACATGAAATTCAGAAAAAAAAACTATGATAATGATATAAATGTTATGTTTGGAAACATGGACATAAAATTAAGTAGATCAAAGTAAAAAAGAAAAATAATAGATTTTCCATAACCACTCTGACTAAAAATTATGTGTTTACAAAAAATATAGTTGTTTGTGAGCACAATGGCTTTGAGGCAGAGAATGGACAAATAAGTGAAACAGCTTTCTGAGGTATGAATACAGAGTGAGGAGAATCTGAAGGTAACTCTGTCATGCATTCCACCACACTGTGTCAAAATCAGTACTTACAGTTGCCTGCATGGGGAATTAAGGTGTGGAAGTTTGCCTTACAAGTGTGTGCACACCTGGATGAGCAGGTTTAATATTGATGAAAAATTAATGTTAAATAGCATGAGGCATATAAACAGAAACCATATGAATTACATAATCATTGATGTTCTAAAAGTGGGAATCAGTGCAGCTAGCTATCTGCTAACAGTGAATTAAATATCACTATGTTTGCAAGTGATGCTGGAGCTAATTCTACAGCTTTGTACATATATAAAAAAAAAAGAGTCTTAAGGACCGGAAACAGAAACTTAACCTTTTGACACAATGCACTTATTGCTAGAGACTGAAGTCATTGAAAGGATTGAGAAAGTGAGATGAAAAATTTCACAACTGAAAGTGGAAGAAGAAAAAGGTAATTAATAGCAAGAAGTGTGAATAGCTAATCAATTGTGTGAACAAAAGGGGTACTGACAAATCTGGAGACAGAGCTAGACTATGGAAACAGACAAGTTATCATGTTTTCATGACAAGAGAGAACAGATGATAATAATGATTATGAATGGAGTTAGGACCATTGATGAAGAATAAAATCAGGTAAGAACTAAGAATTAAGGATCTAGTAGATTCTTGGGAAGGATGCATCTTTATGTGTTGAAAGAGTTTACTATAGATATGCAAATTATGAGAGTGCAGGATGACATGACTGTTTAAGAGTAGATGAGACTGACTAAGTGTAGAATCTGCATGTGAATACTAAGAGTAAGGCCAAGTGAGCAGTGTAAGTAGGAGTAGCAGCTGGTGGATCTAAAGTCTGTGCTAGAAGAAGATGATCACCTCACCCACACATACCCAGACCGACTACTTGGAGCTGCACAAGGAACATGTGGCCCTCAAGACCAAACTTCGGGTAGGAGGGGGCAGAAGTGTGGTTGTGGGAGAGGGGGGTGATGGAGGTGGAGGGGAAGGAGGAGGAGGAGGAGGGGCAGGAGGTGTAGTGAACACATCCTCCTCCCCTCTTCCATCTAACTCAGTCACTGGGGCCCACCACCATCACCTCCACCACAGTCGCCCCCACCCTCACCACCACTACCACTACCATCTCGCCACTACCTCCCCACCTGACTCAGACCCGTCCCAACAGGTACCTGGCCACCATGCAGAGTATGCAAAACCTGCTAACCTTGGGGGTCCAGGAAGCACCACACTCCTCCTGTACACACTAATCACAGATGCCCTAGTCTGACCAGATTTTGTGAAGGCCAAAAATGTTTTTTACTTGACAGCCATTTTCCATTTGGAAAGTCTAGAAGGGAAGATAATATCCATTACATGTATTACATGTATAATTTTTTAGTTGTGATGGAGTCAAGGATTTTTATCCCTTGAAGGAATATTTCCCAGAACAGTGTCATAATTTAGTGATGCCAAAATTGATCTTAAGAAATTCATCTCATTGTCGACATCACAAATTTGTTGGCCTTGATGCCCAGTTGAATCCACTCCTGTATGATGCATCCAGCACTTTCAGTCCCAATGTGAAAGGCACCATAGTCATGATGCTCAAATAAACTGTGAGGCATACACTGCTTGCAGCACCATGAATCTTAATGTTGAAGGAGTCCACACATCAGGCTGAGACAAGATTAACAATGCTGGATGGCTCAGGCAGAAGTGAAGACAACTGTTTTGTTGTAAAGTGAGCTCATAGTTCAGCAACATGTCAGTATAAATCAAGCAAGATCTTTCTTTTTGTTGAACCAGTCCTTGTCATTTGCAACATGAAGGCTGGTGCATGATGAGGCTGGAGCATGTCTGGCTGTGATGGGGTGTATTGGATCCTCTCCTCCCATCCCTCTTCCCTCACCCTTACTGGTGGAGGTGTGGTATTTAGCATGAAAGATTCACTTGTACTGTAGTTGCTGTGTGAGAGAGAGAAGGAAGGTGGAGTGAAGTCTCTCTCTCACCAAGTCTTCCTTTGTCTGTTGGAGCACATTCACAATAAGCACATGAATTTGAATCCTTACCATTCAACACATATTACACAACAAAGTACATGTAAACATATACAGCAAGAGTGCTGTATTTTCAGAAGTTTCAGAAACACAACACACTCGCCTCTAAAAATACTTGTTTTAAAATTAACTTCACACAAGCAACAAGACCATTGATATGTTTGATTATTTTGAAGGGTGTTGTTGGCAATATCAAGAATATAAAATGTTTTCCCTACCATATTACAAACTACAGTTAAAGTTTGTGAAAGTAAAGTTTACACTGAAATGTGTATTAGGAATTAGATTTATTTTATTCAGAAAATATATGGTACTTTGCTGAACACTTATCCCCTGCTATCAAGAAATTTATTATCATGATGAGCCTGAAAATCATCATGTTTATCACAGTCTTAAAGTCATTGTAATAATTGGAAATTCCCTGACAAATAATTCAATAATGTTTGTTGTGGTTCTCAAGTTACAAAAGTGACAGAAAGCTCTGGACTGATATCCAAAATCATTAATTTTTACGTAATCTCAAAATTACTAAAACATTTGAAAGGTACAGGTGTATATGTCAGAGCAGATGTTCTTTGCTGGAGATTCATTGTTGTAAGATTTTTCTCTGCATTTTCCTTTCTTGAATTCCTTGTTATTTTATTTCTCATCATCTTGGAAAAATATTTCTTTTGTTGTTTCTGATTTTTCCAGTTGGTATGTTGTACATTGTACTTTTGAAACCCTAAATATGGATACATGATCAACACCTTGCCCGTCTTGCTTATTACTCAAACCCCACGCATGGGTTGTTGTCCACCTGGACCAAGGAATACAAACTCATGAACAAGAAAATGGAAAAAATGAAGAAATAAAACAAATCCATGTATAAGATTGTTAGTTATTATGAAAGTTGTGGTGACTTTCAAGCTAGAAAACTGAAATGTTATTCCATTTTGTATTTTGTGATCATTTGTGCCCAGCCACAACAAAGAAAATGCAAAAGAAGCAATGAAAGTGATTCATTATTTTTTTAGAAGAAAAGGAAAGAAAATAAAGGGAAGGCATGTAAGAGAATGAAATACTGAAAGAACCAGCTGCTTAAATGACTTGGAGAGCACAAATACTCATACATCAGGGAGGTGCCCTTAAGAAGATCCTCCTGCAATTCTCCAGTGACCAAACAAAATATTGGTGAATCACTCAAGCATTCATAAGGTCATTCATTGTCATGGAAGTACTGAGAAGGATAGAGAGTGTTAATGTTTAGATTTCCTTTGTTTTGTGTCCTAAGTGTCTTTGTTTCAGTAGAATAACATAATTTCATGTGTAATACTTGACCACCCAGTGACTTGTGCTAACATGACCTGACAAGAGTAACAGTTGATTTTGATCTGACAAGAATTAACTGAATTTCTTCACTGTGTGACTAACCTTTGCCATCCCTCCCACTTCCCCCTCCCTGGCCTGGGTGGGGCAGGGTGTGGGTGTGGGCTGGGTCGTACTACTAATGAGCAGGAGGCTGCACTGCAACACAAATAACAATTATCACAGCTTCTTTTGTAGAGTGTTGAATCTGGAACTGTGAACAGCTGCACTTTTTTTGTTTTAATCATTTGCTTTTATTAATAACAATAGATTTTATTGTAAGCATTTTGAAAACCATCCATATTTTTATGTTTGTGTTGGTATTGTCTTTTAATTTGTTTTCATGTATTATGTCCTCAGGAATTGTTTTAACTGTGATTGTTTTCAGATTAACTTATCATGTTATTATATAAACCTATATACTGATTGCACTTGCAAACATGACTTGAGTGTGCTTAATTTCACATAAAAGGTGTATAAATTGCTTGATTTACTTACTAAATGTGTTGTCCAGAATGGCTTGTGTGTGTGGATAGAGTTTATGGTTCACTGATCAGCTGCTGCATACACTCAATGGCATTTAGACTGTTGCTGGAGAAAATTTTAGATGAAAACACGATTACTTTTAGGGAAGCCAGTGACATAGTGTCTCCTAAGTATTTCACTGAACATGAATACCACCCTTGGTTTATGAAGAATTTTGGCGAACATTTTTTACATGAAAATATCATAGATTTGAAACTGATGACAGTTTGTAAGGTGTTTCATATCCATCATAGATCTCCTCAGTGCCAATTATGTATTAAAAGTATCTACTTTAGAAATGAGATCTAAAGAAATTTTAATAAATTCATCTAAAAGAACAAGATAATCTTCTTTACAAATAAAAAAAATAAATAAATAAATAAATAAATAGATAAATAAATGAATTAAATCATGAAGACACTTTGCCACAAATCTGTACTAAGAAAAGCCACTTAATAATTAAAAATAGAGTTTAACTGGTAATATTTTTTTGTGTGAGAACTCATTATTAAGATTCTGACTTGGGGAAAAATCAAGAAAAGTTATTTGACACAATATGATGTTCCAAATTGCATTCACTGCCAGTACCAGCTGCACTTAACATTGTTTCATATACTTTTTTAACTGACTCTATTCATCCTTAAGGCTGGTCCAAGACCCTTATGATAGCAAGATAATGAATGATGTGCAGTCTGCTGCAGTTCTTCATTTGCAAAACATTTGTCAAGTATCATATTTTGCATTTATTGTTGAGTAAACATTAATGTATTTACTCAAGATTCTATGAAGTTTCAACATAATTTCCCTTGAGTTTATATGGTATGCTGACAGTGACTTGAGTTTGCTTGGTGAAAACAAGAGGTAACAAAAATGTATGCTAAACTCAGTTTTCACCAGTTAGAATTTATCAATACCAGTACTTGTGTGATGATAATGCAACTAAATAACATAAAAAAAAGAAAGCGTAACACAAGCCATCCACAATTATGATAGAAAACCATTAGGACAGCAGTGGCACGGCTCTTGTCTTGCAGCCACTGTCAGGCCGGTCAAGAGCAAAGCTGGAGATGGACCTGGCTGAGGCACGGCAGAGCATTGCCTCCCTCAAAGCCGAGCTGAACCGTCTGCGCAAGAGACTGGAGATGTGTGAAGGCGACTTGGACCGCTCTGAGCGTGAGGCAGATCAGCTAAGACGCGACAAAGATGATGTGGTTCAGGACCGCAATGCCTTGCAGCGGCGGGCAAACAACCTAGAAATACAGGTGCCTACACACCACACACACACACACACACACATACACTCCACAAAAAAAAAAAAAAAAACTTAAATGAGAAGAATGCACTCCTTTTTGCAGCACCACCATGCACGTTTTGCACTGTATACTTTCCTCCTCTTCCTCCTCCTACTCCATATGCTCTACCCTGTCACTCAACACCCTTTGGTCACCCACTATCTGAGCTTCTCCAGCACTCATGATGACACAAAATTTGTCTCTTTTTTTTTTGTCAATGGTTTATGCACATAAGACTTGAGAAGATGAAGTGTGTAATGAGGCAGGAGTGTGATTGCTGTGTCTTTGCCCTGTGTGACTCAACCCTCCTGCTCTCGGTGTGTAGGTGAAGGAGCTCCTGGACCGAGTGGAGGAGCAGGAGCATGACCTCTCAGAAAAGGCGGCAGCAACCAACCAGCTCAACGAACTCAGGAAAAAGTGAGTAACTGTGTGTGTGTGTGTGTGTGTGTGTGTGTGTGTGTGTGTGTGTGTGTGTGTTATAATTTTCCTATCTATTTGTTCATCTTTCCTTGTTCATCAGTTTCTCTTTGCATGTAGGTCCATTCTCTTTGTCTCTCATCTTTTCATATCTCTCTCTCTCTCTCTCTCTCTCTCTCTCTCTCTCTCTCTCTCTCTCTCTCTCTCTCTCTCTCTCTCTCTCTCTCTCTCTCTCTCTCTCTCTCTCTCTCTCTCTCTCTCTCTCTCTCTCTCTCTCCATATTACCTACTTGATATATTCTGATTGTTCTTTTAAATTTTTCCTCATTTTTTTTTTTTATCTCAATACGTTTTCCATGTTTTCTCTTTACCCACACTCTGGACTCAGGGAAAGGTGAGTTCTGCATACCAGCCTCCACATTGTTTCCTGACTCATTACCTAACTTTACATTTGCCTTCATTCTCAGCTAGTATAACTCTGCCTACTGGTAATGGTGCTTTTTAGTATGTAGAGAAAATATTTTACATAAGATAGCCTGAGGGTTCATTCTGATGGCTTATTGTGTGTTTGTATGTGTGTTTGTGTGTTTATCCATTTGTTTTTACCTAATTTTAATAGCACTCATGTAACACTGTCTATACATCTATATTTGTTCCATTTTCTTTAGCTATTGTATATTCTTTGTCTCTATTACATCTTCTGGTCTATTCTAGATATTTATAGTTTCTTGGTAGAAGCTATATATTTTTTCTTATGTCAGCCAAACATCTCTCTTTAATCAAATATCTAGTGTCTCAATCCTAGAGGTAATAATTCTTGTCTGTCTGCTCCTTCTGTCTGTTCATTTATTTGTATGATGAAATTAGATCTGTCACTCTTTCTTCTTGTATTGGTATTTTAATATTTTTCAGGCTATCATCATATATTACTGTCCTTACTTGGGTGTAGGTACATACATTAACTTATGAAGACAGAGTGGAGGAAATGGAAATATGAACACTAGTAGAAAGATGAGAGAGAGATCTAATTACAAGTGTGTGTGTGTGTGTGTGTGTGTGTGGACAAGGTCATGGCTGAGGAGAACAGTACATGAATAGCATCAATTTAATAAAGTGAAGTGGATAATTTTAGCTTTACTCTTTTTTTTCTCTCCTCTGGTCACTATTGCCTGGTCAGTGTGCACAGCAGAGGCAGAGAAAGAGAAGGGATTGAAGTCTCCTTTGATACTTATTTTTAGTTTTCTTTCTTTTCTCTCAACTTTTTGGTAATATTTATCATAGTGTTTTTATTTTATTATTGTCTCTCTCTCTCTCTCTCTCTCTCTCTCTCTCTCTCTCTCTCTCTCTCTCTCTCTCTCTCTCTCTCTCTCTCTCTCTCTCTCTCTCTCTCTCTCTCTCTCTCTCTCTCTCTCTCTCTCTCTCTCTCTCTCTCTCTCTCTCATGGAAAGCTTACAGGAAATAATTATATGGAGAAGAGTGAGAGAAAGTGTGTATATTGTGGTTATGAACAGCTGGTACCAACACCCTCCTCCTCCTCCTCCTCCTCCTCCTCCTGTCACACACCACCACCTCCACCTATCTCTACCTACCACCCACTACCACTTCCCACTATTCCCAGTTCCTCATTCTCCTACTTACCACCAATTCTCTGTCTAATCCTCTACCCTTTATGCCTCCTACTCCTTCATTTCCTCCACCCTCACTTAATCTGCAACTCTTCTCTACTGTCTCATTTATAATTTTCTTCAGACTTGCTACCTTACTTTCATCCTTTCCCATCATCTTTCACCTCCAGTACATCTCTGCAGGGTTGATATTTTGCACTGAGTAAGGTATGGGTCTTACTGATGATGTTAGGTATTCGGTGTTTGGAAACGTACTCCTTTGTGGCCAGTGATATTTTCCTCTTTGGTTCCATTTTTTTTTTTCACTCATACAACACTGGCTTCTATTTTTAGTCATTTATACAAACTACTTGTCTTTTTCTTTTCTGCCCACTTCATCATGTTCTTTTCCTTCTATCTGTTTCTCTTGATTTTTTTTTATTTTCACTCATACTAACATATCAAGTCACCCTTATAAAACAAACTCCATTTCATATTTCATCTGCCCATCCCTAATTTTCACCCTCACCCTTTCCTCATCAGGTTCTTTTCCTCTCTTCTGTTTCTTTTATTACTTCCGTCCCTTCTTGATGTCTAGATGCTCCACTCCCACATTCCATCTCTGCCTAACTCATAAACTTTCTGCTTTGCTCCCACTCAACCCTCCCACACAGCTCTAGGCAGGGCAAATGGAAGGAAGGAAGTAGGGAGGGAGGGAGGGAGGGAGGGAGGGAGGGAGGGAGGGAGGGAGGGAGGGAGGGAGGGAGGGAGGGAGAGAGGGAGGGAGGGAGGGAGGGAGAGAGGCAGGGATGGAGAGAGGAAGGGAAGGTGGGAGGAAGATAAGGAGGGAAAACCACCACTCCTTTTTATGGGATAATTTGTCTTCCTGTTAAGAGTCAAACAGACTGACAGACAGAAAGAGTAAGCAAAACAGAGAGAGAGAGAGAGAGAGAGAGAGAGAGAGAGAGAGAGAGAGAGAGAGAGAGAGAGAGAATAAGTATTAGCATAGAAAAAAAAGGATTAATATAATGAGTTTTACATTGTCAAATTAACTCTTAAGTATGTGTGTGTGTGTGTGTGTGTGTGTGTGTGTGTGTGTGTGTATGTGTGTGTGTGTAAGGAAGCCAGCACCCTAAGGCTCAGTTTTCCATTCCTTTCTCTGGGAGTAAGACACACAGGGAGACTATGGTGGGCGGCACTACACAGAGGCGCCTTGCACGCTGCTTGACCCCATGCCACTTAAAGCAAGTGTCTGGGTTGGTGTTCCCGTGACACAGAAGAGGCAGTGTAGGGTAGTGGTTATTTGGAGGGAGAGACTGTACATGGTGTGGAGGGAAATGTGGAGTGGGTGATGGGGACTAAAAAGATTACAAGAAGAGGTAGTGTTGTGTTAAAATGCTCTATGAAGTTATGTGAGGAGAATAATTGTGTTTTATTGTCTTAATTTAGTGTGTGTGGAGAGATGGTGATGTGCATTGTGAAAGGTTTGTATAGAACAGCTGGGTGTGTAGAACAAGAAAGCTGTGCAGAGTGAGCTGTGGCTTTAGGTGTGTGTGTGTTGTGTTGATTTATGGTGATTTGAAGTGCAAGTTTGGCAGATTTATGTGATTGTGATACATTTATTTTAATTGACATATTTTTGTGTATGTGGATACTGCTAACTTCCCAGTGTTGATATACTGTATGAGATATGAGAATTGTTCCTATAACAGTAATGAAGTTTGGTTTGATTGTGTGGAAGAATGCTGAAGTGAGATGCAGTGTGGTATATTTCCTTGTATTTAACTCATGTTTGTGTTGCTGTCATGTGCTGTGTTATTTATAGATACATTTTGTTTGCTTTGTAACTGTTGTGCAGTAATGGATTAGTACTTCATCACAGAGCATGCAGCAGCAGCTGTTGCTGTTTGCTAAGTAGTCCTACCTCCCCCATAGAAATGTTGCTATTTGTACTAACCTGTGTGCATTCGTGTGTGTTTGTGTGCCTCTGTGCAGATATGGGGAGCTGCTGGATCACTTCTCAGCCCAGCAGGCAGAGATGTTAGCTGGCCTGGACTGGAAGCAGCAGTACAGCCTCTTGGAGAAGAAGTAAGGACTTGTTTCATCTTGGGAGAAATCAAGTACAAAACCTGTAATAAAAAACATTTGTATTTACTCTATTGTTTTCTATTCATCACTTACTAAAGCAGTAAGTAAGCAGTAAGCAGTAGCAATAAGACTGTAGTTAAAACAAGTTTAGTGATAAAGAAAACTGCATATCTCATATAAGGAGGATAACTTTGTGTTTTGTCTGTCTATGTAATATATTTCTTGAATGATGTTTTGTGTCTTACATTGTTTATTGTCTTTACTCATATACTAATCATATTGTATTTGTTAGTTGAGTTGCTTTCACTATCATATGGCTGTTGAGGTATTATTTCTACTCCCTTAAATGCAGGGATAAAACATGCCATCAGCTGTTGTATAGTCTTGAATCAGATCTTCAGGTCATTACTGAATACACATTTCCATGGGCTCATTTTCAGTTTGGATGATGAGCAAGCAAAATGTAGTGGAAAGTATTAGTGAAAGAGAGATATAATTTTCTCAACAGCCAACTATTACATTTCTTGCATGTATTCACTAACACCTCCCTTTTATTTTTCTTTGTGTGTGTGTGTGTGTGAATGTTTGGGCTTGCGTTCAGGAGTCTCAAGGAGAGAGACGAGTGGGAGGAAAAACTCAGCAAACAGGAGAAGAAGTTCATGGAATTGTCTGCTAGCCAAGAGACTCGGCACCAGGAGGCGGTGCGGCGACTCAACAGGTGCGGTGAATAGGGACTGTTGTGGGTTGGTGTTTAGACAGAAAGAGACAGAGGAACTCCTTGTTTTTCACAGTAATATAATGTGCAGAATTCTATCTTGGGAGTAACATACACAGCAAATTATCATTTTGTGGCTTTCTACAGATCCCTTCAGGAGGCAGAGAAGAAAATCCAAGGTCTTGCATCTGAGCTAGAGGAGGAACGTACTGCTGCCTCCACACCAAAGAAACTCTCCAGCACCACTTCAGATACAGATGTCCGGCAGCAGAATCAACAACTCTCAATACAGGTCAGGAACTGGAGCAGCTGAGGGATCTTGAACATGAGATTAGCTCATTCTTACAGTATTACTGACATCATGGAAATGAAGTGTAATGATCAGTTAGTCAAATTAGGATTATAAGGATTTTATAGAAACATTCATCATGAGACATTTTTGTAATAGTATGAATACTGCCTTTTCTTGTCATTATAGATTTTATAGATGCTCTTGACACAAATATAGTAAATCATTAAATATCTTTAGCTTGTCTGCTTATTAGGATACGGGTATATACCATCATCATCATCATTATCATGCTTTGATGCCATTTGCTTCCTGAGGAGCTCCCTTCCAGGGGAAGACTATTGCTGAAATGCTGGTTGTGGCTGCCAATATGTAGACTATTGACCAAATATCACACTTCCAGATTTTTCTTTTGATAGAAACAACCCATCATGCAGTTTTTAACATGATTTATCTCAATAAACTTGAACTTAACTCACCTAAAGAAGGCCTGGGTACATTTTCCTTTATCTTCTCAGCTGGAGCACCTCACCACTGAGCTCTCCAGGATGAGGGACACCCTCAAGTCTGAGAAGTCTGAGGTGTACAAGTGGAAGGATCTGGTGAAAGAACTCCGTTCTCTCCTTGATGGAAAGAATGATGAGATTGAGAGAAAAAGAGAGGAGGTGAGTAAATGACATTGACAGTTTTGTGTACCAGGGAGGGATGTTCTCTTCCTCATGATTTGCACTCTGTATTGTAGGTCATAGCACTATTTTATCAGCTGTTGAGTGAAGTTTAATATGGCAAGTAATTTAAATTACAAAATTCAAATGGCTTTGTAGAAAAGGAAAGTGTGTCACTGAACCTATAGGATATTGGTTTTATGAATGATTAAGATCATGGTAATTGAGTCTTAGGCATACATGTGATTAAGAAAAATGGAGCAGGCTGTTTGGAGTTGGAATGTGATTGTAGCAGAGGTACCATATAAAGGCAACAAATTTATTAACATAACCTTAATAGTAATTGCCTAATTATTATATATTGGGTAGTTTGCTCACTATTTTTTGTAAGTTTGAAGGAGACTGACTTCTGTCTCTATTAAAAATGCAGTAAAGATAGTTAAATTTGTTACTCTTGTTTTATACAGTAATCTGCTGGACTAATTGGAATCTAGTTGCTTTGATTTCTTTCTGATGAACTTAACAACATAAATAAGAAAAAAAACATATTTATTAATGCCTTCTGCATGTTAAAAATTAAAGTTGATATAGTAATGGACTTGCTCTCGACTAAGGTTCTTTTTTTCAAGATATTTTATATTCTTGTAAATAAAAGTTAAGACTGATAGTTTCCCACTCCCACACTAATACCCTGAAGCCCTGTGTGATCTAGACTATTACTGTGTCTCCAGCTGGATGAGATGCGAGAGAATCTAAAGACCACTCAGAGGGAACTGGAACACACCACTGATCGCCTCCACCGTGGCATTGAGGAGAACGAGAATCTCTGTACCAAAGTGAGGGAGCTGGAGAGGACCCTACGGCAGGATAAGGTAAGGTCTTGGGATGCAAAGAGAGAAAAGGAGAGAGATTGTTTGAAAAATGTTTATAGAATACTTTACTGTATAATGTTGATTGTTATTGTATCAGCTTTCATATTCCACTGTTCTTTGTTTCTCCACAGGAGCGAAGAGCTTCCTCAAATCTCTCCATCTCCAGCAGTCGAGAGCGATTCACTTCCAAGAAAGCTTTACCACGGATAGACTCCCTCAGTGACCTCACCAATGTTGACCTGTCCTCTGATCCTGAGGAGATGAGCAAGGAACAGTGAGTAACAAACATAATTCTTTATACTTAGTGATGGGAACACCTTTGTTATTTCATTAGTTAATTCGCTGACAACAGTGATTAATCATTGCTTTTTATTATCATTATAGATTGAGAATCCTATATCCAAAATCCAAAACCTGGAAATTTTTGAGTAACCATTATCTGTATTCATATTTTCATACATATGTGGCCCAAAAGCAATACAGTAACATTATACATAAGTAATATTACTGTACATTATAATGAGAATGTTCAATGATGCAGTTCAGCTTACAGTATTACAATACACACATTATTCAGTACTTACAAGATTTTTGAGGAGCATAACAAGTTGTAAGTAGTAGTGTGTGTGTATATTCAGAACTCCTTAAAATCCAAAATATTAAGCTTTATTCATGACATATAGAAAAGGGCTATGTTTGTAGTGTTCTGCCTCCTTATCCACTATCATCCAGCTGGGCTTTAAGTATTTGAATGCATGGATCACTTTTGCATCTTGGTTTTAGATTTCTGTACTTCATTATAGAAAATTATGTTGTGAGTGTTTCAGGTTCTCTTCAACTCTTCATGACCTTAACTTTTCAAACAAGCAAATCTCTCCACTTTTTTTGACTCCTCTCAGAATTTGATTTACATTCCACAGTAAGATTTTCTCTTTCCCTTCACTCTTAATAGTATTTCCTTACACTGAAAGTCTCACAGGGTTGATGCCATCTTCATGACTTCTCTTTGTATTCTTTTCAGTCTTATTCATATTCTTGTTGTGCAGTGACTATGCCACTTTTGTATGTTTGAACTTTGGAGGATTAACTGACATAATAAATTACAGTATTTTCACCAACACCAAAAGGGGTTGTATATGTGGGGGTGACAAAAGGCATTATGTTACAGGCTGGTGGAACACTGTGGGGAGGTGCGAGTGAGACTGGAGCGAGCAATAGGAGAGATCCGAGCCCTCAAGCGGCAGGTGCGAGAAGGCCAGGAGCAACAAGACCAACTGGAACTGTCAAACCTGCAGTTGCGGCAAGATATGAAGGGCAGCAAGGGAGACTTCAACTCTCAGCTCAATCTCATGACTTGCAGGATACAGGACCTCACCAACAAGCTCACCAATTCTGAGAAGCAGGCAAGTGGCAAGGCTTGTAAGAAATGTATGGGATGTGAAATGGAGAAGGACTGATAGAGGTAATAGGATTTAGACATTAGTATGGGGTACGTGGTTTACAGTGGTCTAAAGAGAGAGAAGTAAGAATAAGGAATTGATAAGGTGGCAAAAAGGATTAATTTTTCATGTTTTATTTTTATCTGTTTATTTACTTATCTGTTTGCCTATTTTATTTTATTTTTTTGCTTTAGAGCCTTTTGGGAATGAAATTGATAGTTAAGTGAGGAAAGATGATATTGATTGTGAGGTGTTGTGTGTGTGATAATAATGGAAGTCTGGGCCACAGGTGAGGGTGCTGCGCCAGAAGATGAGCAGAGCCGAAAGCCGTGACCGCCGCCGAACACAGTCACTCAAGGGGAGGGAATCCTTCACTCTCTCCCGAGACATGGAGGCCAAGTTAGGGCAGCTGGAGGCCAAGTTGGAGCAGTTGCTGAGACCTCAAGACCAGTGTGCTCTCCCTGAGGTGAGGATGGTAGCTGTGCTTGGTTGAAGGTTGAAGGCTCCTTTGAAAAGTCTTTTTACTCTATCTATAGCTCTTCTTATTTCATTATTTTTTTGAGTGTAGAGAATGGTAATATGATGGCAAAGAATATGTTTTCCAGGAAGTGGCTTGAAATACTGGAAGTGTGTATAGTGTGGTGTATTTTTTTAGGTTTGTGATTAGCACTTGATGTATAAATAAAAGTATTACAGTTTTCTTGTATCAATTTGTTTTGTTGTACTACTGTGCAATTTATGCTTCTCTTTTCATAAGGAAAGTTTTTTTTCTTTTTTAGAGCTAATATATATATATATATATATATATATATATATATATATATATATATATATATATATATATATATATATATATATATATATATATATATATATATATACAGAAAATATGAGGATGGTATTGATAATTTTCAGTAGATGATGATTTGCTTGTTTTATAATTTTCAAGGGTAAATGGTCTAATCCAGGTTTTTATGTACTGAACCCTTATATCATTTTTAGGTGGATGAAGAGAAAGGAAAGACTGAAGAAAAGGTTGGTGGGGAGGCAGGGAAGATGGCCAGGCGGTCCCGTAGTTTTGAGGAATCCACCAAGTCCTCTCGCCTCCGCCGGAAGTCCCTGGACAGTCCTGGAAGCTCTGATGCCATGAAGGCCATTGTGAGGCTTAATGCCTTAGAGGCCAAGGTGGGTGGAAGGAGAGATGAGGCAGGTTATTAGGAGGGAAGAGAAATGGGAAGAAAGAAAAGAAGACATTAAAATAAGGGAGGGATTTTATTATTGTTTGACATTACTTGCTTATGTCATACGTGAGTGTATTCATGGATTCTGCCTTTTAATGAGAAGGCCAGATATGTAGAAAAGAGTCTAAAGATAGTTCATGTTACTGTAGGCATATTTGTCATAAGGAAATGTTTAAGAATAGAGACAAATTGGATAAACATAAAAGAAAATGAATATCACACCAGTCATATAAAAAATCATATTGTGTGATCTAATTTGGCATCAATCAAATCACTTCTTTTAATTAATTTGTTTTCCAAATGATTGCTGTGATGGAGACTTGCTGGGTTGAGGATGACCTTAGAGCACCAATAGATGAAATATATGTTGCTACTGCTATTACAGCTGATAATTATTATGTTAGGATTGTTTGTCATTGAATGCACACTCAATGATTAAAGTGTTTAGATGATATATATTCAGAATTATATGTATATATCTGAAAGAAGTAGACATTAATGATGTATTAATATAGTTGTACTGTACAGGGTTCAAGCAAAGTTCATTTTGTCCTGTCTCCATATCTATCTTTGTGTGTGTGTGTGTGTGTGTGTGTGTGTGTGTGTGTGTGTGTGTGTGTAGTCACTTGGGGAAATCACATTGTATGATGTTTATTTTCACAGGTGTCAGAGCTGACTAGTGATGCACCTGTGCCAGCCAGTGGTGGTGACAATGGCATCCCATCACTGAGTGAGACTGCTCCTGCTGGCACCTCCAAACCCTCCTCCACCCGAGCCAGGTCACCCCCTCACTCTGCCACCTCCCCTCTCAGGTACCTTAAACAACAGGGGCTAGGAATTAGTGCTTACTGCCTTCTTTATGAGGTTTGTTTTTTCTATGATAGGCTGAACAAAATCAGTTGTTATGTAACCACAACTCTATGTAACCACATTAACAAATGCAAAATATGATCATGGTATACAACAAAATCAATTTGTGAATACCATAGAACACATTTTTCCTGAAAGCCTATGATATAAAGATGCTTCATACACACACACACACACACACACACACACACACACACACACACACACACACACACACACACGCACACACACACACAAAATAAAGAAAGAATTTTCAATCATTGTTTTAGCAGAGTTGGGTTTGCATATTATAAGGCCTGGAAGATTTGTACTTTCATCATTATTGGCTTGTGTTGATTTCTCTCTGTTTTTGTTTACTTGATCTTGTGCAGAAGTGTCCCTCATGCCAGATCCCCCATCAGGTCCCCCTCTGTATCCCGCAAGACACTTCGTTCACCCAGAGCCACTCCGGAAAAGACTACTAAAGTCAGTCGGTCAGACTCAGAGATCAGACATCTAAGGGAGAGGCTGGGTGCTTTGGATAAGGTCATCACTACTCTCCAGACACAGGTAAGGGCATGCTGCATTACCAACTATAGAGAGTAGAAAAATGTGCAGTGTAAGATGTGTGTAGAGTATGTGTTTGGACAAGCAGAAGGGAATATTTATATATATGGAGAGGTGGAAACTTCCCCTATGTCCTCCCTCTTGAGTTATGCTCTTACATGGATCAATGTGTCAGAGAGATGAATAGTGCTAATATATGATTACAGTATTGAATTAATTTACACAGTATTTAAAATTCTTCTTTTTTCCTTTTCCAATCAGTACCTGATGCTGCTTTAAGGAAAGATCATTTAAACCTTATTGATTTCAGTACTGTTGTGTAGTAAAACAAAAGTTATTCTTTAATATTTATGAAACTGAAGTGATCATTCATCATAGATTTCTGTCATATAATTATCTCATGTATCTTCTTCGTAAATTATGGAAAACTTGTTTTCTCTATGAAAAACGGCTAGAAAAAATTACATTTCTCTGAAATAGTTATAGAGCCTGGCTGATCTCATTGTTGCTTTGCAGCTGGGTGAGTGTGTGTCCTGGGCTGGTGCAGTGGAGTGTGTCTGCTCATGTGGAGCACCTGGCTTGTCTTCCCTGCAGCAGAGATTGGGTGCAGCCCTACATCTGGCACAGCTGCGGCACAGCTCAGTGGACCAGAGTCAGGTGGCTCGTGTAAAGCCACTTGCCCTCAAGCTGCAGGACATGCTCAGGGACAAACTGGCTGAATTTGCTGGTCGCCGGGATCACCTCAAGGTCTGTTCACTATCCTCATATTGTTCACGCTTTTTGATAGCTCCATACTAGGACTGAGATTTCTTTATATTTTGCCTTTTATGTTTTCATCATTTATTTATTTATTTATTTTGTTTATTTATTTACTTATTTATTTGTTTATTTATTTATTTTCTTCAAGGTAACAATAATTACACTAAACGGTCATTCATTTTATTGATGAGAAAATCTACTTATGAATGTCATCAGAATCAGAATGTCTCTCAGTATGAAGTTGCTTGAAAAGAGCAATAATAATGGCATCTTTATCATATCACAGAAAATTCACAGCTATAGATGTTTGTCTACCCTTAATTTCAAAATAGAATTTTGACATATATTCCTGTATCTTTATTCTTATGCTCTTCCATTATCCTGTGTCTTTAGACATATATCTAATGTTCATATATTTTTGTTTTATTCACTTTTACACATTTTGAAATTATTTCAGAATGTTCTTCATCCGCTCAGTCACACCACAGTTCACGTCTTTTAACAATTATCTCAGTCCCCACCACTGTGCTAGCTAAATCTCCTTTGAGTTTCCTTTTTGTAGTTGTTTTCTTTACTGAAGTAAAATAATTTCTATAAACTATGCATCTTGCACATATGCTGCACTTATCCTCACTGCAGCTGCATTATTGGAATAAATTTCTACTTCAGTCCATGTTACTTGTCACATATTGATCAATTTTAGTTATAGTATAATTTTGTTCATTGGACTTATCATGGAATAGTACTTGAATTTTGCACTAGGAGTTTGTAACTAGTTAGAGATGGTATAAATAGTGAACATTATTTCTTGAAACAGAATGAGGGTAAGTGGACAAGGGATGTGCAGGTGAAGATGTTTGCTGAGCGGCTGGCATATGAAACACTGGTGTTGAGCCAGTTAGCCCAAGTGATGCAGGCCTCCCAGCGCCCAAGTATGTATGAGGCATCAGCTAAGTTGCAGGAGCTGGTTGAAGCACATCGTAAGCTCTCTTTCCTGGAAAAGAAGCTCACCAATCCAGATTTTGACATGGATACCCTCTCACCACTTGATTTCTACACTAGTCTTTTGGCTGAGAAACTGGTGGTGCAGGGGGAGGTGGTCAATCCCTCATCCCGCCGTGCATCTTCCTCACCTCCTCCTGTCCTCGGAGAAACCTGTCGTGACTTACAGGCACGGCTGCTGGAGAGAGAAAGGAATCTGGCTGGCTTGCTGACACGCTATAAAGAAGAGAAGCTACACCAGATAGCTGTGGTCATGGCCAGGGAAACTATCACAGGTGAGGCACCTACCAGCTTATAAATCTTTCTATTACTGACAGAGTGTGTTTTGGGATAATAAAAGATTATAATAAAGTGAGTTAGGGGTGTGAGTGAAATATGACATTGGCACTGAGGCATAGACTGATATTCAGTTAGAAAATCAGTAAAATGAGAATGTTGATAAGATTAACTTGTGTGTGAAAAACATCCTTGCAGGCACTGGACCAGGCCAGGATGACACAGTACTGGTTGAAGAAGTCAGGATGCGGCAAGTGTGGACATTGGCCCAAGAGCTGGTTAGTCAAGAGTTGGCCAACACTGAAGCTGGCCAGTCTCTGC
The DNA here is from genome assembly GCF_035594125.1 of Scylla paramamosain. Taxonomy (NCBI): domain Eukaryota; kingdom Metazoa; phylum Arthropoda; class Malacostraca; order Decapoda; family Portunidae; genus Scylla; species Scylla paramamosain. The sequence goes on along the minus strand of NC_087167.1, from coordinate 4,869,108 downwards.
TGCGACTGTCCCACCTGCTGTCTCCTGATGGTCCTCCTCCTACAGGTGCAGTTCCTTGGCCCACAGCTGCTTCCTTGGAGCACTGTCACCGAGCTGCAGAGGAATCCTTGAGGCAGGAGATGGAAGAAGCTGTCTTCACCCTCAGTAATAAATATGAGGCTGTTTTGGCACGGCACAGGGCGGGAGACACTGATGTCCTTCAGTCAGTTTCAACAACCATGGATGCCTTGCTGGCTGAGTTTGCAGCAGTTACAGCTCAGAAGGCTGTGATTGATGGGCAGCTGGCAGTGGTGCAAGGAGAAGGTGGAGAGGCAGCACCGGAGGCCTTGGCAATAGTGGAAGAAGTGAAGGACACAGTGGGTTCAGCCAGTGATGTGGTGGCCAGTGAAGCACACCTACTTATGTTCCTGGGAGGGCGAGACTCTTCCCTGGAAAGCCTGGTCCAGCCAGCCCTTGACCAAGCAGAATTCACCTTCATGTACAACAAGGCCACCATGCAGGGTGCTGCTGAGGTGGCCAAGCTGCTCCAAGAGGTAGCCAATGCTCAGGCTAGTCTAGATGTCAAAGATACATCCTCCTTATCCACATCCTCAATTGCTTCCACCTCTACCACCACCACCACCACCACCACCTCTTCCAGCACTACCCTCACTGCATCAAAAGATGGGTCAGGGGAGTCCTCAGCTGTGCTCAGTATGGGTGCAGGCTCCTCTGCAGCCAAGACACCTTCATCCCCCAAGGCGAGGAGGAAGAGTGAGGGCCGCCGGTCATCACGACGCTCATCAGACATCACTGGGATGGCTGAGGGATGCCGCCAGTGTGAGGAGCTCAGGCAGGAGGTGGCCAAGCTGAAGCGTAGTATGGACCTGCGACGCGCCAGGGAGCGGGAGGTGGAGTGCAAGCAGTGCCTCACCCACCTGGCCAACATCAAGGTACATCCTGTGACAGTATTTCTCTCCCCCAGAGGGAATAACAAATGAGTTGTATTTCCTGTTAGAAGTATAAAATAATGAATGTATCTAAATACCCATTTTGTGTTTTTGACTGCTACTTTTTTTACATGCAAATTGATTTGGGCAGGAAAGAGTTTGCTTAGTATATCAGAGAAAATTGTTAATAATAATGTAATTGATATGTTACTGTTGCTTGTGGTGGATTCTAGTTAAGGTTTTGTCTAATAGGCCCTGGAAGAAGAGCATCAAGCTGCTGTGGCAGCTTTGAAGGCCCAGCACCAGCAAGAGCTGGCTCGTGTGGGGATGCTGGGGGAGTCCTCAGGAGGCCCTGTTTCCACCACTGACGGAGAGTTGACAGAGCTGCAGCGACGTCTCAGCCTGCTGGAGGAGGGATATGAGGCACAGATCACTGCCCTCAAGCACCAATATGAGGAGGCGCTGGGCAGCCAACCGGACCTTTGTGAGGAAAAAGTCCGTCAGCGATACCAGCTGGAGATAGAGCATTTGAGGGTGAGTGTTTGTCTTTCTGTTGTTCATTGGTCACTGGATTTTCTCTCTTATTTGTTAAGGGTTATTTTTTGTCAAGCAGGCAACTCATAGGGCAAGTTTTCTTTCTCACAGCCAGTCATAATGAAAGTTGACTCTGGAATACCTGGTTTTGAAGTTATTATATTCTATTTCAAGTGATGTGCAGTGGAAGTCAGCAAAGATAATACAGTGATGTGCTGGATGGCTTTTCATTGTTCTCAGGGAACCTTATTAGTCTTTGTGACAAAATTGGTTTATCTTGTTTATTAATTTTCTCTATATTACACAGCTCACTCACAGACTGAGCTTTGTTTGAGCACTAGTGTAGGTGATCAGTGTTTGATAAAGTGTGATGGGTGTTGTATCACATTTCCTTTCAGGTGTGTATTTTGTATTAAATTTTAGCATTATGTACATTGTGGCACATAGTTTTGTTAATGTTGTGATGGTGTGTCAGCCAAAACCTACACTTAGGTAGATCACCAAGCACTCAACCCTTAATCTTCCTCTGCAGGGTCTGTGTGAGAAAGGTCTTGGTGCCATGGAGAATTCCCACAAGAGGATGTTGATGGAGATGGAAGAGAAGCACTGCCGGGAGTTAGCCGCCCTTCAGGCTGAGAAGGAGCAAGCCTTGGCAGAGGAGACTCAGGTGGGGAGCTGTGATTTGTTGGTGCTAGTCTACCTGTAAAATCTGTGTCAAGTCACAGTGTATGCATTATTATTATTTTTGTTGTTGTTTTTCTTCATTTACATCATTATTAGCTGTATTATTAGTTTTTTATTTTGTGTTATCTTTCCATTAATAAGTAAATGTCCCATTGTCCCCCAGGCCACCCTCGCCGCTCTGGATGCCATGAGGAAGGCCCATGAGTCTGAGGTCCAGCGGGAGATTGCAAAATTCAAGGAGGAATTTATTCGCAAGATGCAGTCCAGCCATGACCTCACTGCCATTCACAAGGAGCATGAGGCTGAGATGGAGGACATCCGCCGGGAAATTCTTTCTCTCTCTCAGAAGTACTCAGTGAAGTGCCTTGAGTCAGCCTCCCTTGAAGAAAAGTTGGATGCCCTCACACGCCAGTTAGCTGATGTCAACAAGCAACTCTTTGACCTGCAAGCAAGGAACAAGCAGCTCAAGACTCACCTCTCAGCTCAAGTGTCTCAGCTACAGGTACGAGATACAAATTAGGAAAATACTAATAGGAAAACATGAGTACTATATTTAGAAGCTACATGTTCAAAACATGCAATTAATGCTCTTATTCTGAAATGCTTTGCTCTCTCCACAACTATTTTAAAAAACCACAGAGATGGTTAGCCAAGTTCTCAAGAGTGTTTTTGTTGTTGATAATGTAGAAGTATTTTTTGCTAATCAACATCCTTAAAAACACCCTTAAAAACCTGTAAAATATTATCTACAGCCTTCTGATTATAGTGGAGGTATGATTTCAAGTGTTTTAGAATGTGGTCTTAAACATGATGCCATTTTCTATACAGGCTGAAGGAAAGCGGGATGCAGAGAGCCAGTTGAAGTTATGTGAGGCAGAGTTGGGTCTTATGAAGGAGGAGGTGGCCAGACTTACACAGCAGCTCCACCAGACACAGACAGTAAGTCCTTGTGACAGTTTGATGTAATGTTATTGTGGGGTTTGGGAGTGAGTGTTATGAGGGAATAGGATAGGAGTGTGAAGTGTTGGGGTGTTGTGTGTTAGGATGCAGTTGAGTCCTGGGATGTGGCTGGCTGTTAAAGAGTAGAGTGGAGTGTAGTGTGGTGTGTTAGCAATTGGGAGATAGTCACTGGTGGTGGTGATGGATATAGAATAAAGATTGTGCTTGTGGGTGTGATAGTGATGATGATAATGAGAGGTGGGCATTGCAACAGGTGTATTCATGTAATATAAGTAATTAGTATAGTAAAACCTCATTGATTTGGACTTCATATGCCTTAAATTTGATTTGAAAAACTTTTCTAATGCCATTTTAGTTTTGGAAATACATTTACAAGGGGGGTAGTAGTTTATAAATTATATAATATAACAAAGAGCTTTAATAAAACACTTTTCTAATAAGTTTTCCAATTGTATCTCTTAGTAGCACCTCAGGTACCAAGTAACCGTGTGTGCTGTTTTTCCTTATTTCTTAGTTTTTAATTTTGGTATTTCAAACTTATTTTTAGTTGTCCTTATAAACATAATGAAGTATTGATCAGTATACAACAAATAGGTGATAAAGTTAAAGAAAAAATAACAGGCAGCTTAATATTACAATGAAGGTATGGTTTATCAATGAAAAGAATTGATGGAAAGGAGATACATGTTATTGTACAAAAAACAATGTAAATGAGTCCAAATCAATGAAAAATTAATGCCATGAATATAGTAAAATGTAGTTGTTCTAGTCACCATGATAATGGTTATTTAAAACAGTAGAAAATATTTATTAATGATTGTGAAATCTACAAATTCTGTCCATTTTTTTTTATTATTCTGTATTATTATTTGTTTTTGCTTTTCTTAGGTTTTGAATGCAGACTGATCTTTCCCTAAATAGTTCTCCAATTTTCTTTCCAAATATTTTCATAGAATACTACTCTGTGATGTATTTTAACAAAACTAATTTGTGTTGTCTTGTCCTGCTCAAAGCTTCTCCCTGTTTTAGCAGAGTGTGTTGTGTGTGATTTTCTGAGTTATCTGTGTTGCTGATGCAGTGTGATTCTGTGCCATGCAGTTTGTTTGCTTACACTGAGAAAATTTTTGTAATGTGTAGGTAGAAGAGTTTTATGTAGTTGTTGTGACCCATTGTGTTTTCATTATGTGTGTGTGAGAGAGAGAGAGAGAGAGAGTGTCTGTAGAGTTGAAAAGGTTCTTCTGAGGATATAGTGTATGATATGGCATTGAGGTAGAAACTCCCAGCAATGTGAAGAGAGTAACAGGTACTGGAGAAAGATACTGTCAGATGCTTTGATGTGCAAGTGACAGACGGGGCAGACGTTGTATCAGCAGTGGAGGTGGTGGTTGTGTTGGAGGTGGAAGGTGGCATAGGTGCTGAGGTGTTGTTGCTGCAGCACGAGAGTGATCTGGGGGAGCTGTGCCGCCAACTGGGCCAATTCTTAAAGGCCGAGCGACAGCTGAGGACAGATGAGGTGGCATCACTTAGGGACAAACTGGAGGCCATTCTTGTCACCGCTGCTGCAATGCAAGGTAACACAGGTTGCCGCTGTGACAGCCACCACAACAAAATCATTGAGCATCTTCATAGAGACACTACTGTAGAAACAAGACATGCCTTCAAAGATGACCCACAACCTTACATTACCACAAGGCTTTTATCCAACACACAGCTGCTATAACTTAACCCATTATCCGCACTACATGTTTTCCATAGCGTAGAAACACCAACATTTACCACAACATACCAACACAAATTTACAGCACAGCACACTTACAGTAGTGGTCAACATTACCATACCTTTGGTAATAATCATAGTTGATCTACGTTCTCCTGTAATGTAGCTTCTTTTCATCAGGAACAATTCCTTCTATCAAAAAGACTCCAAGTGTAATCATAACAAGGTCACACACTGCAGTAACACAAACCTTACAACTGTGATTTATTCAGTGTCATTCATTTTTTGCACAACAGAATTAGACAGTTACAACACCATAATTTCTTATCTTGAATCCATGAAACACAATCACATGCAGCATTGTCACTACAGCAGTCATGACATATCACACAACAGACCATTACAATAGTCATCAAGATCATTTCAAGCAAGGTGAACAAAGTAAATAAGATACATCATTATTATAGGTGTGACAAATATTACTGCACAAAAGGCAGATTGGATAGACTAGAAAAGAATGTACTTCTTCAAGTGATGAAGATGTAAAGGCACAATGGTTTATACTTTTAGTAAAAATTGCATCTTAAGACGTATATAATGGAAGGCTTTAGATTTTTAGATGAGTCAATGCACACTTGGTATTCTTACATTTGCTATTGTGCAATTTTGACAAGTTCACTTGCTTACGTAAATACACATTTACTCAGTCCTTCAAGAGACTTACCTATTTCTTAACCCTTGCATTTTGATATCATTAAGGACACCATTTAATGGAAAAGGGATGGACGTTGCCAATTGTTAAACAAATTGAGAGGAAACAAAACATGGATGCATTTGCTTTGCATGTTAGGAAACAAAGGTTAATATGAAACATTCTTGGTAAATCTGTGCCATGCTCAAACTGCAGTGCAGACTATTCTTCTTTGCCTTGCTAAAGAAAAAGCATAAAACAATTGAGGTGATTTGTTAATTTTTACATCACTGGTACCTTGTTGCATATTGGTCTTGTTTATTTAATATTCCTCTGTGGGATCAAGTGTGGAGGATCCTTTATCCAAACATCTTGGGGTTATTTGAATATAAGAGAATTTATCTTTTTGAATAACTTTTTACAAGGAAAATGCACCTTAGGGTTATTGCTTTTTTTTGCTGAAATGTCTAATTTTTTGTATGTGTGAAATCATTGTCAAAGATATTGAGATGTATGTTTGGATGAAAGTGAATTCACAGTACATCATAAAAAGTATACACTAGTGTGTTGTTTGGTCTTCTTGGTATGCCTCTCTGGTTTGTAGTTGGTGCCATGTCATGGGGATTCTTGGTAAATGCCTGCTCTTATGTCAAGGTGGTGCTGGTATTCCTTCTTGAGGTTGCATTTTGTTGCTATGGGTCTTACAGAAATGTGTTTATCTTTATATTTGGTATTTTGTGTGTCTTCCTGATTAATGTTCTAATGTAATCAGGAAATGAAGGAAGTGAGATGGACTAAATGCTTGGGGAGTATTACATGCAATCTGGAAAACATATGAATTAATGGATTGGAAATGGTTTGTAAATTTGAAGATTTTAAAATTTTGAGATTGCCTGTTTCTTAGTGTGTATTGAGTATATTGAGAGAGAGAGAGAGAGAGAGAGAGAGAGAGAGAGAGAGAGAGAGAGAGAGAGAGAGAGAGAGAGAGAGAGAGAGAGAGAGAGAGAGAGAGAGAGAGAGAGAATGTACCTATCCATAACTGTACTTAGTTGAGTGTAGTGTAAAAGATTCTAATTAAGTTTGTGTTTATATTTACTTTGCCCAGCTCAGTCTCAGTAATGTAAATGTTTCTTATTCTTTCGGCCTCTATTCCAGCTATCAGTACTTTTTTTTTTTTTTTTTTTTTTTGTGTGTGTGTGTGTGTGTGTGTGTGTGTGTGTGTGTGTGTGTGTGTGTGTGTTATAACTATTCCTGTACAGTATTCATTAAATTTCACCATATGTATTGTCTTCTTGAGCATGTGCATGTTGTTATTATTGTTATTATTGTATTTAATTTTTCAGCATGCTAAAATGAATATTTCAATTACAAGTCATCCTTTACAGCTCCTAGTCACTGCAATAAACCTTGGCTTATGCACAACATCGGCTTTGCTCTCTATGATAGTAAACTTACATGATTTCAGCTCCATACATGCTAAGCTAGTATTTCATTTGCAGCGTAGCTTTGCATGAAATCATAGTTATTTTGCTTACTTATTTTTTTTTCATTCACTAGCAGACTGTGTTAATGTTGGAAAGTATCACAGGCATTAAACACAAATTTGACTGTGATTTGGTATAGTGATTCATGCAATTCTTGTTCAGGTTGCCATTCACAAACACTTTTACAACTGTCTCCAAGCATGATTTGATAATTAAATGTTTACTGGCTGTCTGCCTTTAACTTTGACTTTTTTAGATAACTTAAATGGATGTGTGCACTAATCTTTCAGATTTTCCTTGTAAATATTAATAATTGGTTTTAATTAACTTTTTTTATGAATGCAAATTAAAAAATTAACTTCATTCATTTGTATGCCTTCAATCTACTCATTTTGAGAGATCTAAGAGCTGATCACTGAAAAGAGCCAGCTAATTTTTTCACACAAAATATTATCTTAGTTTTGTATGTTGACTTGTTGTTTCCTGATACATAATGAGCCCTTCTCTGTAGAACAATGGAGGACGGGGGAGTCGGGGGGCCCAGAGGAGGGAGGGAAACAGTCCCCCACTCGAGGAGCACCCACTCCGCCTCTCAACCGCTCCAGCAAGGGTGAGTTAGCCCAAGTCTTCTGTGGAAACTGTTGAATGATTATGACTTACTTGTGTAATTAAGGTAACTTCTGTTCATAGCACATACAGATATACCATGTTTTGCTATTTTCATCTTGGGTATCACTTGTGGGATGTTCATCATATTAGAGTGAAGTTTTTAAAGATAATGGCATTGTTGATGTTAACGGCGATGATGATGCTGGAGGCAAGCGGCATACCTAAGAGCAAGAGAAGGTGCACCTCATCTCTCGTTTTCCTCTTCACAGAGTTGATAAGATCTCCAAGCTGTCCTCGATTATCTGGAGTTTCGTCTTTTTTATCGGGTGGCCCCTGGCAGGGGCGGACAGGGCCACCGACACCCCCTGCCCCAACCCCAGACCTACCTTCTCCCCTGGCGGGGATGGTGGCCACTCGCAAGAAAGTATTCGAGACACGGCACGCTCTCATGGAGCCACTGTAGAAGACTTCTTGGGAGACATTGCTGAGGAAGAGACATCAGGATGCATGGCAGGAAAGGAGACGGTGCCACTGCTTTCCCGTCGCAACAGTGTGGCACGCTGCTCAGGGGTGATGGAAGACATAAGGGGAAAAGGTGGAATGAACAGACTGAGGGTACCAAGGAACCGTGCTGCCACAGATAATGAATTTGCTTCATTGATGGAGAGAATTCAGGAGGAATGTATCCCAGCTTTATCTTCAAAAACTCCCTCCAGGAAGTCTTTGCCAGCAGGAGCCCTGAAGTCTTATATGAGAGGCACACTTTCTTCAGCCAGGAGGAGTCAGGGGAGCTCTGTTCCCCTGAGTTCACAAGATGAGTCTGGAAAACCTGAGGGAAGGGTCAAGAGAGGTTCTCAGGGGTCAAATAAACAGCCTTCTCTTCAAAGAAAGAAAATTGTCCCAGTAAAACCTAGCATTCCCCCAGTGTTACTTAAGGCCAGAGGAACAGATGGAACCATCTCAAAAGCTGAGGCTCAAGCCCCCACAAAGGATGCTGACAAGGAAACCCAGGAGAAGCAACAATTTGAGAAATCAGCAAACACCATTGGTGGTATATTAGGAAGGGAGGGAAGTCTAGGGGAAAAAACATTGAATCACTGTGGAAATCAGTGTAAGGGATGTCAGCTGGTAGATTTGTGGTTCACATTCTGGCATTTGCAGTTCAATGAAACAATGAACACTTCTTCTGTCCCTTTCGCTCTATCCTGTCAGCATACAGCAGAGTCAAGCAAAAGCACTGTGAACCGATGAATGTCTGGTATAACAGTGTGACAAGGAGTCTCAACCACCCATTTTAACACAGGTATTAGTTGAAAACTTGTAAATAATGTAAACTTGTATATTTACAGAATAGTGTTTGTTTTTACCTGTAGAATATTAACACACCTTCCCACCTGAAAACCCAGGAACTCTAAATATTATTACTTTAAGGTCATCTTGTTGTGAAGGTCATGAGATTATAGATAACCAAATATCCCAGCCCACATATATTTTGCTGAATTAATTGCTACATAACTGTAGCAGACACACTGTGAATTTTTTTTCTTTGACATTAACATTTTTATTTCTAAATGTTAGCAAGAAATTCACCTTATTAATGGAACTTTGTTCCTCTCAAAAGTTTGCCCAGCATTTTTGAGAGGAGCGACATCTCTCCACTATTTATTGTCCTATTTATTTGGTTCATTTACGAACCATTAGTAATTTTTTAGTCTTTTAACACGTATAACCTTGTTAGTGATTTTGATGCCGTGCCTTTTTTTTGTTTTCTTTTTTTGTTGACTAAAGTGGTGGAGACTTTCTTTTAATATATTGTAATTATCATTAATTTATTTTATTATATCATTGTTATTATTAATATTATTATTGAGACGTGCTTCACTTACACCAGTAACCTGCCCTTGTACAGCCACCAGTAATTTTATCAAAGGTTTATCAAAGTCTCTATATATTTTAAATAAATAATACAATAAATAACTTTTTTTTTTTTATTTACTATACAGCTCAACATTAGAACAAATGAATGCGGAAAACTCTGAGGTGAGTATGGTGAACACACCACACTAGTAACTGATGAGTCTCAAGTGTTTCTGCAAGTCATTAACTTACACTTTACTATAATTTTCCTTTTAATGTTTGGCAATCACCAAACAGAGAAAGGATAAAAAACTTCAACAAACTGATGATCTCTGAAAATCTTTCCATTAACAAGGTTCATGTGTTAAAACCTATTCTTCCACTGATTCAAATTATTTGGTTGACTTCACAGCCTCAATAGTAAGAAAACTTAATTTGAACAGCACCAATATTGCACATGAATGATGACAGCAACTTACCAGTGAAACTTGTCTGAGGTATACAGTAAATTATAAAAAATATGTCCAAGTTACAATAATTTGAGAATGAGAAAGAGAAAGAAAAAAAAAAGATGTAGACATTTTTGCCTTTCCTAAGTAGACAGACTAGCCCAACCATATCTCCATGAGATATAAGGCATTAGTGCACTCCATACAAGTTACCATTGACAAAGATGACACTATATACATCTTCATTGTTTTATGCCATTTTTATTAGTTATGTTCATGGTTCATGACCTGGTGGCCACTGATACAACACTGCACTAGCCTATCACGCTGTCACTGTCTAGAAATCAGTAACAAGAACAGAATGTAAGGAATGGGAAATGCACTACAGAAGGATATGGAAAAGAATATTGTACTTAATTATCATGGGAAAAGGCAGGGAAGGACACATACACTTGCTTTCATTAAGAGTGTGCATGGATGAAATAAGTGAAGAGGAATAAAGATCCATTATTAACCCATCAGATTAAACACTGGCCGGTCAGTAATCGCCTATTACTACTGCTAATCTTTCCCTCAACATGGCCATGATTTAGTACCATCCTCAGCTCATAGCAGCAGTAGTCAGACACCAGAAGTTCAATCACCTGCTTGTTCTCTAACATGTAGGTCTTAATCACATGTGTTATCAGGCTTGAGGGAGCATGCTGCTGTTCCATCATTCATTCATGGCCTGACTAAAGTTTTAGGGCTGTGTTTGATTTAGCCAGTCATCCTAATAAGGCAGGAACCTCCAAACTAACCTTCAGGCTCCATCTGGTTCACTTCACGATTTTATGTGGATCACAACAAGTGTCACGTGATGTGAAAGTTATTTTGTGTCAAAAATCATATTTCTTGTACACACTTCTCTTATGTTCATATTGCATACATCACAAAACTGATGCAGGTAGAATATATCCCACATTCATTATTCATAAATACACCACATAAATAGAAGTATCCATTCATACAAGTTCCTGAGCCAAAAAATAAATTAATTAATAAAATAAAATAAAATAAATAATAAATAAATATATAAAAGAATAAGTGACAAATATCAACAAACAGCCATGGAATTACAGGATGCCATTGTCACTCAAAAAAAAGGTCAGATGGGAAGGTTTGTAGATTAATTCATGGAAAAAGGAATAGATAACCCTACTAAAGATAATATAAAGGTGAACATTTTTTGGCACCAGACAAATTATGGCACATGTCATCTCATACCATGTGAAGCTTAATCCCATCTTCAGACTCACTCTTATAAAATCACAAGAAATTTTGTTTTTTATATTCATAGATATAACTCATCTCTGTGGTAGGTAACAGAACACAATTTCTTCCAGTTGTACAGTCAAAACCCTTGGTGGTAGCACATAAAGCAGGTAAAACATGGTAAAATTAATAGTAAGTGAAAGAAAAGCACTACAATAACTTTCTTAGAATATTACATTATTTTACATTTGTAAGTCAGCAGTGGTCAAAGTTTTCTGCTGCACTGGTACACTCAGTTTTAGCTACAGGGAGGAGGTGCTGCACTCTACACTCCTCACCCTCACCCTGCAAGTGGCCTTCATCTTCATCCACATCTTCCTCCTCTGGTTCATGGTCCAGGTCTTCCAAGTCCTGATCTGGGTCCATGTCCAGGTCCTGGTCGGTGTCATGGCCCCGGTCCTCACACCAGCAGGGACATCGACCAGGAGGCACCCTTCCAAACATAAACTGATAAGGGAACTGCTTACTACTGTGGCCACCTAGAGTCCCTTGGCCAGATGGGGAGTCACTGGTGGCTTGATGGCTCTGGGAGTCTTGTGTGGCAGGGGATCCATGCATGTTGAGGCAGTACATGACCCGAGGAAGCCAGGTTGTCCAAGGAAAGTGAGCAGCTGAGTCATAGAGATCAGTCCTTAGTCTGGCCAGCTGTTTTAACACAATTTTATTTGTGTCCAACCCCTTTCCTCCAATGATTTGTGGAGTCTGAGACCTTGACAGGAATGGTGTATCACTGCCCCAACCACCAAAAAGGATCCTATTTAGTTTATGAATAAATTTTGGGTCACTGCTAGAGTTGAGGATCCGTGGAGGCCCTATGTATGCCATGACCCGCTCCTCAAGACCCCGTGCCACCTCTACTGGCGAACGGCTTTTGAGGGGGAAGAGGAAATGAAATCGGGAGAAATGGTCCATCACATGACATATGTGCCGAAACTCACCATCAGGACAATGCTGCATGTCAAGCAGATCGACCTGAATGCTGCGCCCCAGCATCCGCCGGTCCACAGAGCCCCAGCGTGGTGGTCTGCGGGCACGGGACACTGGCTGAAGTGTAGGTTTCTGGGAAGGCTGCTTTGGTGGCTCCTTAGGTGGCATGGGCATGGGAAGAGGCTGCATCTTGGAGCAGCTGGGGCAAGTGCGGCAGAAGGCCTGGACATAACTCCTGGGGACGCCATAGTACTCACGGTCCACCACCATTTTCACTTTCTTGTAGCCGGCATGCTGCACATTGTGGAGGCTGGACACCAGGTGGTACAGCTGACTCACTGGTACTACACGCAGCAGCCCTGTTGTACTTCCATCCCGACCTGCACACACACACACACACACAAAATAAATAAATAAATAAATAAATAAATAAATAAATAAATAAATGAAATAAATAAATAAATAAATAAATAAATAAAAAAAAACATCACTTTCCGTAACATGCAGCATAACTTCATGTAAATGGCTTAAATATCTAAACACACTTATGAAAGTGCACTGAGAGGGTTCCTGTTGCATGATAACTAATCCCAACAGAATATAGTGAACCTATTTAATAATTCTGTAGGTATACATTTAAACTGTATATTATATTGTCATGACTGTCATACTATTTTATGTTGATAGTTTTAAAAATATGACACTTTGATGAGAAGTGAGGTGCTTTATATAAAGAGTGAAAAAGGTCATCATAAACTGAGTCACACAATATCAAAACTCTTTAATTCCAGACCATTATACCCCTTAACCAAATGCATCGCCTCTTTTATATTCAATAATAAAAACCAATGCCTGCCTCACCTTCCCGGGGCACCACCAGCTCATCATGAAGGTCAAGTTCAGGCAATGTCACCATCATCATCTTCTTCATGTTGAGCCAGAACTTCAGCCGCGGGCTGATTGGTTTGCTGTCACGCAGGTAACCGATGATGGAGTGCAGCTTTTCATCTGGCACCAACATGCTCTTCTTGCGGGCAATGAGGTGGGCAGCAAAGTCATCCATGTAGACACGGTGGTCTTCTGGGGTTTCAATGGTGGTGATGGTGGTGGTGGTAACTTCACTGCCAGACCCAGGCTGCAAGAGGCAGAGGGAGAAAGGAATGTAAAAGATGATGAAGGAAACAGAAATAAGAGTGGAAATGTTTACATATAATGGAAACAGGGTAGAAAATCACCATCAGAAATATTAGATCTGAAGAAAAGGGGAGGTATAAAGAGATACAATAAGATACTGTGTATGTAACATCACACCAAATGCTTACCATACCTACCAGGAGCTCCCCTTCCAGTGTGATTTCTGCAGTGTCATCAGCATCGCGTATTTCACAGGTACCATCCTCTTGCACCTCACACTCCACCTTCAGTTTCTTTCTGATGCCTCCCTCCTCATCCAGCCCTGAGATGCTGGCCCGCTTGTGTGCAGTTATCATGGCCATGGCTCAGCACAGTGTGGGGCCACACCCTCAAGTTCACTGTCAAACTGTGTTGATCTGGAATATATGTTTCCATAATGATGTAGCACAAGTGTACATAATTTATGTCCATTTGTCTGCCTGTGAAACAAATGGACTACAAGGAATCAGGAGCAAGTACAGTTTATGAAAGCAAAATATGAGGATCTTCATAAGCAAAATATGTGGATCTTCATAAACAAAATATGTGGATCTTCATAAGCAAAATGTGTTTTTTTTTTTTTTAGTATGTGGGTTTTCTTTAAGCAAAATATGTGGATCTTCTTAAGCAAAATATATGGACTTCTTAAACAAAATATATGGATCCTCTGAAGAAAAATATGTAGACTTTTTAGACAGTCTTATTAGTCTTATGCTGTGGCTCTCTAAGAATTCATTTGTGTGTTCTTGCTAGTCAGCTTGATACATGTTAAGGTACATGACACACTTCATTTTTTTTTTTTTTTTTTGTTCCATGTCACTTCAAAATCTACATGAGGCGAGTGCAGAAGCGTGGCATTGTGAATTAAATGCAGCATGGGTTTAGTTACTTGATGCACCTGTACAACACACGCTTAAAACAAAACAAAATAACAATCAAATATAAAAATAAGAAATGAATAATTCTGTAGAGGATAAAGAGGGTTGAAGGGACATAGAAGCGCCCTGCAGGATGCTAATGAAATTTGACATGGTTATTAATTAAATTAGCGGCAAACAAAATATAAAATAAACAATCGCCCTACATAAAAGCAGTACTCGTTCCTGAGGTCATGGTTTGAGATATATATATATATATATATATATTATTCACTGCTCTCGTGTTATACATCAGTGACAGTACAACAGGAACAGTATGTTTCACATCACAGGGAATGTCATGTTAACAGCACACGTTCCATTGAGTCATGGTGCATTGAACAAGCTATTCTCTGAGCAGTGGCGTAAGTCATGCATGTCTATCGCGTGTGCGGAGAGTGAGGGCCAGCCTGGTGCACCCTGGCGGCGCACCGTGCAGGCCAGCAGGTAGGCCTGGCAAGTTGTCCCTCAACCGCGCAGGCCACTCTGCCTCCCCATCATTCAAACAAGCGAAGTCTGAATGATGACCCTTGGCTGATGTCCCTCCCTGTTACCACTGATATAAGAGTCACAGAGGAAGCTTCTTTCTTCCGCGTGATGAAAAACCACAAAAATATAATGACAAGAAGAGTAAGACACAGGAGGCAGCCCGGCCAGGCCACTTGTGGGATTTACCTCTTCACCATCACTCTGACGCTGCTCCTGTCATGTGACCTTCACACGTGGCTTTATAAGAGCCTGAAGAGTCCACGAATTTCTCTAGTGCTTTAAATCCCGGATTTTAAGCAATATTTCGTAGCGGGCAATCTGCCGCTGCGCCATGTTGTGTTGGGACTGATTCCAGCATGGTTCAAAACAGTAATTTTAGTAAATGCATGATAAGAAATTTAGTTTGTAGTATATTGATATTAAAAATATACATGGTAAAATTATATGGAGTTTACTATAAATTGTGTTCTTTATAAAAAAAAAAAATATATATATTTTTTTAAGAAAATAGCTGAAGTTTTAGCAAATGAGCACACCCATAATAGTCATTATACAAAAATATTTTGTATATATTTGCAAAATATGGGTAAATAGAATTTCAATCTTGTTTCAATTATAAATTATGTAAATATTGTTAGGTTCGTAGTCATCATGGCCCCCGCCAGTTTTCTCCTCCAGAGGCTGAAAAGTCTTCCAGAATCCTCCGAGGATGTTGATTCCCTTGTCCGTGATATTGCCCCAGGTGAGGAGAGACTCTCGTGAATGCTGTCTTACCGTGTGTGAGTCATATGTTGTAGGGGTCAGGGTGTGCAGGCGTGTTGACGTTGCCTCTTCACGTGTGTCTCACCTGTCCAAACAGTAGACGCTAACGTTATGCAGTTTTTAAGCATGGTGCGGGAACTTATGAAGCAGGATCACTGTCTTACTGTTATCAATAGAAAATATTGAGTATCTTGGAATACTATTGTATGTGTGTCTGTATATCTTGTTCTCTTAATTTGTCACTACTGATTATCCTTCGTATATTCACTAGTCCATTAATTCAGATCTGAAATTTTCCGTTAACATTTCCTCAATTATTCTGGACTTAGTGTGGGTTATCTTGTGTTGCTGTTAGCTATTTTACTTTGGTAGCTTATTCCAACCATTGGCTAATCTTTCTGAGAAAAAAACAAATGCTTGGTAATAATAAATCATGTTATTTTTTTGCTTAACATGTTTTGAACACCAGTGGTTGTAGACAGTGACTGTACAATGTAAGATAAGATAAGTTTTGATTAGATTTGATTAGATTAGATTACAACATAGAAAGAAAATTGCAAAAGAGATATTTATATGATATATGAGAAAAAAATGGGTGGGCTGTCATCTGTTATGTTTTTGGAGGATAGTGGAAGAACTGAAATTAGCTGGCTATGTTTCCGTTGCTTGAAAATGAAAGCACATGAATCAACTGAACTTGTAAAATGTAATTTAAATCAATTAAATGTCAAAATCATCTCATCCATTCAGATGCATTGTGCCATGTTATCAAATCAACTTTCAATCACTCTGAGAAATTTAATAAAACTACACCACATTAAAAAAAAAAAAATAGTTGTGTTTTAAGGATTCAATTTCAGTAAGATTATCATCAACTTTATGATTGATTGATTGATTTAAAAATTTAAGGCACCACAACATTGCGATCATTTGGTGCCACAAACTCACTATCATGAAACTCATTATTTGTTGTACCTATCTGACACATGCTCTAATAAACTGCATTAACTATCTCATCTCATCTTATACCACCTTTAGATTTATCACCCCACCCATTCTTACACTTACAACAGTTGTAGTTTTGCACCCACCTCTGGAGCCATTCTTAATGCATTTAACTATTATCTCCCTGATCTTCATTTTGTCTATACCCTGCAGGAGTATGTGGAAGGGAGGTGACACTGCAGGAAGTGGTGGAGGCCCTGGGTCCCAGCCTGACCCATGAGAGGCCACGTGAGCGAGAGGTGGGCACTCAGTTCCTGGCTGGTGTCCTAGGGGAGCTCCCTCCAGCTTACCTCAATCCAGCTGAAGCCTCCTTCATGACAGCCTTCCTGGTGGATCGTCTGCGGGACCACCACACTGTTCAGCCTGCGGTGTTTCTCAGCTGCCTGGCCCTGGTCAGTCTTGGGGAGGGGAAGGTGTAAACAGAAATATATGGGAGCATCAGCTGGGACTTTATACTGTACTATGAAGTCAGTCAGAAGTCTGAAGGGACATTTGTTATCACACAAATATGCATTGGAATCCCAGAAATTAAAAAGATAGTGTTATAGTACCATCTGAGAGAAGGGAATGAGGGAAAATGAGAGGATTAAAGCATTCAAGGAGGAAATGCAAGATCAGGAATACATGGAGTGTCCTCTGGTGCAGTCATCCCCTGGAGTGAATTCTTGGATTGATTAAAATGTAGATAGATACTTAGATACATCAACTTCTAGCAATCTAAACATGTAGGTTGCAACACTATACATTTTGTGTTAGGCCAGTTTGTTGAGATTGATTAATCTGGAGAGATATAGGTGGTGCAGTGTGGTTGGAATGGAGCAGAGTGAATATAGTATAAGTTAGGAATTAAGTTGTAAATGGCTGGTGTTCCATCCTTCTCATCCTGTCCTTAAGGTGAAACAGGAGAAGCTGAGAGATGCTGAGGTGCAGAGCCTGGTGGAGGGCATCTTCAGGGAGGTGCAAGTGCAGTCCCACACGGTCTCTGATCGAAGGACTGTGTACTCCTTCCTCAAATACTGCCTCTGTAACAGGGCAAGTGGTAAGTGTGATGACCAGTATTGCTATTGTTGCATACTATTTTTTTATTACAACACTATTGCTGTTATTATAGTTATTGTCATTATTATTATTATTATTATTATTATTATTATTATTATTATTATTATTATTATTATTATTATTATTACTATTATTATTATTATTATTATTATTATTATTGCAGCTCAGTGGAATAGTGATAAGTGTGACACATTTACAACTGAGAGATCCCTTAAACATTGATTTTGAAAGAATAAAAGGCTGTTTCATCCTGAGAAATATGGTAGAGCATCATACCATAACCCATATTCAGAAACACTTTGCCCTCTCACTATGATTATTTTCAAAGGCCACAGAGATTATTAGACAGGTTCTCAAGAAGGTGCTCCTGTTAATATAGAAATCTTCTTACGAAATTTGTCCCTAGAACCATAAAAAACACCCTTAAAAACCCATGTCACTTCAACTAGATCCTTTTGAAAGTACTTGAAGTGTGATCAGAAGTATTTCAGAATATGATCCTGTGTGCCTGACCTTCAGAGTTGATTTTTGGCACATTGCTAGATTTTCTATCCATTAAGTTGTGAGGTACTTGAAAGCTAAATCTGGACTCGTAAAGTTTATCTCACCTTGCCAGTGCTGAGTACCTCTGCTAGTAGTATTGTTATCACTAATATAATACTGAACATTTTCCTAACTCACAGCACTCAAGGAACTGGGCCTGTCCCTGTTGCCGGGCCTGGTTGCTGCCATAGAAGGGGAAAGTGACCCACGTAACCTGCTGGTGGTGTTCTCCCTGGTCACGGCACTAATACAGAGTGGCCTGACCCTTCAGCCCTTCGTGGAGGAGCTGTTTGAGGTGGTGGCAGCGTACTTCCCCATTGAGTTTGTTCCAGTGAGTCTTGGTGAAATGTGGAGTGTTTTGCTGTGGCTTCACTTTGGGGGGTAGCAGGTTATTACACTAATGTAGAACTGATCTAGTAACTTCATTAATCATCAGTTTGTTACAAAATCTCATATATAAAATTATTAATAAAAAAAATGTCTGTGGTTGTTCTTAGTTAAAAAAAAAATAAATACCAAGGATTCATTCCCTTTGCTGAGAAATATTTTCCTGAGAAAATAATTCATAAGCTTTCACAGTACTATTCATTGTTGGTAATTTATGGAAATATCTAACTCACATTGCAGCCCCGAGGTGATCCTTATGCCATTCAAGTGGAGGACCTTGTATTGGGGCTGCGTAGGGTGCTTGCTTCCACACCACTGTTTGCCCCCTACTGTCTGCCTCTTCTCCAGGAAAAACTTGACTCAGATCTCACCTCTGCCAAGCTGGATTCCCTCCACACCCTGGTAAGTGAGTTTGTATGTACAGTCAGTACACATCAGAAAATATTACATGTGTAGATAACAAAGTGGTGCAGTCAGTTTCCATGTTTATGATTGGTTGGTATGAAACATCTCAGTGTCTCAGAGCTGAAGCCAGAAAAACTCACACCAACTGCCACCTCACACCACAGCTCTCCACAACAAGGGCCACCATGAATATGGTGACAAGAATTTCTTTGTTGCTCACAACAGGTCTCCAGAAAATAAGGATATAGCTATGTCATGTTGGAACAGCATGGGGATACTCAACATGCTCAAGACAAGATTACCTTATCATCTTGACATCTGTGACTACTTTCCACAAATGAACGTACCTCTAGTTGAGCTTAGTTCAGTTCCAGCAGATGCACTTGCATAACAATTGAAAAAATATTTTAGAGCTTACAGCTTGTAACAAATATTTACAAAGAGACTGCAATAGTAATTGTTGGTGAGGAGAGCTTGATCATTTATCCACAGGATTTGACACTTTGAACTTATTGCCAGCTTTGAATCTGCCAAACAAATCATGAAATTTAAGTGATTACTGTTTGTGTTATATAAGAATTCATTCCAACTTTTTTTTAACCTATCAGTATGCGTGTGGATACATGACAGATGCAGCAGTGTAAATGCCTGACTTTGCCTGATATATTTTGCCTCATCAGGTGGCCTGCTGTGAAGTGTACGGTGCTGAGGACGTCCACCCCCACACCCGTCCCCTGTGGGGCAGCCTGCGCCGGGAGGTCATGGATGGGGCAAACAAGGATGTGGAAGAGGCTGCCCTCTCAGCCCTCACTGCTGTGGTGCATGTCCTGGAGGTGGGACTCACCACTGCTGCCTCCCGGGCTGCTGCTGCCACACTTATTGAAGCTGCCGTTGCTGGTATGTCTTTTTGTTCCTTTTTTTCTTTAGTACTGTGTTGCCATTGTTGCAGTGACCCCATTCTTGCAGTACCAGTAAGTCAATCATTCATACTATTTTGTTTCTTTTCTCTTTATTTAACCATTGTTTTGCAGTTCTGCCTCTTTAACCATTTTTTTGCAGTTCTGCCTCATGCCTTTTAATGTTTGTACTTTTGCATCATATTTTAGAGTTTATCAGTATTATTAGCCCTCTTATCTAATGTCTTTCTTTATCCTTCCATGTGGTCTATTATCCTGTCTCACACTTGTCAGATCCTTCTTATTTCAGCATGTAGTATTCTGTCTGTTTTCTTTTATGCATTTTCAGATTATGATTTTAGATATAGTAACTGGTATAGATCCTTCTTTTTAGCTCAAGCATTAGAGAGGCTTGTAGTAATGGAATAATCTTTGTCATCACTTGCCTGTTTTCCATTCTACACCACAATGCTTTCATTGACACAAAGTCATCTGTTGGCACCATCTCTGAACTACTGATATATCAGGTACTGTTGTTTCAATTTTATAATTATCAATACAGTGAACATCAGAGGTGATAGATGACAATAGGGATCACTGATGATTATAAAACTGAAACATAATAGTGCCTAACAAATAGCTGGTGATATTTCTTGTCTGTCTGTGCCTCTCCAGAATGTGAGTGCCACCTGAGAGCACCTGAACAAAGACTCATGTGGCCAAGTACCCGCCTGTTGGTGGCCCTGGTGGTGGCTGCCCCAGGGCCTGCAGCTACTATTACTAGCAAGGTGAGTTTGAATGTTTTGTATGTATTTTTTGCAGGTACACTCACAACAGTAAGGATCTGGAGTTGCAAGGCTGAGTTTAACTAATTCTTTATTCTTTTTACATTTTCTTCTTGATCACTGGTCAGTTATATCAAAATCCCTTTCTCTCTATGCTTCTCCCTTGCCTCCTTGCTTTGACCCAGTGAGCTTCTTGATCACTGGTCAGTTATATCAAAATCCCTTTCTCTCTATGCTTCTCCCTTGCCTCCTTGCTTTGACCCAGTGAGCTTCTTCCTTCTCAAGGAGATATCATCCTCTCTCTCTCTCTCTCTCTCTCTCTCTCTCTCTCTCTCTCTCTCTCCCTCTCTCTCTCTCTCTCTCTCCCTCTCTCTCTCTCTCTCTCTCTCTCTCTCTCTCTCTCTCTCTCTCTCTCTCTCTCTCTCTCTCTCTCTCTCTCTCTCTCTCATCTCTCTCTCTCCTTCTCTCTCTCTCTCTCTCTCTCTCTCTCTCTCTCTCTCTCTCTCTCTCACTCTCTCTCTCTCTCTCTCTCTCTCTCTCTCTCTCTCACTCTCTCTCTCTCTCCCTCTCTCTCTCTCTCTCTCTCTCTCTCTCTCTCTCAAGTGGAAAGTTTGCTTACTGTCATATCCTTTAACCCCAGTCCAGGAATGGAAAAGTCTAACATGAAATGCAAGCCTTATGTGTGTAATATGTCACACCCCTGCAGAAGTGCTGATGCAGTTGCCCTGTCTCTTCTCAGGTGGTGCCACAGTTGGCCAGCCAGTGTTTGAAGAGTGATGGAACAGCACTTGCCCATCAAAACACAATATCATCCCTGGCCATGGTGCTTGAGGCAGCTACCAAGCATCCCCACTTGTTGCTTGGTCAGTGAGGCACACACCTCCCTTCATTAACATCTTTTGCTCATTTGTGTATTTATTGTGTGTGTGTGTTGTGTGTGTGTGTGTGTGTGTGTGTGTGTGTGTGTGTGTGTGTGTGTGTGTGTGTGTGATGTTCATCATTTAAAATCTTGCCTTATTGCATGCTTTTTTTTTTACTGATTCTTTTTTTTCACTGCCTCACCTTGCATTTCCTTACAGAAGATGGACACCTGAGTCAGCTGGCAGGACCAGTGTGGGAAGCTTTCCACCATGGCCTCTCGAGTGATGAGGGGCCACAGGTACAGACTGCCACCCTCGCCTCCCTGCCTCCTGTCTTCCCTGCTCTGCCCTCCTCCCACCTCCAGCAAGCTGCACAGGAGCTCACTGCCCTTCTTTTGGACCCTTCCTCCTCTCCCTCTCTCAGGTGAGTGTAGAAATGCTTATCCATGGCATTATGTTGTATGTTCTTGAAATATCAAACTATTTTTTGGAAAATTGTTTTCATAATATAACTTGCAAAATCTAATTTCCATTCTTTGAGTTTCACAGTTTGTGTTGTATTTGGTTCATAATGAAGAAATCAGATGTTCAGAGAAAATTATTAAGTATGTTCTGAGCTGTAAATGAATGCATGACTGACCTTAGGAAATGTTCTAAAAAATGAACCAAAGAAATAAGAAGATAAGCTGAAAAAATGAGACAAGGGTTGCTGAACAAAGCTCATGCTTTCTCAGCTGCAGAGTGAGTTGTGCACCTGGGAGACTGCTCAGTTCCTGTATGTGCTTACAGAGCAACTTTTTGTCCTCACTATAGTAGATCTTTTCTATCTAATATATGTGTGTGTGCATGCATTATTTTCTGCAGGGAGGGCATCAAGAAGTGCCTGGTGAGGCTGGGGCAGCAAAAGCCTGAGGTCATTCTCAAAGCACGCTCTGCCACCTTTGCTAGAAACCCTACGCACTGGTAAGACATCAGAGATCCACACACTGCAGTAAGACTTTTCTTCTTCCCTTTTTCGAGTTTCAAAATATTAAGCTAAAACTTCTCTGGAGTAACTGTTTAGAAAGTAATTAATAGAGCAAGATACAGGACTAGGAATGCCTCTGAGAATCTTTTATATTTCTGTGAAACAAAGGGAAAGTAAAAAGAAGTATTTTTATCCTTTACTGTCATCATGATCATTTTGAATGGCAGGTCTTATTTGTGTACTTATGTGAGTGTCTACTTACCTAAATATTTGTATTCCATTCATGCTATTTTTAGGGACCAATCCTTCCTCGGGAGAGAGTGAGGTGCAAGTGCTAGAGAGTTTGGCCTCCCTTGCTTGCAGTAAGGCTGTATTAGCACCAGTGTTGACAGAAATGTGGAAGTGTGCTCAGACACTGCTGACTGATGGACCTCTGGAATGCTTCCATTGTTACCTGTCCACTATTGCCAAGGTGAGGATCATGCCTCGCTTGAGGCTGCTGACTTTGGAAGATTTATGACAGCTTTGAGTATATTCATGTAAAAGGCTTCAGTTTCTGACATGTGCATAGTTGTGATTAGAATAACTTTCTACAGAGTGAGGTATGTGGTTTCATGTGGTAACATGACCTCTTACACAATAACTAGCAAACCAGTATAGAGCTGACCAATGACTGATGCCAGTTTCTTTGAATTAATGTCTGGCATCATTAAGTACAATCATCCTGCAGATCATACCTCTGCATGTACCATACCTCTAGGCACATAATAGAATGGGACCACAAAAAATATAGAGGGATACTTGGAAAGAACCATAAGTTCACAAAGGGATCAGAAGGAACATTCCCACAGATAACAAACTAAACACTGATGCATCATATGACATCCTGGAAGCAGCACAAAATGTCTTTCTATAAGATGTTAGCAGCCAATATTTTTGCTTTATCTTGTCCTTCATAAATGGATAAATTTATTTTACCAAGTCTTGGATAACCCTGAAGGTGCAGCCTAGGCATTCTGTGATTGCTGCAGGAAGAAGTAAGTCTAGAAGTAATTACTAATTGTGTTTCAGATGGTGAAAAGTAGCCTGAAGGACAATGAGAGTCAACAGTTCCTACTGGAGGAGTGGAGAGGCACCCAGCAAATCCTGACAATGATCATCAGGCTGATCCAGCACTCCCACCCACCCCACACACCAGCTCTTCTGTGCCTTGCCACCATACTACGCAGCCTTATTGCTTCTGAAAGGTGAGAGAGAGAGAGAGAGAGAGAGAGAGAGAGAGAGAGAGAGAGAGAGAGAGAGAGAGAGAGAGAGAGAGTCTCCCAACAGTATTTGCAATTAGTTTGAAAACTTTGAGCCATGATGATTTTTTCCTTGCTGTATTTAAATTCTCAGTCATGCTTTTCTTTATCTGTATTTTTTCCAAAATATCTTACAATTGCAGTCACTCCAATTTTCTGCTGCTATATTTTGAGGCAGTACAAATAAATTAAATGCAAATGTAATGTTGATTGAACATAAGGTTAAAGGTAATTGCTTGTTCTGATGCTCATGTGTAGAGTTTTTCTCTTTTTATATCTAGCATTATTTGTCCTTTAGAGTGTGACAGATAATTTATAGTCACTTCAATCAAGCATACACACATACAAACACACACACAAAAAAAAAAGATACAGGGTTATTATGTGCGCTTGTTTGTTTCTTTGTCTGTCTTTTTGTTTATTTGCTCCAATGCTTTATGCATTTTTCCTCTTCTCCCACACAGTACACCTCAGGCTCTTGTGCAGCATCTTGTGACCCTGGCTGTGCATGGCACTGAGGAGGACAGTGGAGGGGCTGACACATTACTCCTCCCGGATTCAACCCCAGAGATGAAGAGACTCCTTACCACGCCACTGGATTATACTGACCCCAGTGGATCCAACATGGTACAGCAACTTTGTCTTTGTTATGATTGATCTGTCTGGCTGTCTACTTCTGTCTAGGCATGTATCAATTTTTCTCTCTCTCTCTCTCTCTCTCTCTCTCTCTCTCTCTCTCTCTCTCTCTCTCTCTCTCTCTCTCTCTCTCTCTCTCTCTCTCTCTCTCTCTCTCTCTCTCTCTCTCTCTCTCTCTCTCTCTCTCTCTCTCTCTCTCTCTCTCTCTCTCTCTCTCTCTCTCTCTCTCTCTCTCTCTCTCTCTCTCTCTCTCTCTCTCTCTCTCTCTCTCTCTCTCTCTCTCTCTACATATATATAATATATATGTATATATATATATATATATATATATATATATATATATATATATATATATATATATATATATATATATATATATATATATATATATATATATATATATATACAAAATATTAAGTGGGGATCTAGTACTTGTTTGCAAGATTTTTGTTGATTTGATATGGTGTACCACACTGCATAGAGCATACAACATGATTTCTTACCAGTAGTGTATGTGTGTACATATGGAGATAGATTGATAGGTAGATAGACAAGCGGACAAGTAAATATATCATAAATAAGATCAGTAAATTTGTGGTCCACAGTTGTATGCCCTGGAAGCAGTAGTATCAGGTGCCCAGAATCTGTCTGAAGAGTTGACATGTGTGCTGCAGCTGCTGAGGAAAGTGAGAGTTTTTGGTGCTTCCACTGGCGATGCAGAGCTGAGGGAGGTGGCAGTGCTCTTGCATGCTGCAGCCATCAACAAGCTGCAGCAAGGTGAGCTGCAGTGGCTGCTATCGGCTTATGTTGCTATTGTGTGATGCTTTTGTAATTAAATACTCAGGATGTCATAACATTTATATAGTCTATAACTTCCTTTTTATTTATCTATCTCTTTATTTATTTATTTATTTATTTATTTATTTATGTATTTATTTATTTATTTAGAGAGAGAGAGAGAGAGAGGCTGTAAAATTAATGGAAAGTGATGATTGTAAGTAAGACAAGTGGAGTTTCCATATTTTTGCTGACACCATAAAATCAGTTATACTTATGACTGGATAATTTGACTCTCTTTTTTTTAAATGCTTGAGCAAGAAGTTTAATATTCTATCTGTTAACCCAAATCTTGTAGCAGTATTTTCTTTATTACTGCAAGACTGATCCACTGGAACCAGGTTGGTTGTGAGAAATGTGTAAGAATTTGCCAATAGCCATATTTTAAATCCTGGGACAGCAAATGCAAGGTACTCATGATTAATGTGTTACTTGTGGCATTACTTTACACAGTGCTGTCCTGTTATTGAACAGTGATCCTACAGCCAACAATTGTTTCTTGTTGCTGTTTAGTACTTGGAGGCATGATATTATAACTTATAGCTTGCCTGTGATAGATGTCCAGATTGAGCATAAATCATGCAAAATTTCTTATTCAGTCTCTTGCTCTTGGGATCCTGTTTCTGTAGCATTTTCTTTTAACAGGATTCTTTGGGCATGGAATGGATCCAATCACAGTGGAACCACCACACTAAGGGATTTTCATCCCTGCCACCTCTGTAATGACCTGAATTCATTTTAAGAAACATTGAGAAATTAAATTTCAGCTTACACGTATGTAAAAGGAGTAACCATAGATTAGTAGATAGAGAAGAGATGTGAGTCATACAGTGGGAGATTCTAAGGTAAAAGATGTGAAGGGAAAGTGTTTAAGTAGAGTTTTACCCACAAGGAAATGTATTTGCATTTATTACAAACTACAAATATCCATGCATTTATTTAGCCTTACATTAACCAGGGAAATATCACCTTTGTAATGCCTGGCTTCACATGGGAAAATTTGCAATAGTTTCTGAAAATACAAACAATCCACAGATTCACAGTTGTCGCAGGCAGAAGAGGAGGCACAGGCAGATGTGGAGGCTGACTTGGACCCAGCACAACCCAAGGAGAAGCGCTTGGCTGCCCTTCTTGTCACAACTTGGACCTGCAAGGCTCTGGTGGTCCGTGGGTCTAACCTGCAACAGTGGTGGACCAAAAAGGTGTGCTACAGGGAAACAGAAATAGAACACTTATGTTTTTTTATGAACTTTTATGTTCTTAGTTATCCTTTCTTTTTTCCCCATTTCAGGAATTTACTTTTGCATCTTACATTCACACCATACGTACTTCTTTTAATTTCCTTTTCTGTCACACTCACTTTTATCCCTGCCTTTCTTATGTCCATTCTTTTTCATATCAGTGGTTTTATCATACTCTGCTCCCTGATCTTTCCTATTGTCTTACCTCTTGTCTTCCCACAGCTGCTGAACCTGCTGGAGGACCCTGAGCTTGGTGTGGCCACAGCTCGTAGCTTTGAAACAGTTGTCAAGGAACACCCTTATGCTCTGAGTCCTGCCTGCCATGCACGCACCAGGTGACTGCCCTTGTTCATTGCAGTCTTGTTGTGTTGACTTGCATAGATCATGAACGTCGTATAAATGCTTTCTCGTCCTTCACATTTTCTGTGGAATGCTGCTTTGTGGATTTTCACCATGGACCCCTTCTCTACCACAGTGTTGTTTTGATGTCAGCACATAAACAACTTTATGGCACCAAGCAAAATGAGTGTGGTGTGCAAGTATCACATTAAGATATGGATATGTTTCACAAAGCCATGAGTGTAAATCTTAGCTTTTTCAGACCCTATGTAGCAGCATCATGCTTCATAAACATTAACAAAGACATGAACCATTATATACTGACACCCATCTGTCATAAAGTTGCATCTAGTAGTCAGTCAATAATGGAGTCCATTTTTTTACGTAAAAATTAATCCCAATTATATTCTGTACTTTGAAAGGAGGATGCTGTCATCCCTTCCTTCCAATCCTGAATAAACTGACATAGTAGTTACTGCATTTATATTGTGGAAAACAATGAAAAATATTTTTTAGAAACAAGAAAATGTTTCATGTTTTCTTTAGGATAACACTTTCTAAATGTCTCTCAGATAAAAAAAAAAAAAAAAAACAGATGACTGAACTAGATTTTGTAATCAGCTTGTTAGTGTCAAGTTAATGGGGGGGACTTTAATATAAGATTAGATAAATTTATGGATAGGGATAACATAGAAATATTGGTTGTTAAGGACTGCCACATGTTGCACTCTGGTGTCTTAAATTCTTTGTGGCTTTTCTATCACCTTTTTGAGGGAGATGCACCTTTATATATATATATATATATATATATATATATATATATATATATATATATATATATATATATATATATATATATATATATATATATATATATATCAGATATTAAGCAGATTAATGTACAATGCCAGCTCAAACTTCAGCTGTGACATGTATATGCCATACTTTTGAAATGCTTCTATAGATATTCTTCCAAAACCTTTCTTGGTATGCCAAGTAAATTTATTTTTAATCATTTGCACTTTCTTAGTGTTTTTCTTTTTCCTTTACACAGTGGCATTAATGTACATGCTTTCTGTCAGTTGTTTTATGGTAATTTTCTGTCTTTGCAATAAAGTTTCTTCTTTGTTTTTTCCAGGCTCCTGCACAGACAGAGGTTCTTTGAGGGAGTGGTGCGACCCCTTGTGGATACTTTTTCTACCTCCAAGGGATCATTGAAAACCTGCTGCCAGGTGGCTCTTTGTTCTCTCATGCCTCACCTCCCCCAACCCATCCTTGCCCCACATGTGGATAAGGTAAGAAATGAAACTGATTCTTGTATGTGGTTACTTATTTTGCATAGCAATTGTATGCATTAGTCCATCTCAAACTATGATCAGTAATTCATTTGTGTAGTAACAGTTGCTTTGTTTTGATGCTAAATCACCCCCTCATGTACAGTTGTACATGTATTGTTGCACATGTAGCACCACACACGTATATTTACTGTAATTGTGGTATTTTTATGAAAACAAGTCAATTGCATGCCAAATTGATATTTAATTTGAAAGTTTGTAAACCATTTTTTGATAAACTTGTATCTTAACATTCTTGAGAGTCAGGGGACAAAGATTCTGAAAGAAATATGGAAACTGAAGTGTTGTAACTTGTACCAAGATGTACTAAGCTAGCATGGGTATGACTCAGTGCCCCTCAGACAATAGAAAAGGCCCTTGTTCTGTATTAAAAACATACAAGGTGATGATGGTGGGACTTTATGAAATATATTCAAATTTAACTATTGTTCTTTTCAGTGTACAATTGATTTTAGTGGATAAAAATTTATGTTTGTAAAGGTATTTCTGTAAAAACAAAAGAATAATGGTCTTCCTTTGTCTTGTGAAGGTGCTGCCAGTGGTGCTGCAAGGAGTGACAAAGAATGAGGGGCAGGTGGTAGTGGAGAGTGTTGTGGAGACCCTGGCTTCTCTCCTTCAACATTCCCCTGCACCAGCAACTCAGCACCTCTCCTTCCTCCTTCCTGCTCTCTTGTCTCTCACAACCAATCAGCCTATGGTAAGTTTGTAGGATTAGAGTTCAGGTAGATGTTTTAAAATAACACTATATTGAATATCTTGTATACAACAGTGATTGAAGTGCTGGTAGTAGCCTGGTGGTTTAGTGATCAGCTTACTCATCTCACAAGTAGGAGGTTCCAAGTTTGAATTCAGGGTTGGGTAAGAGTTATGCAGGCTTGTGTTCTTTTATTCTGTAGCCCCTATTAACATAGCTGAGGAAAGGAATGGGATATGAGCTGAGGAATTGAGGGCTCTAAACATAGCAGTCCAGTTAGTAATCTTACCATGAATTCCAAAGCCACTTGTTGAGGCTTTTGTTCTACAGTGGACTCATACACCCCATTCAATATTAACTTAGCAGTCGGGTTATCCTCACTATCTTGTCTTGAGTCATCTCTTTATTGTTACTTGCATGAAACCAGTTAGAATAATGCTGCTTTGCTCCACCCATTGAATTAAAATATTTTGCTGACAGTGTTTGATTGAGCCAGAATTTTTTATTTATTTATTTTTTATTTCAATATATTTTGTTAGAGGATATTGACCATTCCATTGACCATTGACCATTGGAAAGCATTTTTGTTAGATTGAACATCATTGCTTTGAAGACATAAGACAGACAGATAGAAAGACAGACCAAGCATTCATAGTAATATAGATTGCAAGATTAGAAAACTATTTCACATGTTAATATTGATTATAAGATGAGTAAAATATAGTGAATTTTTAAATATTGGTACCTTACTAATGTAGGATCAAAGAAAGTAACTCTCATTTGTCCTATGTATATTACTGACCTGTACTACAACCTTTTTATTTCCTGTCCATTTTGGCTATCAGGCAGTGCGTACAAAGGCCCTGGAATGTCTGGATGCGCTGGCCACCCTGCCCACAACTTCACTCCTGCCTTATCGAGATGATGTGAGTTTTGGCAGTAAAGTTTTTAGCTTCTTCATCTCAGAAGTGCATGGAATGGTGTTATTGGCATTGTGATAATGATGAAACCCATCACATTGTTGTAATGTTAAAATCATTTATAATGCACAACCTAGGACTTGTTATTTCCTCCCCAAGGTGCTGCAAGGATTGAAAGCTGCCCTGGATGACCACAAGCGGGTGGTGCGGCATGCAGCGGCCAGCACCCGCACTGTGTGGATTATGGTGGGCGCTCCAGGAGGTTCTTAGCACTGAACATCTCTAGGAATTCCACTTATTAAAGAGGATTAGTTTAACCTCAAATTATTTCAAAGTATTTGATAGCCAAGTGCATGATATATGAGGGTGAGTCAAAAGTTCCTGGAAAAATTATTACACAGTAAAACAATTTATAGCAAGTACCTGAGGTTTGATGGGCCAAACAGACAGGTTTCCTGTGTTGCTATCTTGCCATAGAGGCTTCAAAGTGTTCACAAGGAGAATAACTTTGACACCATGGAAAGGAACACTTTCAAAATGAGAGCTTTATGTTTCTTACCAAGCTGGGATGGCAACCAGGAAAAATCATCACAACAGTTTAACAAATTTATAGCTATAGAGATTTTACTCTTTACAGTAGTTCCTTGTAACTGGATGAAACACTGTAAAGAGATACAGATGACATCAGAGACAACTCAAGAGAAGAAAGACCAACCAAATTGAAACTGACCTGTGTGTGAAATCTGGTGTAAGATCAAATAAAAATTTATGCTTTCACTAGTGAAATTAACATATCATAATATGGTTCAGCATTTACCCTCCCAATTGAAATTCTAAGTAAGCCCACAGCTCACTGTGCCCAAGTAGTTGATCTTCATCTAGCTAAGGAGGCAGAATATTTTTCAATGGATTATGATTGGAGATGAAACTTGAATATTTCAGTGCAATCCAGACAGCAAAATTCATTATAAACAATAGTTACCAAAAGAATGAAATGCACCAAAGAAGTTCAAAGTGGAAAGGTCAACTCTGAAAGTTGTGGCAGTGGTTTTGTGGGAGTCGGAAGGAATCATTCTAATTGTTTCTCACTGATGGAAGAAAACAATCACAGGAAACTGCTGTGAAGATATGTTATGAAAATTAATGAGTGCACTGACAAAAAAAAAAAAAAGGAAATTTTGTTCCTTGAAAATTCCACTGGAAAGCTCATCATCCTCTGTATAGATATAGATTTTTTGTTTTTTCCAGAACTTAAATGGGCATGTCAAAGTAATCAGGTTTGAGTCTCAGGGTAATGCACAACACAAGGTGTTGACACGGTGCAAAGGAAATGCCCAACAATTTTATAAAGAAGTGCTTACAGAGATTGAAATACTACCTTCAGAAGCCCATTGAGTGGGATGAAGGATATCCAGAAAAATAATTTTGTCTAGTAAATAAGACCATAATTCAACATTTTGGAAACTTTTTGACTTACCCTTGTAAAGATGATCACACAAAATTTGAAATTGCCATAATCCTGAGAGTTTTGATGCAGCACCAAAATAAAAAAAAAAGATGTGCTATGTATTGTAATGCAGCTTTTAATATGATGTACATATAAAGTATTGCAGCAGCAAGTGTACCTGAGGTAATGAACCCAGGAGTGATGGGGATCTTGTCTTCATTCCAGGTAAGAAGTTGCATAACAACCTTCCATTATTGACATTCTGAATGCATTTCCTGAATAACAATAAACATTTTATTTATTTTATTTTTTTTCACTGTTTTGTTACTTGTTGGCATTTGACTATCATTTGGCTTGCATGTTCTTAAGATTCAGTTACTCTTGATAAAGGGCTGGAATACTGAATTCTATATAAGAAAGGAAATGTATTATAATGGTTTTAGATACTGTTGTTGGGTGTGCAATAGATTTTACAATGTCATTATGAATATTCTTATCCCATATGTACTGTTTCATATTTACAAACATGATCAAAGCTTTTATTAGCTCCTCGGCTGGACTTGGAATGTAGCAGCAATGCAGAAATTCCATACTTGTATTATATGGGTGAGCATTATGGTCACAAGCGGTGATTGGCTGCCATGATGCGTGAAATCAGTTATTGCTCAGTGACAGCCAATCAAAATTTACCATAAATACGTAATATAGGACATTAATGCCACCAATGGCTGTGTGGGGCGTGACACACCTTTTAAGGACCACCAACTCCTGCCCTTGCATTTCGTCTTTGTCGTCGTCGTCTTTGCCTTCCTCCTCCACCTCTCCCTCACATAATTACTGGATCGAAAAAAAAAGAAAAATAATAGTAAATAAAAAAAATATAAATAATACAATAAAGTAAAATAGATAAACAACTAAATAGATAAGATAGAGTAAAAATTAAAAATGAAAAAAATAGCCAGTCTTCACTTTTGTCATGCATCCTTTCGTCCTTGTTTGCGCCCCATCCTCTTCGTCTCCGACTTTTTCGTCTGTCTCCTTCACGTCTCCATTTCCGACATCATCTCTCACATATTTCTCTTCCTTCATTCCCTCTCGGCTGGTGAGTGGTGAGTGACCCGCACGCCAGTTGGGAAGCAGCAGCTATCCCAGTCGTGACCTCATCATAATTTCGAGCTCACGGTTTGGCTCACTGTTGTGAAGTCAAACCTAACGGTGCGACTTCATGCCTACGTGTTCATGGTGCTGTTACTTGCAGAATAAGTGAAAACTATTCGTATGTCCTCTCCTCCACCACCACCACTTAAGGCAGTAATTCGGCAGACTGATAAGGATGATGGTTAAATTTATGGTTATTTCAAACAGTCGAGTGCGCATAGTACGGTTTGTGGCTCTCGCGCGGCGTATTAAAAAAGAGGTGCCGTCAGCTACGTAAATTAAGCCAGTCGCCAGCAGTATTTTGAAACGCTTTGGAGTCTCATAAGAATTTAAGGGCCAGAATGATGATTAGTCGGTTTTTATTTATTTATTTATTTTTTTTTTTAAAGAAGGTGCAGAATCATTGCGAAAACGCCTGGAATCATGAAGGCATACTTGATAATTTACACTAAGGAATGTTAAAAGTAGCAGATACAACAGTCCGAGATGTGTGAGAATGCGGTCCATGGAAGCGACAGACTAACGAAGCAACCTTACCATCGCAGAAAAAAAAGAAAAAAAGAAAATGAAAAGTATCCTGGAATGATTACGAGTGCTAAGGTACTATGAGCTACGTACCGTTACAGTGGTCATAACTTAATACTAACTAATGTGGGTAACGGGTTGGATTTGCTTGAAGGTACATATCGCCTCGCCCTGTACCGAGCAGTGCCTCACGAATGGCCCGAGGCGCGGCAGCCCTCCCCAGGACCCACTCAGCTCCCCACACCTGACGCACCGTACCTGTTGACCCCCGCCGCGGCCCGTCTCAGGGGGGGGAGGGATCAGCCCCGCCCTTGCCGCTACTACACCTTGTCCCTCCCTACTCCGTCTTTATCCTCTTCCAGTGCCTATTTCTTTGTTACTTTCTGTGTTTTTTTTTTTTTCCTTTTTCTTTCTTTCTTCTTCTTCTTCTTCTTCTTCTTCTGATTGTTATTATATCCCTTCACTATTCCTGTTGTGTTATATTCATTATTCTTATTGTCATTATTGCGGTTATCATTGTCATTCTTGTGCTTAATACAGTTATGACAGCACTACAAAATTAATTTCTTCGATGTAGGTGTTTGAAGCAATTTGTGTCACGTTATGATATCTGTACACAATGAAAATATACGCACACTAACCAAAATGATCGAATGAAAGACAAAATTCTATCTTTGAACAATAACCAAAAAGAAAAAAAAAAAAGATCGATAAGCGATAACAAACGAATTATTATTATTTTTTTTTAGCTAGAAATCACAAATCACAAGGTAGGACCAGAAGTAACAGGTTTATGAGAAGTAACAGATTCAAGCTTGATAAGGCTAGATTTAAAAAAAAAAAAGGAGACGGGAAGGAACTGGTTCTAAAAAAGTAATAATAATAACAAATAAATAAATAGATAAATAAATACTAGGATGGAGGATGACTTGAATAGACTCAGGTAGTATATTGTTAGTGCAGAATTAATAAGGAACCCAGAGAGAAGATTAGAAAAAAAATATGGACAGAGGTGAAAGGCGGACAGTGGTATATATTTATGCATAATACAGGGACTACCACGAATACACCTACTGACTTACTGTCTTCTTGCAGCTTCCCTTATGTTCTCATTCTCTGAGCCACCTCACACAACCTTCACTCCCCTTGACTTACACAAAACAAGAGGGGGAAGGGGCTTAGAAAGGTAGGGAGGGAGAAACAAAAGATACGTGACAACATCAGCAGGTAGTTTTGGGAACTCCATAATACCTTCTTCTATAGACTCAGCCACCCTCTATGTAGCCTTTTCTCTTCGACCCAAGACACAAACAGCAGCGATAAGGGAGGGAAGGCGGTACGGAGGCGGAAAGAGAAGGGTGGGGTTGTGAAAGTGAGAGAGAGAGAGAGAGAGAGAGAGAGAGAGAGAGAGAGAGAGAGAGAGAGAGAGAGAGAGAGAGAGGTAGTGAAAGTACTCGCGAAGGAGCTGTTGATAAAGGAGGAACAAGTATTCTTTGTCTCGTACACAAAACCTAATAGTTAATTAAATAGAAAGCGGTTCTGCATGCGTAGGTTTGCAAAGGTGACGATGTTTATAAAATGACAACGGCTATTCAAAACTTACGGTACTGCAAACACGGTAGATAAACACAGACAAATTTCTATATCCACTGATGATGGGAGCGGAGAAAGACAGGTGCGTGGCATACGTACGTACGTAGGAGACAAGAGGAGGTGTGGAAGGGGAATGCGGTAGTGGTAGGATGCGAAGCTAAGAAGAAAATAAGTACCGGTGATTTGTGATGAGAGGAAGAGGTGGAGAGGAAGGTGTGATGAGCGCGAGAACAAGCAGGTGGCAAGCGTGAGGAAGCAGAGAGGAAGGAGTCGCAGATTAACGTGTTCTTAGGGGGGTCTGGGGGTACAGGAACGTGCAGCCTCTTGTTGACTCGACGTGCCTAGCGGGATGCAGTCTGGGAAGTGACGAATGGATGGCTTGTGATCATGTGCTCCATTGTGGTCACTCCTCCTCCTCCTACTACTACTACTACCACTACTAGGAAGCAGTTACGTGAAAGGCATCTTGTATTACTTTTTGCCTCTGGTCTTATAAGTAGTGTGTTGGAGAAGTGTTTGTGTCTTTTTTTGTAACGTTAACCCCGTTCGTATCTAGCCAAAGTATAAGTATGATGGTCTTTAAAACTATCAATATTAAGATTATTCTTCCTCGTCCTCGTCCTCATCATCGTCGTTATCCTCCTCCTTTTCTCTTCTTTTTACTACTACTAAAACAACAACAACGGCAACAACAACAAAATCATCACCATCACCATGATTATTATTATCATCATCATCATCATCATCACGTGCAACAACATCAATCAAAACTATACCGATCAAATCAGACTAGATGAATTTCACTGATTAGCTTTGTGCAACAGTGCTGCTGTTGCCGATCACGATGAGGACGGCGATCGCAATAATAATAATGAAAAATGTATGCTTCTTTATTACTGGGACGGAGGAGGAGGGGAGGAGGAAGGAGGGGGAGAGTGAGTGAGGAAAGGTGTGGAGAGGAGAGGCCAAGGTTCAACGGCATTCCTAAAGAGAAGACTGCGAGAGAAAGGACAAGTGAAAGGCCCAGACCATCGCGTTGCATACCATCACCACTACCACCATCACGGTCTCACCCTCCGTTCCAAGAGAGAGAGAGAGAGAGAGAGAGTCCTACCAGCGTATCAGTAACTACCCTCAGGCTTTGTGTTAGATTATAAACGCATTTCTCTGCGCACTACGAAACGCATTTCTGTTCACGTACGAATGATGAGTGTGAGATCATCGTGTTCAGATCGCCTAGTTTGTTTGGTATGGATACAGTGTGCTCCAGTGTCAAGGAGCGTCTGGCAGCTTGTCACGCCATGCTGCCAGACGCACTTGAGATGCCAAACATACTTCGGAAGCTTTTACTGGGTTGTTGTCTATCATGTTATTCATTCCTCCTAATAACCTTTGCAATAACAGGTAAACATGCAGGATAATGAGTCCATCATTGCAATACATCCCTTGATATTTTCCTTTCGAATGTTTTAGAAGATAGATACACTGTTGAGCCTTCAAAGTAACCTCGCTACTTTTT
Organism: Scylla paramamosain; assembly: GCF_035594125.1. Classification (NCBI taxonomy): domain Eukaryota; kingdom Metazoa; phylum Arthropoda; class Malacostraca; order Decapoda; family Portunidae; genus Scylla; species Scylla paramamosain. The sequence continues at coordinate 4,833,140 of NC_087167.1, read as the reverse complement.
AAGCATGCCTTCAACTTTCTAGCGTTAACTAGGCCTAAGCGAAGGCTGTTAGAGGAGGGAAAGTATTCATATCTAGTATATGTATATACGCAAGATGTAGTATTTCAATGGACACTACATGAGCAATGGTGATAGTGGTGGTGGTGGTGCACGGTTGAGACAGAGCCTCCCTTATCTCATCTAATTCCTCAGTTTGTTTTTAACTCAATCTTGCATCCAATACATATAGTGATAGATGCAATGATGGATACATAGACAGAAAAAGCAGACAGAAAGTTAAATCAAACATGATTTTTTAACTCATATCTTTTGCGTTCAGTAGATATTGCGGTAAATTAATTGATAGACAAACAAAGAGACATTAAGATGATAGATAGTTAGACATGTAGATAGATGGATAGATAGATAGATATAGATATAGATATATGTTGACAGATACAATAATAAACGTAGGATAGAAAGTACGTACGTCCAACATACCTCGCGAGGTTCCCATCACTTGTGCATGATGAATGTACGCGTAGCCCCGTGCGTGCAAACAAGCATTTTTAAATTCTCTAAATCAAAGGGGAATAGGTTAAAGAGAGAGAGAGAGAGAGAGAGAGAGAGAGAGAGAGAGAGAGAGAGAGAGAGAGAGAGAGAGAAGCATAATTCACAGAAGAAAAGTCAATTATGGAGATGAAATTCCTCAGAGTAAGTTAAAGATGCAAAGAAGTAATACGAGTAAGGGAAATTGATAAAACTATGATAGGTAACATACACTTTGTCTTTCTCTCTCTCTTTCCTTCTTCTCCTGTTCTATCTTATCTTTTTAAATATACTTTTTTCTTTTAAAAGGAGCAGTTTGTACATGAAGAAAAAAAAAAAAACCTGATTGACTGGACCACAAAGATTACGTAGTTGAAGGGAGCCAAGGAGCAAGAGAACAATAATGCAATTTTGTTCAAGTTTGCCGGCAGAAATTTACAGATTAAATTACTACCCTCATATTTTTTTTTACTTTATTTTATTTTTTTTATAAACCTTTCTGCACTTTTATCTCATGTTTCCTCCTTGCCGTTCTCTTGCTGGTGTGTTAGAAGTTGGCTATTAAGTCCAAGTCCTATTATAGTGCTGTTCCCCAGGGTTCTGTTTTATCACCCAGTCTCTTTCGATTATTCATTGACGACTCTCTCTCTCTCTCTCTCTCTCTCTCTCTCTCTCTCTCTCTCTCTCTGGTGAACTCAATCCACTACCCACTCTTATGCTAATGATTGTCGGTGCTGCATTCTTTCGCGTGGGCAAGACGTTCATCTCAAACAGGAATAATGTGACACACGGAGAGGCGACAGAACGACTAACATCTGATCTTTCTATAAGTTCGATTAACAGAGGACGGAGCTTGTGTTGTATTCTCCAGGCATCGCATAAGGCGAGTGACAGTGTCAGAGGCGGTGGGAGCGGCCCGTATGGAATGGGAACACTCTCCTCTCTGAGTATTCATTTTTACATTTTCTTTGCATATCATTACTTTCATACTTTTGTCTATTTATGTTTATGTATACAATTCTGTCTGTTTGTCTATCTATTTACTATCTGTCTATCTATCTATCTATCTATCTATCTATCTATCTATCTATCCATCTATCTATCTATCTATCTATGAATGTATCTACCTGTCTGGCCGAGTATTTATTTATTTATCTACCTGCTTACCTTCCTACCTACCTGCCTACCTAAGTACCTTCCTACCTACCTACCTATCTATCTATCTATCTATCTATCTCTCTATCCATTTATTCAGCTTTCTATCAGTCCATATCGTACCTATCTAGCTGCGTGTGTCAGTAACGCTGAGGTGCCCTGACCAAACACGGCTCCATACCCTCCTGGAGCCCGGCTAAGGTCAGGTGAGCTGGACTATTTACATACCTTCCACGTACAGTTCTTCCCGCGGCGTGCCTCTCATGGTGAATGTTTCGTCCCCTGCAGAGGAGGAGGAAGAGGTGGAGGAGCAAGGAGCAAGGTTAAGATGGATGAGCACTTCCCAAACTAAGGTACGCGATCCTACAGGGCAATGTTACATAAAGTGGGCGGTTTTAGGTGGAGTCAGTTAAGGCAAGTGTTGAAATGTGTACGTACCTAGTGTGTATTCAATGTGTGTCTAGTTGTTGTGGTTATGACTGACTAGAGTAATGTATAATGTATTGTAGGGTATCACATACAGTATACTTACTCTTTTACTTAATTTATGTATTTTATGTATACTTGATAATGTGTATTTGCGTACCTGAATGCAGGGATTATGACTATAAATAGCTGTAACTACACTAATGAACACTATTTTCCGAGAATAGAATATGTACGAGAAGAGTTAATTTATTTATCTATCTTGTTTGCATTCCCATTTTAATTTTTATAAGTTTTTGTGTGTTACTGCAATATAAGCTGTCTTGTCGTCCAGATCCAACATGACTGGCAATGCACACAACCTTCACTCCTACACAATACTAATGATGATGTTGAAGTCTTGACAGGACAGCCATAATGCCTAAGGTCTGTGGGGCGATGTCACAGGGTTGCACGAGTGAAGCCAAGCACCCTGCACAACCCATCCCTCCCTCACTGTGTCGCTCCAAATCAGGTTGAGGTTGGAGTGTTCTGAGGGCCCTGCTGCCAAGATCAACGCCCGGGACTTAAACTTAATATGTCCTTGGATCACCACTGTCTTCCCTGTTCAAATTCAGAGAGGCCTGGACAAATTCATGTGTGATTTTAGCATTCATAATTATAAAGCTGTATTATGTTGACAGGTCACGTGTATTTGTTTATTAATTTTTACCTCTTCATCCCTGTTTTCCTCTCTTAACTTCCATTTTCCACCTACCATCTCTTAACTGCAATTTCCTTTCTCTTAACTCCTTCCACTCAACCCCTACTTCCTATTTTCATTCTCTTTTTTCTTAATTCCTATCTTTCAACTCCTATTTCTTCCTCTCAACTCGTACCTCTTAACTACCTCTTAACTCTTCTCCTCTTCCTCTTAACTCCTGCATCCCAACTCCTATCGCAAAAATTACAATCAAGAAAAACCGTATATCTAATTGGCATCTATTTACATGATGTGTTAATGCCCCTCCAAAAAATAATTCAGTTTTAGGTTATGTATATTTTTTTTAAAGAAATGCATCGTTAAGCAAAGTGAATTACGTTAGCTTATCATCCCAATAGTTTTAAGAATACTTGGATAAAAGCATCAAGATTATCAGTCACTCATTACAACATCACGCCCACACTCGTATTGAGTATTAGCATCTTTGAGGTGTGACACTGGTGGTACAGTCTTGGTTAGAAGTTAAGTAACCTACCACACCTACCTCTACTGTGTTTTGCATTTTCATTCCATCCCAAGTCCCCTGATCTTCCAGGAATCAACCAGTTGTCAAGTGTTGTAATGAGATTATAAGCAGATCAAAGGACTTAAGAGCGAGAACAAGACCAAAACACAGTGGGAGAAAAGTTCTACCTCTTACTTTTGACTATGACTGTAATAACTCTGGAACGCTCTGCCTAAATCTTCTCTCCATCTTTCTGTAACTGGAACAATTTGACGAGAGGAGTATCCGAAACTAAATTTGGCATACACGACTGGAACTCTTTTTCATCCGGCTTTATTTATTTGTTAATTTTTTGTGTGGGAGTGAGGACAGCAATTGTGCGTTCTTCTTTTTTAGGTCGTGACTTCTTCACAGGTTTAGAAGAAAGAAAAGAAAGAAAGAAAATAAGGTGTGGGTTAGGTTGGCCCATTAAAGTTATCAAACACAAAGTAAGATGAAGGAGCAGGTGATATATGAACAGGCACAGAACTCAGTACGTGTAAAATAGTGTCTTTAGGCTGATGAGAAGCACAGTATTTAGTAATTTATGTTTCTTTTCACATATGTTTTGTTTGAAGCCAATGTACAACAATTTAAGCCTGAACAAAGCTTTAAAGACGAAAGCCAGCCTATTTCGTACTATCCTTTTTCAGTCCAAGAGAATAATCAGGTACGTATTTTGTATATTTAATTTAGCAGAGAGAGAGAGAGAGAGAGAGAGAGAGAGAGAGAGAGAGAGAGAGAGAGAGAGAGAGAGAGAGAGAGAGAGAGAGAGAGAGAGAGAGAGAGAGAGAGAGAGTGGTCAGTGTGTGTGTGTGTGTGTGTGTCTCGGCAGGTGTCCTCCCCGGCGGCCACAGGTCATCCTAACCGAAAGCTTTCTTAGCAGTACTCTCTCTCTCTCTCTCTCTCTCTCTCTCTTGCACAAAATTCTGTTTTAAGGGAGGTATTGTTTGTTAATGTCGGTAGAGTCGAGATAAGAGAACGAGTTTTTTTTGGGGAATGACAGAAAGTAGGCAGTGTTTTTCAGTTGTCTCGGTAAAAAGATGTCCTTGTTTTTATGTTGCATTCCCCATTATTACTTAAAACGATTATGTAAGATAAAAAAAAACAATATACAAGACCTTTATTGTTGTCTTTTGCATTCTTTATAATTATGATATAATAGCAGTATTCGACACCTTTGTCAAATATACGAAGGTCTGGTTGTATACACTGTATCATAAATCATCGTAATTATGTAGATTATGTAATTCAGGATGATAAAACAATAATGTCATTAGAGTGCAGTCCCCGAAAGATGTCCTTGCCCGGATAATGTGGTAAGTATGTACACATTTTTGCAATTCTTGATGTGAAAGTCCGTACCATCATCATCCCCTTCTCTCTCTCTCTTTTACTCCTCTCGGTACTAGTGCATGCCACAAGGACATGGCAGAGGTGCAGTACGATATGTTTTCCTGATCCAGCAGGCGGGAGAAGTGCGGCTCCTACCTGCGAGTAGTGTCACCTGTCTCGCTGTTGTGTGTGAGTGCGTGTGGCCGCTCTGGTGTAGTGCCGTGACTGTTACTCTCCCCATTGAACTGTTCGTGGGCATTACCAGTTAGTGTGAGTGTAAACACATACCTCAGGGCTAAACATTTAAAAGGTAAGTACACGTTTGAGAGGAAAATAATTGTGTTTTAAAGCTATAATTGAAGATATAAGTTTCAGATGTATGTTTTTCTTCATGTGTGTGTGTGTGTGTGTGTGTGTGTGGGAGAAGCAGGCGAGGGTGTAACAACCTTGGCTGAGTCTTGCCACGGACTTAATGTTTACCTGCAGGCTTCACCTAACGGGATGGGCTGTTCATTGAGTGGTGGCTGTGAAGGGAGGTGATTTAAACGCGATATAAAGAAAGACACCACGCACGTGCTATAACCCTTTGACGAAACAAATTTGCATGTACCGCGCGAAGTAAATGCGTAAAGTTTATAAATACTCGTAGTGTTGATGTAGTTGAAAGATGGATATAGTGAGCTGTTTGTTATTGTTATCTCTGTTTTGAGTGACGTCAGAACAACATACCTGACCGTGGTGAAGAGGAAAGGTATTGAAGTATCCCAGAAGAAGGTTACTCTGTCCTTTATAAATAGATTAGTAATAATAATAATAATAATAATAATAATAATAATAATCAGGGTAAATATTTTCCTTGTGTTACTGTACAGGTGTGAAGTAAAGATGATGGTGTTGGTGGCATTTCCTGTGACCTACGAACAGCAGACCCGACGCCTCCAAAAAAAAAAAAAAAAAAAAAAAATCATAAGCGATCAGGGTAACTGTTTTTTTTTTTCTCTTTATGTTGGTGTTCACGTGTAAAGGAAAGGCATAAAGGTGGTATGGGTGGCATTTCTGTGTGACGTAGAGCATACCCAACTCCTTAATTAAAAAAAAAAAAAAAAACAATCAAAAGCTACCAAAAAAATCACTTTCTTTTTCTTTACGATACTGTACAGGTGTTAAAAAAAAAAAAGTATTGTCGTTTTCTGCGATTTACGAACTTTATACTTTACTCCTTCAAAAAAAAAAAAAACGACTAAGAAAAACACAACAATAAAATCTTAAACGACCAAGATAACTTTTTTTTACTTCGCATTACTTAACGAGTGGAAGGGAAAAGCGTAAAGCTGGTACTAGTGGCATTTCTATGTTACTTTGAAGAACCATATGCAGCGCCTCACAAACCGCAAAGAAAATAATACGAAGCTCAACCAGAATAACTTTTTCCCTCTGCGTTGCTTTTACTAGAGGAAGGGAAAGGTGTGAAACTGGTATGTCTTGGCATTGGAGGTATTTCCGTGTGCGGCAGCGATAGTAGTACCTAGGCGCGGCGGTAAAGTGGGGGGCCAACCTTTAAAGAGTCCCTGAGCCACTAGCAGGGCGCAGCGGGGGAATACTTGCGTAGAAAGTGCGGCGCTGGAGGCGGTGGGAGTGGCGGCGGCTGATGGTGGTGGTGATGTAGCGGCGGAATGGTGGTGAGGTAATAGTACGTGGTGGTGGTGATAGTGGCTCAGGGTATATGATGGGTGGTGGTGATGGGAGGCTGTGGTTTTATGGTGAGTTGGTGGTGGTGGTGGTAGTGGTGGTGAGGGGATCATATGAAGCCAAGTCACCTCACCTACCTTTGGGATGGGTAAAGTGAGGTTAGGTTAGGTTAGGTTAGGTTAGGAAAGGTTATGGTAGATAAGGTTTAAATGCGTTATATTAGCTTAGATGAGGTTAAATTAAGTTAGGTTAGAAGAGGTAACTTAACCTATCCTAGTCCTTCCCTAAATTAGCTTGAGTGGTCGCAAATGTGATAGTGGTAGAGGATATATGACTGAGGGTGGTGGTTAGGTTAGAATAGGTATTTTGACCCAACCTTACCTATAATATCCCTTTCCTAAACTAGCCTGAGTAGTGTGGTACTACTAGTAATAGTGGTGGAGAATATATGATTACCGGTGGTGCTTGTGTTGTTTTATGGTGTGTGGAGGTGTGGCTGCAATATCCTGCTTGCTGTGTGGGGGAAGATCCTTGACTGAGGCGTTGGTTAATGGTTGCTGCAAATTAAGATTTTGGTGGGCCAGGCAGGATGTTTGTGCTGGTGGTGGTGGTGGTGGTGGTGGTGACGTCCTGGTGGTGTTTGGTCATGTGGTGATGCTCAGCTGTTCAGGATGATGGTTTTGGGTGTTGATAATGAATGCACGGAGTACTTCCCACAGCCCCTCTCTCTCTCTCTCTCTCTCTCTCTCTCTCTCTCTCTCTCTCTCTCTGAAAAAATAGGCGTTATAATCATTTATCTTTACCAAGGAGCAGCCATAACATTATATGAATAGATTAAGATGTTAGAAGAACGCTCCCATATTAGGGTATGATTGAAGGTCTACCAGCTTGTGTCCGTGCAAAGAAGGATGAAAATAGTACAAAGGATGCGTAGTAACCCTTGCGAGAGGACACGGAAGCCTTGAGATTTACATTCGTTAGTGAGGCGTAGAATAAGAGAGGATCTGATCAAGGTACTGAAGTAGAATACGGGATATAACAAGGACAAGATGGTTAAAATTCCGGATAGGACAAGATGTAATGGGCTAGATTCAAAAAGCAGATATGAAGATATTGGTTTTCAAGCGCGTGTTAGGTAACTTGGAATAGACTCAGCAATCATCAGGTTGTTAGTGCAGTCAATAGGGAGCTTTAACAGAAGATTAGGGAAAAATTGTAGGTAGGGATGGCAGATGGACTTATGTATGTATATGTTTTATAAAGGAACTCTGACGCTGAAACTTACTGACCTCTTTGAGCTTCCTCTGTTGTTATGAGAACCTTTGTCGTATTGTTTGTGTTGGTCTGCATCTAAGCTTCCTAAAATCCTCATTATATACGAAGGGCAATGTTTATTTTATTTATGTGTGTGTTGCCAGCAAGGATTGGCTACCACACACCCAAACTGACCTTGGGTAAACCCACAAAGAAGAGGAGGAGGAGGAGGAAGAAAAAAAAATCTGTGGTATTTTTAGTTACATCATTATAACAGTAGTAGCAGAGTAGTAGTAGTAGTAGTAGTAATAGTAGTAGTAGTAGCAGCAGCAGTAGCCGTAGTAATGGGAAAGAGAGCTTCACCACACAAACAGTAGCTCATAAGGTAGCGAGAACACTGAATGGTACGCACTGGATTTTGCAACAATGGAGCGGCGGCGGCGGCGGCGGCGGCAGCGGCAGTGGACCACGAGGACGGGGCTGAGATTACACGTACTGTGACCCTATTGCCGAGGGTGCGTATTGCCTCCCAAGAAAAAGAAGAAAAAACACCGTAAGACAAAGAAACGAGCCTGTCCCAATCTCCTCTTATTACTGTGATATTCTTGTTGCAGGGATGAGTGCTGTCCTCGTGTGTATTTGGGGTCCCTCGAGGCAGCTTCACCCCGTGCTTAGCTGGAGACGTATGCTCTCTGTGGAGGTTACTGGCATAGGTTGTTCGCGTCCGCAGTTCAGTGACTCTGATATCTGATCCGGGCGGCGGTGGTGAAGTGGCGGAGGACATGACCGTCAAGGGGACACTCCCGCCCGTGTAGGTGGTGGTGATGATGTTAGTGGTGGTTGATGGTCTTGTTATTGATGTAAGAGAGAGAGAGAGAGAGAGAGAGAGAGAGAGAGAGAGAGTCACAATAAATAATCGAAGGAGAGTGGGTGATACAACTTTATAATAACTAACTTCCAACTAAGCAGCAAGACAACGGCAAGGAGGAAACCAGAGATAAAAGCGCTAAGAGAATGATAAAAAAAAAGACTAGTTAATTGAGAGTGTGTTACAAGATATTATTACGCTAGGAAACAAAACTTCTCTTTTCCACTAAGTAACGTTGCATACTTCATTGTCGTATACTTGGCTAATATCTATCGCAGTTATACACTGAATTAAAAAACGGATTGGGAAGTCGTACACTCGTGGTCAGAGGCAGAGTTTCATGTTACACTCACTTACCCCAGTGTTTAGCGTCTTCCCTCAGTCAGAAGTGTCCTGATGCACTGACAGTCTCCTTGCAAAGCCTGATAGTGTAATTGATGAGCTGTTAGTAGATCAGAGTATTTAAGACTGAGAAGATGAAGAAAAAAAAAACACACACACACACACACACATTGGACGTAAGCACATATTTACTTAGCTTCTGATCTCGACTGTATGTGGTAATTAGGTTAAATTGGGCAGGAAAAAAATATTGCAACAGTAATGATGCGCACAAATATGTAATTTCACTTTAAAGACACACAGTTTCATCTCCCTCAAACTAGTGTAATTCTGTAAACCTATCAACGAAAAGTACCTAGAATATTGCCTATTAAGCTTATTGCAAGGATCAGGTAGTTACTGTAATGAGCGGCCTGTCGTTAACTACGTAGGTGAGCACAGATCTGTATCTCCTCGGTGGTTTACTAGTGAATTGATTGCTATGATACCGGGAAGGGCAGGCGTAAGATTTGGTGTTGTTGTTACTGTGTGTGTGTGTGTGTGTTTATTTACCTAGTCATAATATATAAAGCCTGAACTATCCTCTTTTGGTGTCCTTTCCCTGTATCTACATGTCCAATTCTCTTTTAAAGTCAGAGAGAGAGAGAGAGAGAGAGAGAGAGAGAGAGAGAGAGAGAGAGAGAGAGAGAGATGGCCAGTGATATGCAACAGCACCACCAAGCCACAAGGTGTGTGATTTTTGCCTCAGTCGTGAATCCGGTTTATCAGAGTCCCGTTGGAGGCCGCCGGCGCCGCGGGTTAGCTGGTTGGCTGTTGGATAGTGGGGGAGCGGCCGGCCAGCGTCATCAAGTGCTGGGGGGAGGGGAGGGGGGAGGGGATGTACTGTATATAGGTAAGCGTTCCTTGCTAGACAGGGTGAGGAGTAGAATTGTTCTTTTCTCTTCTCTACATTCATCACTTGGCCTTTAAGTGTCATTTACAGGCCATTGTCGTAACGAGGAGTCATTTAGAGAGTCTCAGATGTGTGTGTATGTGTGTGTGTGTGTGTGTACGCGTCAACGGCGAGTGTAGCTTCGACACTTCACCGGAGCCCGCTTGACTGCCCCTCACCCTCTCGACCCGCGCTCGACCCGGCCTGAGCAAACCCCTTGATGAAGCAACGTTCGAGTTATACTGGTATTAGGCGGGTCATGCTTCCTCCACCACCACCACCACCACCACGACCATTACTGCTACTACTATCGCTACTACTACTACTACTACTACTACTACTACTACTACTACTCATTCGTTTTCTTCTCCATCAGTAGGCCATGAACGGTACACTGTTCGGACTCTGCCATCTCTATCCCCTCTCCTCCTCCTCCTCCTCCTCCTCCTCCTGGTCACCCATTCTTTTCTTATCTCCCATTTTTCATTCTAACCTCTCTCACAGTTCTCTCACCTCCTCCCTTTACTACACACACACACACACACACGCGCGCGCGAGTCTTTGGGAATTTGGGGGACAAGAGAGTGCTAAGAGGCCTCGTAAAGTCGAAGCTCCTACTATGAAACAACGGACTCTAGATGCAATGAACCTTACTAATGTTGTGTGTGTGTCTCGCGACTCTCTCTCTCTCTCTCTCTCTCTCTCTCTCTCTCTATAGTTCCTTCCATCCTCCCCACCCCCGCATCGCCCCGCTAGTCAGGCTCACGGACACACCTGTTTTGATAGCTGTCTACCTGTCCGTAAGGGGGCGTTCGGGAGCCGCCCTGGTTGATTCATGGGAAGGAACACGCCGCAGGGATCACGAGCCGTTCGCTGCAACAAGAGGAGGAGGAAGAGGAGCGTGAGAGATAGAGGACAGTAGAAAGCCGTGGGAGAATATGGCATATGAGAGAGAGAGAGAGAGAGAGAGAGAGAGAGAGAGAGAGAGAGAGAGAGAGAGAGAGAGAGAGAGAGAGAGAGAGAGAGTTAAGACAGGTTAATTACAATCACTGCTACATAACCTGTTGCTCTAATGCCACAGTTAAGAGGAGATAGCAAGATGAGGAGGAAGAAGCTGTGAGGTTGAGAGAGAGAGAGAGAGAGAGAGAGAGAGAGAGAGAGAGAGAGAGAGAGAGAGAGAGAGAGAGAGAGAGAGAGAGAGAGAGAGAGAGAGAGGCGTATACACGACCTACGTAGGAAGGTAAGAGAGGCTATTGACAGCTAGTCCCTTTGCACAGGTCACCGTGGGATGTGCGACTTTGAATACCGATCGTGCCGCTGGGGAGAGAGAGAGAGAGAGAGAGAGAGAGAGAGAGAGAGAGAGAGCAGGTGGAATGGATGAGGAGACATAAAAGGAAAAAGGAAGGAGTGGCAGAAGGGAATGAAGGAGATGGGGATAAATGAACGAGTAAGGAAAATAGTAAGAAAAGTATCAGAATAACGGAAGAGAGGAATAGTGATCGAAAGGAAAGAGAAAGAAGTGCTGAAAAAAAAATAAGATGATCAAGAAAGATAAGGAGGAATGAAGAGGTAGGAAAGTCAGTAGAATAGGAGGGAGAAAAAGAATAAAGAATGGAAACAGTGATACAACAATAAGAGGGAGAGGAGGGTTAAGGAAACATGAAGGAATGAATGAGAGCAAGAGAGAAAGGAATGCAGGTGTATTGGGGGAAGGAAGCGGGGAGGCTGGGGGGGGGGGAAGAGGCAGCCATTGGAGTTTCGTTAATTAGAATCGTCTTATCTCACTCATCCATTCTTCTGTCACTTTTTCTTTCTTCCAGTGTTTAGTAACTGTTTCGATTAGTATGTGTGTGTGTGTGTGTGTGTGTGTGTGTGTGTGTGTGTGTGTGTTCATTTGTTATTTTCTTTTTTTTCTTTTTTAGTGTTTTTTACAACAACAACAACAACAACAACAACAACAACAACAACAACAACAACAACAACAACAACAACAACAACAACAACAACAACAACAACAACAACAACAACAACAACAACAACTACTACTACTACTACTACTACTACTACTACTACTACTACTACTACTACTACTACTACTACTATCACCACCACCACCACCACCACCACCACCACCACTATACTACTACTACGACTACTTTTTTTTTCATATACTGTTTTAACCACCACCACCACCACCACTACCACAGCTGCATTTTAAAGAGTCTCCCCAATTACTTTTTTGCTTCACCAATAGATGAAAGAATAAGAGGGAAGGAGATGATGTATGAGGAGGAGGAGGAGGAGGAGGAGGAGGAGAGAAGAAAGGCGTGCATTATGGGATTTAGTTAGTATTCACCACCATCCTCACTACCACCACTTTTGTGAGGTCATCTTCCCCACACGTTCATCCTCCTCCTCCTCCTCCTCTTAGTCTTTTTCTGTTTTTTGTAGCCACCTCCTCCAGTCTTCATTCCATTTTGCTCGCTCCATCCACGCCCTGCAATCCACAATCCTCGTTATTCATCCTTCTCTATCTCAGTAACCTTCCAACAAACCTCTCTGCATTCTTTCTCCTTCTTCATTCTTCTTTTCTGCATTCTTCCTCATTCCTCATATTTTCTTTCTACACTTTCTCTTTTTCTTCTTCTTCTTCTTCTTCTTCTTCTTCTTCTTTTTTTTTTTTCTTCTTCTTCTTCTTCTTCTTCTTCTTCTTCTTCCCTTTCTCCTTCATTCTTCTTTTCTACAGTCTTCGTCATTCCTCATATTTTCTTTCGACGTTCTTTCTCTTTTCCTTCTTCCTCTTTCCTTTCTGCATTCTTTCCTTATTCTTCTTCCTTCCTTCCTTTCTACATTCTTCCTCGCTCTTCATTCCTTTCGTCTGTATTCTTCCTCATTCCTCATATTCCCTTTCTTCATTCCTTCCTCATTCTTCTTCCTTCCTTTCTACATTCTTCCTTCCTGCATTCTTCCCCATTTCTTCGTATTCTTTGTGATCTCCTCGTGTATAACAGTAGCCGTTAAGTGTATTTCATTTTTTCTATTTTTATACTGTAGTTTTTTTTTCCCAGTTTCTCTTAGCTTACACTGTAGTTAGTTAGTTTTCCTGTAATGGTAACGGTAGTGTAGATTAGTGTAGTCAAATCAAACAGCAAGCCAAGATAGTAAATGTCTGTTGTTGTGCGGAAACTTCCTTTGAATATCTTTTCTTTTTCCTTTCTTTTTTTTTTCAGGGAGAAGAAGAAAAAAAAAAAAAACAGATCGCTGCGTATCGAACACCTGACTCATGTTGAAGTAGGAAGTTGGATAAATTTTAATAAGCAAAAAAAAAAAAAGTGTTAGACTTGAGGTTTTTATGAGGGAAATGTAAACACGAGATCACTTTCGGAATCAAGTAACATTAGCAAGACGTGTGGTGATGGTGATGGTGGTGGTGGTGGTGGTGGTGGTGGTGGTGGTGGTGGGTCAGCGATGCTCTCTCGTTGCCTTCCGTGGCTGCCCGTGACATTTACCAGGCTTGACGTCAGGGATCAGTCAGATAAATATTCGCCACCCAGCCGACAGGTTTTTGATGAGTAGGCGTCTGGCTAATCTGGTTATCGGCCGTTGACTGTATGTGTGTGTGTGTGTGTGTGTGTGTGTGTGTGTGTGAGAAAATTGAGACTTCCTTTCTTTTCTTCTTTTCATTCATTCGTTCATTCATTCATTCATTCATCTTTATGCTTATTTCGTTAGTTTTCGTCATCATCATCATCATTATTTGTTTCTTATCCATTATCCATCTTTTCTGTTTCCTTTTCTTGTTCTTGTTGTTCTTGTTCTTGTTCTTGTTCTTGTTCTTCTTCGTTGTCGTCCTTGTTCCTTCTCCTTGATCTATAAATCTTTCTTACTCACATACATATTTGATCACCAGGAAACTTCAAATTACGAATCATTACAAATCAAAACATACCTGGCATTTGCACAACACCTTGCATCAGTCATCACTCCTCCACCACCTTCTACAATTCCACGCTTCTTCAACATAGCCAACCCTCCTCACACCTCCCAGCCTTTCCCTTTTGTCTCACCTGCACCTGCACTCGGCATACCCTCTCCAGTGCACCAGATCAACAACAACGCCCAGTCACTGCCTCCCCTTCTCCCGTCGCCACTCCCTTCAGCCCACACTGCATCTCCTCCCACACAAGCTCTCCCACACTCACTTCTGGAAGCTTGTATGTGGAACGTCTACTGCAGTGTCGCGACAAAGAGCAACGTGTGGAAGGTTTGTTAGTATGGAGGCGGGGGTGATGTCATCGAGAGAGAGAGAGAGAGAGAGAGAGAGAGAGAGAGAGAGAGAGAGAGAGAGAGAGAGAGAGAGAGAGAGAGAGAGAGAGAGAGAGAGAGAGTAATTTCCTGTGTATCTTTGGATGCAAGAAATCTGTAGTCCTGCCTCCCTGCCACATGGTTTTCCCTGCCGTCACTCCCACACAGCGTGACTAGCAAGTGTACAGCTTTACAAAGGTTAAGTCAAGTGCATTATTTTGACCTTTGGCGGCAGTTATTGGTATTCATAACAGTGAACTGAAACCTATTAGTCTCACGTGACGCTAAACTGTGTCAGTGTTACGGCACGAGAAAAGGAAGTGAATGAGATGGAGAAACCTTAATCTATAAAGTCATGATTGTGCAATTCACCAACATCATCACGGCCATTATACCACCACCACCGCCACCGCCACCACCACAACCACCACCACAACCACCCCCACCGCCACCGCCACCACCACAACCACCACGGCCATCACTATTATTATGTCTCTGTCGTCTATATCATTGTTCTAATTTGTTTTAACTTACATGAACTGTCTCTTACATGTAACACTTTCTGTAGTGATGGTACAGTTATGACCGATCAAAATTCACTCAGGTCAAGCTTGGTAATCACTACAGTAATCATTTTGGCCTGTTTGATAACGTGTCGGACTGTCTTGCCCGGTGTCTGTTATGCTAAGGGTTCCATCCAGAAGTTTGTTTCTTGAGGTCAGTTTATCCTGCCTTCAGATCAATTTCTCAGTGTTTCCATGAGGATCGCAAGTAGGTCATGACAGAACTCTTTACAATACTCACCTTAATTAAACTACTTAAGTATGTATGACCGACAGATGGAATTTGGATTAGAAATATTCCAAATAGTGAGATCTGACATTTGGAAACGATTGTAACTCCTGCATTGACCGAAGCTGCAATGAAATTTAATGCAGGCATACGTACGCACCTAGATTAATAAAGATGTTACTGTAATTCATATAACGGTGGTAGCAAGAGCACTTAATTAACTCGCTGCACGTGGTGGCTTACTTATTCTTACCGTTGCCTGGGAGCTGCCTGTTGCTGGCTGCGTGTTGTAGCTTGGTAGGTTAGACGTGTATCTCCGCGAGGCCTCGTTGCTACCTGGGTGATCGATGCTGTGCCTGCGTGTCCTGCAAGGTGAGGGACTGAATGCTTGGGGTTGGTTTGAGAGGCCGCGGCGATGCAGGAGTGCGTGCATATGAGGTGTTGTGTTAGTGTATAGGTTTGCTGTGTTGTTAAATATGAAAGTGATAATGTAGTAGTAGCAGTCACAACAACGATGATGACAGTAATACTAATAATGATAATTTTATTTGCCGTATACTGTACTTTGAATATAGCTGGAAAAAAACATTGGGAATATTATTGAAAACATAACAAATGTGGCTAGGTGAAGGAGGTAAACAAAACTAAAAAAAAAAAAAAATATATATATATATATATATATAATTAAGAGTTTCCATATTTCATGAAATCTTCAGTAATTTTAGTCACAGTTGAGTAAATGGTCAAAATACAATTATGTTGCAAGAGTAACTATGTGATTTTCAAGTCCATGACAGAAAATACTATTCTAAATCAATAAAGCTCTCAAACATCTTGAATATAATTAAACTGATGCCTTGGTTACATACTGAAAGGGTTGCAAATCCGTTAAGATACAATGTCGACCTAAACTTCTCCGATCGCTTGCATAAGTTGCGTAAAGCGTGTTTTCATTAATTCTCACGTCTTCCTCAAAACACACCATGTGGAATGTTGACAAAGGTCCCAGAAGATCCGAGGGATGTAAGCAGGTGTCCCAGCCAGCGCGGGGCCAGGTGGAGCGGCCAGTCAGCGGCCCTCAAGCACGGAGGTGTTCAAAATGGTCGTCATCGTGCGTCTGGCAACTCACGTCATGACCAAAATTAGTATGTGGCCGATGTCTGCATCCCGAACATGACACCTGAGGCTGGGACTGCATTCACAAACGTTTCGGCGCCTTGTCTCGACTACTTTGACGAATTTTAGAGGTTCTTGTGGAAATCAGTGAGGTTTTCAATGGTATTTTTACGATTCTACTGATAGTTTAACACATTCTGTATTATTTCTGAGAAAAATGCCCATGAGAACCAGTCTGACAATTTCTGTGGTCTTTGCAGAATGAGAGAACAAAGCGTTTCAAAATACGGGCATCTCTGTGTGTGTGTGTGTGTGTGTGTGTGTCCACATGGTCCAGATCCAGATAGACAAACACATCAGGTTTCATTTACATAACCTGAAGCACACTATTACCTGGCGAGCGACAAGGAAAATAGGCGAATAACTACAGCCAGTCCCAATCAATCCAATACGCTGGTCATGCCTTGCCGCCCGTGAAGTGATCCGTCCTGCGGTGAGCCTTCAATCATTTGCTTATTAACCTGTTCATACACTCGTACCTACATTCCCACGTACAGTCTTGAACGTGAGGAGATACGAGCAACTAAGAGATAGATAGATAGATAGATAGGTGGGTAGATAGCAGATAAACAGACAAGATATACAGACAAGCAGACCGAGGCAATGGTGATGGTGGTGGTATTGAGGTGGGCGGCAGGGCAGAAAGGCAAGTAGACAGATAGACAGGTGGGCGCGCGGGCAGGCAAGAGGCAAGCTGGCTGGTTGGCTGGCTGGCTGGCTGGCGGGTGGGGTCGTTGCTCGCTGGAAACTTTCACTCGGGATTCGAATTTATTTTAGCGTCCTCCTGCTTCTGCTCCTCCTCCTTTTCTTGGGTTGATGTGCGGTACAGAAACCCTCGCCTCACCTCCTCGCTGCCTCGCCTCGCCTCGCCGCGCCACCCTGTACCACCCTCGCATGTCGGAGTGGAGTGGCGTGCGAGGGAAACCTGGCTGATTGTGGTTGTCTGAAGTGATTTCCAACGCTGCGGAAATTTAGGTTCAGTGTGTGTGTGTGTGTGTGTGTGTGTGTGTGTTGAGTGAAGGGAGAGCAGCCATGCTTCATAGGAAATTTATGTAAATATAGTAGAGGAAAATTTCCAATAAAATATGCCTTCTTGTTTTTCTTCGTGATTTATTATGGAACTTGAATGTTTTTGTTTGTTATTACATATTCAATTGAGTTTATTGCGCATGTAAAATCTCTTGGTATCCTGTTTTTATTTATATCTTTATTTATTTATTATTTTTTTTCTTTATCGGACCTCAGGAGCTTGGGAAGTGTACCGTACAAGTCACACACAAAAATGAATTGAGGTTTGCGTGTGTGCGTGCAAGGGTCAGTCGCAGGTCCCGCCCCTTTCCAGACAATGAGTCACTTCTGTTGTGGTCAGCGCACACACACACACACACACACACGGTGGAACTGGTATTGACTTGAAGCCGGGTTAAATTGGATTACTGATTATAGACCAATTTTTTTCCTCTTCATAAATTAAAACTTGAGATAGTCCGTGTGACAGGACAATGTTTAAATCTGCCGTGAATAATGTGACTCAAATCCTCCTTTCCTTGATGCGTGAAGTGCTTGATGTGGGAGGAGGAGGAGGAGGAGGAGGAGGAGGAGGAGGAACAGGAAGGATAAAACAAATTAGTATTACCAGGTGATTAAAAGGCACTGTGATGGTCATTTTAATTACATAGTTTTGTAACCTCCTTTATGATGATAGTAATGACTCGAGATAACTCCCTGTTGCTTCGTTTTTCGATTCACTCTTCGCTGTTTCGAGACATGGTTTACTTACGTTATGAATCAGTACTTCCCCTTAATCCAGTAATCAACTTCTGGTGCTACGTTCATTGTACGGATGCGGAAGGTGTGTGATGTATGCTAAATATTTTATAGTTTTTTTTTTCTTTTTTCCAGTCGAAGTACATTATATAGAGTGGCTTTGAATTTGAAGTGGAGCGCACAACCTCGTCCTCTTCACACACTGTTGATTCATTCCCTAAAACTTGGCAGGTGATCATGTGATTCGGAATGTGAGGAATATAGTGACATTTAACAGGTGACTCACAGGTAGACGAGAGATGATCTTTCCTGGCGACTGATTAGCACAAATACACGCCCATCCACCCTACACCAACACACACACACACACACACACACACTCTCTCTCTCTCTGTTTAATAAGCGAGTAATTTTCTTGAGTAGACTATTGTGTGTGTGTGTGTGTGTGTGTGTGTGTGTGTGCCAATTGACATAATTTTCCTTGTTGGTGAATTACTGTGTGGTTTGGGAAAGGCTTACGAAATGACCCGATGATTCTCTCTCTCTCTCTCTCTCTCTCTCTCTCTCTCTCTCTCTCTCTGTCTCGAGTTCCTTCACCCCTCCTTCCATTCCCCTCTCGCTCCCTCTCTCCCTCCCTTCCTCTCTCCCCCTGCTGTCCCGGATCTCATAACCAGACTGAACACAAAAGGATGGAAGACAGTCTGCTTTTACCATTTTTTTTTTTTTACTGTGGTGATAATAACAGTGGGTATAATATAGACAGGATGCGATCGATAGGAAAGAAACTACGGGAAGGAATGAGTAGTTTAGTGCAGTTAGTAAGGGAAACAATATTGATAATACGAGTAAATACGTTTAAGGATCGTGTGTGTGTGTGTGTGTGTGTGTGTGTGTGTGTGTGTGTGTGGAGGGGGAAGGGGGGGAGGGGATGGACTAAAATAGGTGGTTAGGTTAGGTTACCATACTCTTAATGTGCCGTAATGTCACCTAACCTTACCTTACCAAGCCCCGGCTATTTTTTTTTTTTTTTTTTTTGTGTGTGGATCACAATAGGTTAGGTTAGATTACCTGATCTAGCATGATAACCTAATCTAATCTAAACTAGTGTAGCCTAACCTAACGTAACTAGAGTAATCTTAGACTAAAAGCTGTTAGGACGGCTGAAGTGACAACAGCAACAACATCAACAACAACAACGACAACAACAACAACAACAATAATAATACCAACAACAAAGGAAAATTAAGAATAGTAGCTAATGGCTGTGTAATCTTTCCAGCACGTAGTTTATAGGTTAGGTGGTTCTGCCGCATCACAAAAAAAAAATAAAATAAAATAAATAAATAAATAAAATAAGTGTTTTTACGCAGCTTTCATTAACTAATTCCCAATCATTTATTTCCTTTTCGTGCTTGCCTCCTCTAAGGGAAGCGACGCTCTGCTGGCCTCATTTTGTTGTTGTTGTTGCTGTTATTATGGTAGTGGTGGTGGCGGTGGTGTCTATCTTCCCCTATACTAGTCGTGGTGATAGTGGTGGTGGTAGTGGTGGAATGCTGACTCTTGCATTGTGGTTTAGAGAGGGTTCGGGGGAGAAAGAGGGAGGGAGGGAGGGAGGGAGGGAGGAGAGACAACCATCACTTAAATTGACCTCAATAATAATTCAATCAACGGCAGTCCTTATGTGGCAGAGGCTAGTGTTGCCTTGATGCGCTGTTGTCCCGCGGGTCTCCAGAATACCCTTCCACGTGATTGCCCCTATTGTTAGCTGCAGCGCTCAAAATAACCCCATTCGTGGAAGGAGGCAGCTCGAGAGGTAAGCAGGGTTATGAAAAGTTGTAAGATGCCAGTATGTGTGCATCATCTCGGCCACACACTTGTCCAGTCTTCTCTTACGGTTCCATATTGACTGCACCAGGACGGGTGAGTTGATGTGTGGGTTATTTAAGTTATATGAATACTAAGAACATGACGGAAGCTGTAAGAAGTCAGTTGGCTTATGCGTGGCAGTCTCTATGTCTACTTATCCAGTCCAACTGCCCTAACAACCTGATTAATACGTCCATTCCAGTCATCTACCACCCTGTTTGATAACTAATGGCTTCCTATCTCTCGTTACTGCACCTCCATCAATTTTAAACGCATATTTCAAGCCCTACCCTGATAACTAACCATAAGAATCTCACCTACATCAAACTTGGTATTATCCCTTATGCTACTCAATTACGTTCAGATGCACCACTCATGATGGTCAGTGCGTTGGTGATGCTAAGGCTGAAAGTAAAAGCGAAGTCATCTAGTCAGTATCCAGCATCACCATCCTGTGCCGCGGTGAAATTGAGTGGGTGAATTTATTAGTGCCGCTGTTCAGGTTATTCGGGTGCCCTTTACTCTACTGCACCTTGCCCGATTCCTTGCTGGTGATTATGGTGTGTGTCTGTGTGTGTGTGTGTGTGTGTTACGTACGGGTATCTTTAACGGAGGAAGTGTAACGTTTAAGATTGTGACGCCATCAGTGCAGACTTAATAATGTTGCGGAACAACTGTCACATGTTGGTGTCTAGATGTGTTGTGTACTGGAATTTTTCGTAGCTGCGGACAAATAACGCAAGTCTGCAAGGGCGTCTTTCCTCGACTACTTTCAACAGTCTCCGGTGGATGTTACTAGGGAATTTCAAATACATTTTCGGGGTTTTTATTGATAGTTCTGCAAGGATTCCGCATCGTCAGTGGAGAAGAACACCCGACTAATATTTTGCCAGATGTTGTCTTGCCAGTATTATTATACATTGCCACTTAACACCAATGATACTTTTCCGCCCGTTCCTTAGACATACTCGAGCTGGTGAACTGTTCCTTCACAGACGCCCACACGTACGTTCATCTCTCCCGCCTACCCAAGGTGAACACTGACGTCACCACCAATCACGAAGCGTTTTGCAGTGACGTCATTTTCCTTCAAATTTAAACGTTACATTGATATATTTCTTGTTGGTTTTCCTTGAAATATTGTTATTGGGATGACTTTCACGGCCATTGGCGCATTATTTGCACCAATACTTTTTTTTTTTCTTTAGGCAACTTCTACATTCGATAAAAAATAATTATCTATGTGACTTAAGAGGATATTTCTTATTGAGAGGACAAGATAACGAAGGGTTTCAAATTATTGGCCGATTGTAAGATAAATGGATTTTGTAATATGCACAGTACATAGTTTATTTATTTATTTATTTTTTTTTTCGGTGTTGTTGTTGGTGGTGGTGGTGATGGTGGTGGTGGTGGTGGGAATAGTGGTGTAAGCAGTGGTGGTGGTGGTGGCGGCGGTGGTGGTGAGGAAATTACTATCATATCATTATATTCTTCAATGGGGAGTTGTTTGCTGTAATGTCTATGTAGCTTCGATGACAAGGATGTGTGGTGATTGCATTTGCGGTGGCAGTGGTGGTTAGGTATGTATGTATGTATGCATGCATGTTTGTTTGTTGGTATGTATGTACGTACAGCTGCCCACATTTGTGATGTCATTTTCTATAAAGGGTTTTAGACAAGAACAACAATAAAAAACAAAAAAAGTGTCAGACAACTACCTCCACTCGTTATATCACCATTTCTTCTTCGTCTACGGAGCTCTTAGAAAAAAAAAAAATCACTAGTCTATTATTAAGAGGAGCTCAATGCAGAAAGACGATTTTCAAAATTTGCCAGAAAACGCACTTTAACTGTATAACTTTCTTACGTACGACTCTATTAATTCCTATTCGATTTAGAAACATGAAACTCACTTTACTTCATGAAATCACTAACCGGACCCACCTTAACACGCATCTGTGCCATTTCTTGAGTAACTTGGCGGAATGACATCGTAGGATTGAGGGGTGATGGCTGCTGTGAGGCCGCGGTGGTGGTGCAGGTCTGAGGCAGGGGCTCGTGCTCTGAAACTCTTTGCTTTCTCACCACGACTATTTTCAAAGGCCAAGAAAAGATGATTAGTCTGGCTTCCAAGAGTGTTTCTCCTTTCAGTAATGTAGAGATGCTGTTAATATGTCACTAGAACCACAGACACCCTTAAAAAAACCCATGTGACTTCAACTAAAGCTTATTTGAATGTAGTGAAGATGTGGCCAGAAGTATTTCAGAATATGTCCAGAGTGTGTGTGTGTGTGTGTGTGTGTGTGTGTGTGCTGTACCTGGCGGCGCACCATGACGGAGACAGCTTTTGTTACCCTGCAGGGGAAGGAAGGGTTGTAGCAGCGGCCTAGTTGTGGTTGTGGTAATGACAGTTGTAGCAGTAGTGATGGTTATAGTAGTAGTAGCGGAGGGAGTAAGAGCGGGAATAGTAGTAGTAATAGTAATAGAGTTTCGCTTTGAAGGACATGTGACGGTGATATGAGAAATGAACAGCAATAAAAGGAAGAGAGAAAGAAGGTAATATATAAAAAAAAAAAAAGTATAAGTAACAAGAAAAAAAAGTGTGGTTATGGAAAGTATATAAAAAGACTCAAAAGTAAGAAATAGAAAAAAAAATTATCGCTGTTATGAATGTATGGGCGTTACAAAAGTGTGTATTGTATGTTCATCCTTGTGAGTGTGACTGTATATACATAGACGTGTGTGTGTGTGTGTGTGTGTGTGTAGTGCGTTGGAGTCGGCGAGGTCATTGCATCCCTCTTGGCGTATCAGTACCTCAGGACACTTCGTATGCTTAACACCACCGTACTTTCTTAGGCAATTTGCGTTTCTTGACTCTGCGCCGTGTGTGTGTGTGTGTGCGTGTGTGTGTACAAATAGAATATAACATGTACAAAGCAAACAATCCAAACATAATGGCAACGATCATATAATCCAATATTTTCTAAACACCAATTACACAGGAAAGAAAACACACACACACACACACACACAAACACAGAGGTGGCCTTGACGCGGGGATAATCCAATATTTTCTAAACACCAATTACATAGGAAAGAAAACACACACACACATACACACACATACACATACATACACACAGAGGTGGCCTTGACGCGGGGAACGCACGTCAATCTAAGCAAGGGAAGAGATGGAAAATAACCTGTTACTGGAGATAATACAGTAAAGTACAAATAAGTACAGACGTAAAGAAATAGTGCGCAGTCTGATACGGTGGTATTGTATTTGGAGGCAGGACATCGCGACCTTGAATCATACCAGTTAAACAACACACACACACACATACACACGCACACACATACGGGTAGGTAGCCTTGACGGAGGGCGCACCTGTGATAAGTAACAAGACAGCAGCACCTCACCACCACTTATTAGTAAGCACCCCCACAGGCAGCGTTTTCACCCCACACCACCCCACACCAGCTTACCTTCGAGCCCCGACCGCTAATATGAGGGTGGACGTGATGAGTGGTAAAAAGATAGAAAAATAGCTCTCCAATAGTCGTAGATAACTGGAAATTCATGTCAGGTGGATGTTTTCACTTGACACAAACACGGAGAAACTTTAAATTCAGGTGTTCTATCCCTGATCTACGTTTTCTTTGCCTTTGAAGAGAGGAAACAAAATTTAGCACTACCGTTTTCTTCTTACTTGGTTATGGTGTGTAGCGAGTGTCGGGTTTCGATTGTTGTATGACTTGTTTCTGTTTGATAGTCTTTCTCCTCCTCCTCCTCCTCCTCCTCCTCCTCGTCCTCCCCCATCACCACCACCTTCTTTTTTACCTCCTTTCCTTCAGTTCCGGCAGACAGGTTTTAAAGTGAAGGGAAAAAGGCGAGAAAAATGTTCTTTACTCCAGACAAAAAGACTCGTACTGGGAGAGAAAATACTGCCGATGTAATTCAAGTCACCGCGGACGTCCCCAGTTCTTGGAGATGTTTTCCTTCTTCCGAGAGACGCGTAAGGAGCCAGACTGTCCCGCACTGTCGGCCACTCACTCACGTTACGTCTGACACAAGTGCGGTTTGTCGCTGCCTTGTGAAACCCATACTACGTGATAGCCTCGTCCAGTTATTTCCAGCACCAGTTTTTCTCACACTATCTGCTGTGTGAGGCTGTTGTGTGAGGCTGTAAGTACGTGTAAGTACTACGTGTGTGTGTTGTCTGGTGGGAAGACTGACTGGTGTTTAGCTGGTAGCGGTACAGCTTGGTCTTGTAGTGGAGAACTATATTGCTTCCACACGACTCACTGTGCGTGGCTTGCTAGGGAGGAATGCATTGTCGAGTACTTTGATACCTTACTTCCAATACTTAATAACGGGCTCTTGTGTAGACTGCTGGGGTTTTGAAGAATGTTTTCATGATTATAGTGATGGTGTAACAAAGCTTCTGCTGCGTCAGTGAGAAAGAACAGTCATGTGTACCCCGCTAATCATCTCTGGGAGCTCTGAATAGTCTTAATGAGAGTTCAAAGCATTTCAGAATACGGTCTTAAAGGTCATATTAGTTAGTTCATTCCCTGAAGGACTTTGTTATGTAGGTAAATTATAGTGCTTATTCAAAAAACTCTCAGGGATGATTATTCCTTGGAGAGAATAAGTGGAAATAAAAGGGGCTTGATTGATGGTTCGACCTGAGTCACGGAGCAACCAGGGGATGAGTGGCACCTCTGTGGATATTGTTAACCCTTTTGCTGCTGTGGCCCTTCTTTCTTAAACATTTAGAGTACATAAACAGGAGAGAGAATAGGTGGTTAATTGTACCATCTAGCCTACATAACAATATAAGAGACTGCAGACTAAAATAAACGCTTAAAAAAAGTTGGAGGGGATTATGGGAAAAAAATATTTACCGGTGAGAAGGTTAAGTCATTCAAATAAGAGAGTGTTATTGAACTTCGCCAGAGGACGTGAGAAAAATGAGTCTGGTGATGTGCACGCCTTAATGACAGACTGTAGAGGCGTCCCCTGCACTGCTTGCTCGACTCATTCTGGAAGATTTACAATGAACAAAGATAAACTGATTCACTTTCGCAAACCATTAAGACTCCCGAGCCTCAGCACAGATTAAGGTTAGGCCATGGATGCAGTGCCTGAAGGAGCTCACTGGGGCATGGCAGCGGTCTTCGGCGGAGCAAAAAAATGCGTATTAGACACGAGTATCTGCACGTCACGATTACGCCGGTGTTGTGTTGCCTGCGCGTCGCTCTGGTGCCTCCGTAGTTTTGTAAGATTTTTCTTCGTCACGCCGTTGGTGCGATATTAATGGCTGTTACCTAATAGACTTCTTATCCGTATTGTGCGCGTGCGTGCGTGTGGGTGTGTCGCTGTTTGTGTAATTTAGCACTGTCTTGAGGATTACGTGACCGCCAGCTGTACTTTCCCGATGTGAGCTGGAGCCTTTACAGTCCAGGCTATGGGCGAGGCTGAGACCTTCACACAACACCTGGCCCCCTCTCTTGCTCAGGAAGTACAGTAATTGCTCGCTACTCAACGGAAATCTTTTCACCTGGCCCGGCTTAACCTCAACCTGCCAAGTGACAGACAAGGACTGCGTGCGTGTGTGTGTGTGTGTGTGTGTTCCGTAAATAGCGCTTCATCACGTCTGTGTTACTCAGTCCATGTTCCGCGTGAGTGTTTAGAGACTGCGTGAAAGTCACGTTGAAGTGACGAGAGTGAAGCAACAGCCAACATGATGGAGACGGATGTTAAGTGCTCCGCCACCCACCGACGTTAAGGGTGATATACATGAGCCGTAGTCTCAAGTGTTTCGGCGCCTTGTCGCACCTTTAACACACCACAGCTGACATTACTGTAGTTTAAACTGGTATTTTAATGATCCTAACGATAATTTAACAAGGACAATAAGAAAACCAGCATACGAAACCGACTAATCATCCCTGTGGCCTTTGAAAATAGTTCTTATAAGAGCCAAAAGCGTTTCAAAACAGGCCACTTACTTAACCACTCCTGCTCCGTGTGGGGGGATTCCCATTACCTCACACGTTTCTTTCCCCCTGACAACACCGTCCTCACTTCACTTGTCATGCGCGGTCACAATGTACACAGGGAACACAGGAAATCCGAAGACGCCAATTCATCGCGAGCCAGAGGTCAGATGTCACGCGCCAGGAACAAGTCATCTCTTTTCTTTATAACTCTCTCTCTCTAGACCCTTCACGCCTTTCTCTCATCCCCCGCACGCATTCTCGCTTATCTCCTTCATCACCGTAGTCGTTATCTTGAAAGTGTCTCTGTTTGCGCGGCCCTGACAGTTAATTTGGAGTAATGATGGTGCTGAGATACATTTGTCATCATTTCTTTCATCACCGCGGGCTGTTGTATTTACGCGTGTATCACAGAGGTGGTGACAGTTCGACGTTGCAATTAGTGGGCTGGGGAATATACTGCTCTCTCTCTCTCTCTCTCTCTCTCTCTCTCTCTCTCTCTCTCTCTCTCTCTCTCTCTCTCTCTCTCTCTCTCTCTCTCATTCCCAAAAGCACGTAAACATCTGATAAGAAGGAAATTCTCTGTTCTCTTTATCGTGACATGGTTATCACTGCCTCACACTCTCTTGTTTGTTGTGTGTGTGTGTGTGTGTGTGTGTGTGTGTGTGTCGTCGCATCGTATACTCTCCTAGTGGCAGGTGGTGGCATTCGATAAAGTAATCATGCATCCAGGCCATTTAATTTGTTTCATCTCACTGGATATCTCGTGTTTTCGTATTTCGAATGTGTGTTTCCTTTGTTTTAACTTATTTGAATTTGTAATGTGTCATTTGTCGCTTTTTGTCCGCTGTTTCTCATCATTTTCTTCTTTTGAACATTTTTAATCACGCGTGACTTGCTTCTTTAGATTCATTAATTTACATTTGTCTATTAATTATTGTTGCAACGTTGTCAGTCTTTTTCTTAACATTATCAAGTGCTTCTGTTTTGTCTCTGTTGGTTAATTAAGTCGCTTCTATTTACTAATACTTACAGTTACTATTGTATCAGCTTTCTTGATGTTTAAAGTTAATACTTAAGTTGTGTCTTTTTAGTGAAGCATATTTTTCTGTAGTCGACAGTAATACAGCACCTGGGTGACGCTATAATATTCGAGGAAAGAATAAAAAAATCTGGTACCATAAAGAAATATAAATAAAATACAATATGAAATAAAATAGTACTAAAAAAAAAAAGTGTAACTAGAAAATGGTAGAAATTATGGTCTAGGAAGAAATGACGTACATAAGCAGAAAGATAATGGTATTGATTGCATTGGGTCATGTTAAGGTTGTGGTTTTATTGTAGTTCTTTTGGTGACATTTCATTTATTTATGCTGTGCCTCTTTTGGTTATGCTAAGTGCTAATTTGACTGTTTCCTCCTCTTCTTTTTCACGTTAATTGCTGTTTTTTCTGTGATTTTTTTTAGTCATGTTTATTTATTTATCTATTTTATTTATTTATTTATTTATTCATTTTTTGGTTATGATTATTTTGATTTTTTTTCTTTTTTCTTTTTATGATTCTTTGGTCGTATCGTGCTTGTATCCTTCCCTCTTTGTAACCTTGGGATTCTTAGGTATTATCTATTTACAATATTTACTTGTATATCTATTTATTTTCTGTTCCTCTGTCATGTTAGGCGTCATTTATTTACTTATTTATTTATTTTATTTTATTTTATTTTATTTATTTTTTTGCTTGTCATTCTTTGGTAACCAGTTTTTTTTTTTTTTTTTTTTTTTTTTTTTGCGATCCCTTGGTTAAGTACAATTTTTTTTTCCATTTTTTCTTCTTGTGATTCTTTAGTTAAGTGCTATTTTTTTTTTTTTTTTGCTTATTATATCGAATTCTTTTGGTTACGATAGATTTTTTTCCTTATATATTTTGGTTACGATTTTGGTTACGGTAAGCGCTATTTTTTTTCGTGCTTATTTTGGCATTATAGCTTTCGGTTATGGTAGATCATAATTCCGTGGTTATTTTAGTTATGATAGCTTTCGGTTATGCTATATCGTGTTATTCCTGTGCTTCTTTGAGTTATGATAGCTCCTAGTTATGGTACGTAATATTTTTGCTGTGCTCCTATTTCCTACATTCGAATTTGTTACATAGGTAAGGGCAGGTGACAGGACGCGCTTGTTATTGATGCGTGAGACAAACGAGGCGAACGTTCTTGTCTGGTTCTGGAGGTGTGAAGATATTTGCAGCTTTCAGTGAACATTTTAATAAGTTTTTAATGATAAATGTTGATTATTTCCTTAAAATCAGGGGAGGGCAGGTGGCAGGAAGTGTCTATCAAGGTGGAGTGGGAGGCAGGGAAGTTTGTCTGGTTTGAGGAGTAAAGTTTTTTGTGAAAGTTTTAAGTGGATTTTGCGTGAAATGGATTTTTTTTTATTCTTTTCTTCCTTCCTTCCTCCCTTCTATCTTTCCATCTTCTATTTATCCCTCTCTTTTGCTTTTTTTCATATTTTCTTGTACATAATAACTCTCATCTCCATGTTGGCATAATACGGCTAGTGATGGTGGTGGTGGTGATGATGATGGTGTCGCCTAGGAAGGACAAAATTAACTTCATAATGCCTCTCTTTTTCTGCGCCCATGCGAACATTACGAAAGTGTTTAGAACGCGAACGAAGGATGACCATACCAGTGGAATTTTGTAAGTTATCATCATTCCACTGGACTACAAGATCAGACACATAATAAGCCATTTGAGAAAAAAAACATTTAGGTGCGATTTGTATTACGAAAGGAACAGTGAGCCTGGTACCCTTGCCCTCATGTGATACTGCAGCAATAACCTCTTGTCTCTTGAAGTAATCTGCAGTGAAAGGATTGGTGGCAATTCACTCGCTGATCTTAATTCTGACCAAGGGTTTCTTCGCACGAGGACTTGTGAGGGAATCGATTTCTTGGACGTTATAGAATTTGTCGATGATTTGTTGCAGTGTGACTCGCTCGTGACCCAGATCGTGACTGTGCTTGTCTACGACTTAGTCACACATTTAATGGAGCGTGATTACCTGTGTGTGTGTGTGCGTGCATGTGTGTGTGTGTGTGTGTGTGTGTGTGTGTGTGTATGTGTGTGTGTGTGTGTGTGTGTGTGTGTGTGTGTGTGAAAGTTTTTCTTCAAAGGTGACAGCTACAATTCATTTCGCTTTTTTTTTTTTACTCTTTCTTTCTTTCTTTTTTTTCCTTTGTTTATTTTGTCCTGCTTCAACATGACTCGCTGTTTTGTTGTTGCTGTTGTTGTTGTTGTTGTTGTTCTTGTTGTTGATGATAATGATGACAGTGATATTATTATTATTATTATTATTATTATTATTATTATTATTATTATTATTGCAGTAGTAGTAGTAGTAGTAGTAGTAATAGTAGTAGTAGTAGTGGTGGTAGTAGTAGTAGTAGCAGCAGCAGCAGGAGCAGCAATGGCAGCAACAGTGGCAAAGTTAAACATGTTATTATCTTCCATATTAAGATATCCGTAATCAATATCAATTTATTCCGTCAAGTTTTCACTCCGTTCTGCCAATTTCACGTCTCATCCTCTCTGCTTCTGTTTTCATTTGGCGCTCGACTTTTCCCTTCCTTAATATAATAATAAAAATCTTTCATCCTCTGTTTGGTCACTCATGCACATATTATTTTTCAGTCATTCCTTCGTCATCTTGAACAGGTTTTCCGGTTACCATGTGAAGGAATCGTGAGGACTCTTCATCCTCTCACACGATTTATGGCAAGGTGTGGAGAGAGAGAGAGAGAGAGAGAGAGAGAGAGAGAGAGAGAGAGAGAGAGAGAGAGAGAGAGAGAGAGAGAGAGAGAGAGAGAGAGAGAGAGAGAGATTGTATTGTGTGTACAGTTAAGGGCCTTGTGACTCAATCATTCGCTTGTTAAGAATTGTGTGTCGTCAGTCGTCATTTTTTTTTATTGTGTCGTATGTGTGTGTGTGTGTGTGTGTGTGTGTGTGTGTGTATGTGTGTGTCATGAATTATTCTTTCTTTTCTGTATTTTATCAAACTCAAGAGAGGAATGTATATATTTTTTTAACAATTTATCTTTTTCTTTTTACCAACTTTTTTTTTCGATCTGTTCATTTTTTTTTTCAACATTTGCAAGGTTGAATCTCTCTCTCTCTCTCTCTCCCTCTCCCCCACACCTATGTACACCTACACACGACGCTTACAGATAAAGAGATAGACAATTAAAATATCACTTACCAATTCCAATGATACACGAAATTTATCAACAAAAAGAATTGATGACCATATGTTGTTGTTGTTGTTGTTGTTGTTGTTGTTGTTGTTGTTGTTGTTATTGATGATGATGTTTTCTTACCTTCTTCTTCTTCTTGTCTTTTCTTCTTTTTCTTTTTTCTTTTTCTTCTTTTTCTTATTCTTCTTCTAATAGTAGCAGGAAATACAACAGTAAGAATACAATCAAGAACACAATGGAGTAACAAAACAGCAGCAGACTTGTTGGCTATTACGAGACTGTATGTGATAAAATGCATCTTATAATGAGAGAGAGAGAGAGAGAGAGATGAGAGAGAGAGAGAGACGATGTTCCAGCTGTGAATTGAAACTTTAGCCGAGTAATTTCCTTATAAGAGAGAGAGAGAGAGAGAGAGAGAGAGAGAGAGAGAGAGAGAGAGAGAGAGAGAGAGAGAGAGAGAGAGAGAGAGAGAGAGAGGTATTGGCGGGTCAAGGCAAAATGTCAAAATTTATGCTTATGATTGTGAAAGATGACGTTTTTTTTGTCTCTCTCTCTCTCCTCTCTCTCTCTCTCTCTCTCTCTCTCTCTCTCCTCTCTCTCTCTCTCTCTCTCTCTCTCTCTCTCTCTCTCTCTCTCTCTCCGTCTCTCTTTTACTTCTTTACATATTTTCTTTTACAATGCTTGAATTATAATGGCGCCGCGAAGGGTAGTTTAGTATATACAAGATACAAGATTTTTTTTTTTTTACTACTTTTTTTTATATATTTATTTATTTTTTGTCAAGTGAAACAATAGCGCTGGCCATTAACCTTAAAGAAAACGGAGGGAGGAAGGAAGGAAGGGAGGGAGGGAGAGAGTGTCTGTCTGGTTGCAGAAGACGAGGAAGAGAGTGTATGCTACAGTCACCTGAAGCAGTAAAAGTTACGTTGTACGAGAAGTCTTAGATTAAAAAAAAAAACAGTAGTATCTGGCAAAGTCCCTGCACTTATCACACCCCCAGTTTTTTATTCATTTTTTTTCTTGGTCTCTGCTGGTCCTCGTAATATAAAGCAATTCACTAGTCCATGTGTTAATTCGTATTGGGCAACTTAACACTTCCCTTACTATATACAGTTGTCTCCTTCGATGGTGATGTAAGCGCTTGTTTCTTGCATTATTAACTACTCGGACCACATTTTTTTTATTAATAGTTTTAATTACTGCTCCCGTGACCTAACGAGACTTTAGTTACAATGATCTATTCCAGTCCATCCAGTCTTTACGCTTACGTGATTTCTCGAAAGTCTAATGCATTGTAGTTCGTATGTGTTTTTAAGTTATATTCATCTATTCTTTTATCTT
This sequence comes from Scylla paramamosain, assembly GCF_035594125.1. NCBI lineage: Eukaryota > Metazoa > Arthropoda > Malacostraca > Decapoda > Portunidae > Scylla > Scylla paramamosain. The sequence continues at coordinate 4,801,854 of NC_087167.1, read as the reverse complement.
CCGTTGCCTGAGGTTCCACTCCATTTATGTACTTGAAAATTTTAGAAAACTCCGACTGCATAACGATACCACTAGTCCATTTATTCTACTATCATTTCTTCTTATCATATCCGCTCTATATTCTCTCAGCCAGCCTTGAAATTTGAATCGTGACCCATTCTCGACCTCTGATTCTCGGCTGTGATTGTCTCCCATCCCTTCCTGACACATCCTTCTCTTGGCCGTGTTCCCAACTCTATCTCGTTCTTTTGATCTTGCCTTCACCCAGAATGTAGACTCCCTTCTCGAATCTGCGTCATATTAAACCATAATAACTTAACAAAAACGCCACAAACGATTGCCACGTAACGGCTCTTGTTTTCCTATGTTCTTATGTGATGTCTAACCCCGTACTGTGTCTTCTTCAGCAGGCAGCAGGCGGCGGGCGCGGCTCACCATGGCGTACTCGCGAGTGGTGGCGGCGTGCGCGGAAAGGAAAGAGCTGTGGCAGGACCCTGACTTTCCAGCCACGCAGACCTCCGTTTTCCTATCACCAGACGCCGCCCTTCACGTTCTCCTGGCGCAGACCCAAGGTGAGGCAGCTGCAGGCAGGCGGGTGGGCAAGGAGGGGGGTGGGGGGTTGGGGGAGGATGGCGCGGTGGAAGGACGAGGAACGGCCAGGGTAGGGAGATAGGAGTGGGGATGGAAGGCAGCATGGAATTAACTTTGATATTAGTGTTGATTTTAAATATTCCTGTGAAGTTTTGTTTGTATGCATATTTTTTTTTGTATTGTTTAAGGGATTCCATTAGAAAAACAATTATATCCACATTCCGCATCACTTGAAGGAGTTTTTAATGATTTTTATGCGTATCTCTCTCTCTCTCTCTCTCTCTCTCTCTCTCTCTCTCTCTCTCTCTCTCTCTCTCTCTCTCTCTCTCGTCAACCGTCACTGCTTCACTACTCAGATCACAGCTGGAGGTGCGGGAAGTGTAGATGACAAGCTGGTAATTTTTGGCCACTCGATGACAGGTGAAAGCACAGCAATCAGACCTGTACGTGACACGCCCCGGGACCTCACGGCCATTACACTGCACTTCTTATTGCGCTAACCTTTCGACTGATGGTTCTTGCGATATACAGGCGGACAAAACTTATAGATCTCCAGCATAGTCTTCTGTTTATTCCACTATGATTTATCAGTTGGTGGTGTGTATAGATTGAGAAGTGGGGGATGGATACAGCTGCCCAGACAAGTGGTGACGTATTCTGCACATTGTTTCAGATTAAAAAGCATCATCTGGTTACCATTTCCATCTGTGGCTTACCAGATTTTACTTTTGATACGGAATTCTTAATATAAAACAGTCCATTAACTTACATAAGACAAATAGCATCATCTGGTTGCTATGCACACTTATCGTATACTAGTTTTTTTCTTGATTATTATGGAACTCCTAATACAAACCAGTTAATTAACCTAGATGTTAATACCCGCTTGATTTATTGATAGAAATCTCACTTCTACTATGTCACGTTGCTTCCTGGGGCCACTGTACGTGCACAAGCCCCCGTACACAAGCACGTCACGGTGATTGATTTTTAGAAATTTTAAAGAAAGTTTGCGGTGAATAGACCCAACAAAGAAGGTCAGGCGGGAGTGACACAGGTGGCGCCAAAATGAAACAAGGGCGTGAGACTGATGGATTGCAGAGTGAAAGTCACGCTGTGTGTGTGTGTGTGTGTGTGTGTGTGTGTGTGTGTGTGTGTGTGTGTGTGTGTGTGTGTGTGTGTGTGTTTAATAGTGGTTGCCTAATCGTTAATTAGTTATTGATTATTGTGCAAGTACACGGATATGAACTGAGAGAGAGAGAG